>NC_087251.1:40600622-40916247 GCF_037042905.1 Lytechinus pictus | reverse complement strand
ATTTACAATGCATCTTTGGAATGTGATTGGGTGATGTCTAGACACCATGATGCCTCCCTTGAACATCATATATATATATATATATTAAAGAAGAAAGTATTACTCACGTGATCAGATAAAGGGGGAATGATAGGACTGGGGCGACACTATTAACAGATATCAATGGAGGAACCATTAAGGAAGAACACAAACTGTTCACAACACACTAAAATAATTTTCACGAGTAAATTGGAGCTTTTGAACAGTGTGAATAACTTATTAGCATAGTCAACTATGTGAACACGCTTTCTGAAACCATGTTACATTAATTTTTGTCGGCAATTTTTTTTCTTCATTTATTGGTCAACAAATTTTACGTTTTGAACATTCTAGTATCAGAAGGTTGTTGTTGGTAATGTGAAAAGACAGATGTCTGTAATCTCTAAAATTACTCAAATCTTTTCTTCCACAAAATGATAAGACGTATAGCTAAATACTTTTAAGAAAATGACAAAGAACATATTTTGATCCGCCTGTCATGGTAATAGGTCTACCATGGAGCTATTAAACACAGCTCTATATGGGTCTACTATAATAAGTACACTATAGACGCAATTACTGCTTTATTGCATCCTATCTTGGACATTCAGTGGATTAATATAAAAGACCAGTAGTTTCAAGAGAATAATTGCACTATAATGGCGATAAAAATACGGAGAAAGAACCGGATAATTGGGGGTTACATTAGGTCATCGTCTTCATTTCAATAGGATAGCTGAGATTTGAAATCAAATTCAGTGAAATTACGTCTTTAAAAATGAGAGAACGTGAGTCAGGGCAGCGACTTATTATCAGCAATTAGTGGAGAAGCAAGAGATGTCATCATGATCATGCTAATAAACATCATGATGAAATAAAACTGATTATGTACAACGGGCAGGAATGCAGATAGCCTAGGCCTATAGTGATAAAAATATATTTCAAACAATTTGATGGATCTGTTATCATCAGAATCTGTCTGCGTTTGTTGCATGGTTCACGTTGTTACGCGGATCTACAAAAAAGGCGTCTCGGGCATAAGTAATTTTGTGTTGATTCTTGGTACACATAACGATGAAACCACGTGACTTTCTTGCTTTACTTTCATCTACAATGATTCTATAGAACAAGGTTTAGTACATGTCGAATGTCAGTGGTTGCGCTTTATTCTGTTTCATTTAAAACAAATACTTCTTGAAAAACCTTCTGTGGATTGACTTTGGTCAATACTTACAGTACTGTCTCAGAAAGAAAGCTCTGAAATAGCAAACATAGTTATACAACGGTTGTCAACCATCAGAATGATATAGACGCCATGGATATAATCATGTCATGTATGCCATCTCTTCCAAAACAATTGTTGATCATATCTACTAACCAGATTAAAACCTCTTCACAAATATTAGCTAGCAAGACCCAAATCCGATTAGTCGGGCCATAATAATAGGGAGGAGTGGTTCCTTCTTTATGCTTGATAGGGTATCGTTGAGATGGGTTTATACCGGTGCGATACCAGATAAAAGTGAATTATTCATCATGTCTCAAACTGACAAAATTTAACTGATTTTTATAATTCAGATTTCTTTAAACTATGTATTCTCTCTTCAACCTAAAATTTTAAATTATGTTTTATGATCGAGTCATCAATGTCAAATCTATAGATAAGATCACAAGGGATTCATATCTTCATTTATTTCTTAGAATAAAATAATATGTGGGAGACGTGCCCAAAGTTATATAGACAATACTAATGCCATAATATATATTTCATATAACTCAAGAATGATTGATATCCAGGAAAGGGTATTATAACTCGATTGCAAAGTGTTCATGCCTTTTACATGGAATATCATATAAAGAAACCGCAATTAAGAGCTTTGTACACAGTCTGATTGTACTACAAATATGTAATTTTTTTCTCGAGTGGAAGTGAAATCATGTCGTTGAGTGTTATTACAAGCAAATTATAAATACACTCAGTCGGGGTCCACTATAGATTCCATCGAGGTTCACAGTTCTGAGACTTTTTTTAAGTTAAACTTCTGGCAAATACGGGAGTCCTTCTAGCAGTTACAAAGTTCACTATGTGCTATTTCCCACATTACTATATCCGAATTTTGCCTTACATTTTTAGGTGGAGGTTTGAATATTTAGAGACGTTTAAGAATATTTATTAGTTTCCTTTTATCATATTACATCTCTCTCTCTCTCTCATCTCTCCCATCTATTGATTTAAATGTTTTGATAAGATACGATACCCTGGAAATTGTTTTTAATAATTATATTGAACGTTGAGGGCTGTTTTTTTAACATTCAAATCTGTTTCTTGAGCCCCTTTAAACTGTTTTATGCAGTCACGATGCAGGCATGCAGTAAGTGATACCATGGACCTAGGTCCATAGCGATACCTATATAGGTACTTTGTCTTGGATGCATCAATAAATCTTCTTATCTCCTTGATGATATGTCATATTTTATGATCGTGCCAGCTGTCTGACTTTGCCCTCTTCATCGACCTATTCACACTCGGGGTTTCATCTTATTCCCATAGAAGCACAACCCCAAAGCTTTCAAGGAAAATAAGAGTTCTGGAACTTCAGCTACTCTGACCCGATACCAATAGGCCTATATTATTTTTAAAGGAAAACTGGTAAGTTTTCAGACTGTTTTCAAACTGTCGAAGTTCTTTTTCAGTTGATGCTGCCTGAACTATCGAGCTGATTTTATCTGAATTTTCTACAGGTTAGACATTTACTAAGGCTTTAGTTTGGTTGATAAAAGGTTCTTCTTTATACTGAGCTTTCTACATTTTGATCGTTGAACCCATCACTCACCTTCGCTTTATTTGTCCATTGTCTTTAACTATGAAATGGGGTATACTTCTATGTAGACAATTTTAAAAGAAGAATAGGAGGCAAAAATGTAGGCCTACATAATTTTTTTTCGTCCACAAGTAAATTGTTGAAACCCCCGATCCATTTGTAATGCGATAACTGGTTTAAAAACGCATCGATGACAATCATGGAAGTAATATATTTTCATTTGATACGCCACGTAATAAAGAATTTGAATCGAAACCTATGCCTTCGCGCCCCTCAACCTTCTCGTCCGGATCACCTCAATAAAACAGGTTAAAAGTATGAAAAATGACAACGGTATTCTCCATCCATCATCGTGTTACTACCACGCTCCTTAAAGACTTTTATCTCCCTCTTACCTTATCACAACAACATCAATCGCTGGCTGAAATCCCTAATGAAATATGACCCGTCATGAACAATTGGGACGTATAGGTGCCATGTCTATACGAACAATAAAATATTATTCTGGAAAAAAAAGTATATATATATATATATAAATATACACACACACAATGCTCACCACATTCACATCTAAACCAGGTCAGATACAAATCATGAATTATAATGAAGAATCGAGCAAATTCAAAGTAGTATCAGGATAACGAATTTAAAGTTGAACTACCAAGCCAGAAAACATTAATTTTGTGCCGCACTCAACCCTGATGGGAGGATGATTCATTGACAGATCCATGTAACACAAAGGTTAGGGATTAATCGTACTCTTGATTTTCAGGATTTATTGTACATTGTTGTCAATGCAATCAATCGTAGAAAATTGTTGTACGATCTTTGCTAAGCTTTGTGTTACGGGCACCAGGTCAAAAGCTTATTATATAAAATTGTGTTTCATAAATGATCAGGAATTATTACTATTTATTGTCAAATCGTTGTTGTTGCTGTTATTATTATCAGTATTATCATTATTACTATCATTTTTATTATCATTATCATTATTATTATTATTATTGTTATTATCATCATCACCATCATCATTATTACTATCTTCCAGGGGTGTAATCACGTGACCGTTAAACAACAAACTTGCCTCCTTAACTAATTCGTATTCAATTGGTTGCAAAATAGGCCTACGTAAATTATGTTGTACTGCAAAATAATTATGAAGGTGGATATATTCAACCCTTTTGAATAATATTTTATGTAGTAAAAAACGAATCAGTTAGTCATATATTTTATGCGGTTGACAACGCTGTGTCACATTTTCCTATTCAAACCAACTAATACAGTTTCAATTGCTTATCGGACAAAGTTCACCTGTTGGAGGAAATCATTCTATTTTATAAAACAACATTCTGCAAAGTGCGCACTTTGAAATGACCTTTGAATTCACACACAACGTTTTGAAATAAAAACAACATTTGTAGAACATTCTCAACTTCATGCACAACATTAAAAAATATATTCTAGTATTTTATAGACCTATAGGCGCACTGCAAAAACTGTGGTGTTGATTTAACACCAGTCCGAAACTATTATGTCCACACCAGAGAAGTGTTAAACAACACCAGTTTCGTTTTGGTCTAACACCAGATAGGTGTTTATACAACACCAATTAGTATTAAAGCAGAATCGGTTTGATTCCAAACTGGTGTTGTTTCAATACTTCTCTGGTGTGGACATATATAGATTCCGTGCTGGTGTTAAATCAACACCGGAGTTTTTGCAGTGCGTATTATGCGATAAAAAGGTATACACCCACTTATTGTTAATCTTATAATTTTTTTCGTTGGCATAATACAAGTTTCGCATTCACAGTATTGAAAAAAAATTGATGTACAATATGTGATTTAGTTAAAATTATTGTTTAAACTCTGATAATGCTATTATGCTATTATTTAAGCTCTAATTACCAAATGTTTTTGTTGATATGATGTACTATATCATGTAATTGTAACCGACAGTGAGATTTGGTAATAAATTCAATTCAACTTTACGAAGCCTTTACTTTGATTATATTTTCTAAAATCTCTATAATGCTAGAAGGAAATCATTAACATAGTTAAGTAATAATATGTCTCCGGCACCCATTCACTTCATTAGTTTGTTGGGGGGGGGGGTCACTGTATTGTTGTCCACATTCGCGCGACCACGAGTTTTACCCCCCCCCCCCCCTCCCCACGGTGAAATACCCTCTTCATCTATATTCCCATGTTCTTTTGTCATTTAGAAATGAGAAAAATCAACATTAACTTCTTTAATTGGGGGGGGGGGTGCAGTTTGATATTTTTTTTTACTCACATGTGCATATCGGTCCTCAACCATGCAGCAAACACTACCGCGTTTTATACATTTACGCGTTTTTTCTGGTCTCGTAAGTAATGGTGTCTCTGTGATTTGATAGTCGAGTGCCCCCTCCTCACTGGAGTTCGATCCCCTTTCTCTCATATTTATCTATAAAAACCAGTGATTACCTCTTTGATATTGACCCACACACGTTCACCTGTTGCTCTCATTTTCTATTGGTAGAACGGATGCTCTGTCAACAAAGACTGGGACAAAGACACATGACCCTAAACTCAACCCCAAAGGGAATGCAATGTCAATAATTGTCATTATATTTCTATTTATATATCAATGTTTTTTGTGACTTACAAGGAGACACCGCCACTTAGGGTGGGTGTGAAATTTTTATTTTCGTAACCTCATCAATTCATCATGACTGAAATATCTAGTCAATGGTATCCGCTTTCATTTTTTATGCAAATTATGTGTTCATTACAATTATGATATATCTCACATGATGCCCCACCTACTCGAAAAACACACACCTCAGTTTGTAAAGGTTCGAAAGGCTCTTGATCTATTGTTTAACGAAATATATTATCAATGTGTGAGAAAAAAATCATAGTTTCACAATTAAAAAATATTGGTGCATAATGTAAATTGAAATGAGTGTTAATATTTGTGAATATACCAGACTTTATTCTATTTCATTCATGTTATTTCGTTGGTATGAGAGGAAAAAGCTTCGCAGATCATCGATGTTAATGTTTCTTTCCCCGGTTTCTTTCTCACCAACTGGGCGTTTACCTCAGGTAGAAAAAAAAACACTTCTGGTTTCTTTAGCAGACAGGAAGGACCACTGTCTACTCACTTGTGACATCATACTTTCACTGGAATAAAAATGTTTTCCCCTAGACTAACAAAAAATAACGTTATGTTTCAAGGTCGGTTTATCTGAAGGACTATTCGAGGCGTCAACTCGGTTTCCGGTTCCAAGTTTGAGAAATGTTTAGACAAGATGGCGATAATCGTTTCCGTCTCAGTTATACTAAGTTTTCTGCTTTGTCTCATTCAAAATGTATCATTGTTATTGCAAATTATTCGATTTGAGTTAAATACTGTTAATAAAATCTTTCCTCATGTTATGAAAAGATGGTATAATATTGCAGTGAAATATTACCAAATTAGGTTGTATTCTCAATGACTGAAGGCTGCGTTGTATGTAAACATCTCTCACCTGTTCCATAGATACAGGCTATGTTACATACAGTGAAAAACACACCATCCCTCGGATAGGACGTTAAATGGAGGCCCTGTGTTGAGGAGAGTCACTACATTTGCACGTTAAGAACCCACTGCACTATTCGTATAACAGTAGGGGGGAAACCCGGTGTAGTGGTCCACCTGCACTCCCCAATCAGTTATATCGGGACGAGAGACCGGGGTCCCGTAACACAAAGGTTAGCGATTGATCGTACGCTTGATTTTTACGATTGATCGTACATTGTAGTCAATGGAATCAATCGTAGAAAATTGTTATACGATCATTGCTAACCTTTGTGTTACGGGCCCCAGAGCCCCGTCTTACAAAGAGTTACAATTGATCCGATCAATCTCAAGTATATGGAAATCCATCAATGTCATAATTTTCCTTCAGGAAATTTGCTCAATGTCCTTTGAAAACAAAGAGAAGCATAATGAATTGTCAAGAAAAACAGTAAATGTATGAACATAACGTCATTTTCAGAAAATATTTTGAACAAACATATCTTTTAGATGTTGACGTTGCTGGCTTTCCATAGTTGAGATTGATCGGATCAATCGCAACTCTTTGTAAGACGAGCCCCTGGTGATTCAGTTCGCTTTTCGCCTGTCAGGCACAGGTGACGCCAAATAATAATAATTACAAAAATAAATAAATAAATAATAACATGAGACGGGAGACGAACACGTCACGCATTAATGGGCAAGACTAGTTTGAAATTTTTATGTCAAAACCAGGTTGCGGAGAAAAATGGGACAAGATTGGTTCGAGATACGTTGACTGTGCTTATTCGACGATCAGCTCATTAGCATTTATTTTGTATTCTATGTTAAGATTCTCTCTTAAATGAGAGTGGATTCAGATCCACACGTGAGTTTCTGCGCAAATTGTTTCTGACATGCCCCAATATTTATTATTTGTAACATGCCATGCGTGAACGATTTGCTTAGCTGTTGGTTTCAAATTCGAGATGGGATTCCACTCTTACCAAGAGTATCAAAGTTATAGTAAAAACATATTTCATTATTGTGAAATCTATCTCTGAAAACGGGTTTCCTCTTTTGTGGGACGTATGCTGTATAGGAGTTCTTTGTATAATCAGCGTGTTGTATTGTTCAAAGAAAATAATCACTTTGGATTATCAAAGAATTGAATCATATTACTTCCCTTGCACAAATTTCAAACATATCTGTGTTTAAATCGGCACCTGTTGTTGTCATAAGTTATTGGTATAATATTTTGCGAGGTTAACAAAAGTCGGGTTTCCAAAAAAGAAGAAGTTACCTGGGAAGTTACACGCAATACAGACACGCACATTCAGGTCTGGAGTCTCAAGGGATGCACAAGGGGTAAAGAAAGTTACTCTTTACAATGGAGATGTTCTTATGAATTATGGTAATGTATATAGTTTGCATTTGTACTTTACTTTTGACAAGTTAGATGAAATTACAATAAAATAGTCAAGAAAGTGCCTTTCTCCCCCTATTTTTTTTGGGGGGTGGTTGTCACATGGGCGGACTCCAAATAAAATTCAAGTAAAACTCAGTGTGTATCAAATCACAATTTACAATTTATTTCAGTATACAAAACTCCAATATCAAAACATCTCTCTTCGAAGTTCAATATTGCCCAACGTATGAAGTTTAAAAGGGAAATAAAACTGTAACACCTCTAAATGATAAAATATTCTGAAAAGTACTCTAATTCACAAGTTTACAATCAAAGGATCCTGCATTGATCCAAGCTCTAATATTCAACTCTCGATCTGTCTCTTAACTCCAATATAACTGAAAAGATCCTGCACTGATCTAATCACCAACTTCAACGTTCATTGTATTACATTTTCACCTGCAAAATTACCTCCAAAAATATCAATTAAACCTTTAACTTTGTTTCATTTTGTTTTCACAATAACAACTACCAAAAATTCCTATGAAAGGATCCTGCATTAATCCACCTTCATAGAACTCCATTCTCACCACTTTGTATCTCTTATCACAACATTTTTGTGATTACATTTCAAAATCCTTCTAACTCATGAACTTGAGCTTAAACAAAATTATGCACCTAAATTCTAGCTCAAAACTCTGTTAATCGACATCATATCTTACACGGATTCAAATTCGAATAAACTCTTCTCACTATCAAACTGTTCATGTTCAGTCATCTTCATAATCAATGTCTATTTTCTGAAATGTCAATTTGCAAGAATTTCTGGTATTTAGAAAGCTAGTTTCAAAATGTAACGAAAAGTCTCCTGCTTTCTCTCTCACTGCTATTTACAACTTATCTGTCAGGTGACATGTTGACCGAAAACCTCCAGAGTCAGCACTTTATAATGTTCAGCTTAAAACAATTCACCAGTCTTCAAAGCGACCCGGTCTTGGGAAATGTCCCGATCCTGGAAATTATCCGGTCTTGGAATATATCCCGATCTTAGAACCATCGATGGCTTCTTCAATACAGGCATAAAAATAACAGCATACATTCAGCTAAATCTGACCTCATACAGGTATCTAAAAGTTCCAGCCAATATCAAACAAGAAAGGCTGCTTTCTGTTTAAAGTTGAAATTAAAAAATTATCAAGATGGCAGCTAAAATGGCGACTGTCCCAAAATTGCATAGGTGTGTGTTACACAAAGTCTCCAAGATGCAATGCCAGAAAACTAGTGGAAAGCTACTGGGGTCTCCTCCCAATTTTACAATTTCCCCAAAAGTATCTTAAGCAGCTGTTAAAAAGAAAGGCTCACTGAGCTCACTAAAAGGGACCTATACAAGTCTACCACCCTGGACACAACACACAATAGATATGCAAATTATCTCAATTCAATTCTAACAGGAAGAATCTCACACACACTTCTCTCATCTCCTACTCACTCTTGCATAAGATCTACTCCTTGTCTCTTAGCAACCTGGCTGTGGAGTGAAACTTAGATAAAATAAGCAAGCTTTGCTGAGGAAAATAAATAAAATAAAATAAATGCATTTTCAAAGTTATTGGTGTAATATTTTGCGAGGTTAACAAAAGTCGGGTTTCCAAAAAAGAAGAAGTTACCGGGGAAGTTACACGCAATACAGACACGCACATTCAGGAGTCTGAAGGGATGCACAAGGGGTAAAGAAAGTTACTCTCTACAATGAAGATGTTCCTATGAATTATGTATATAGTTTGCATTTATACTTTACTTTTGACAGGTTAGATGAAATTCCAAAAAAAATAGTCAAGAAAGTGCATTTCTCCACCTCTTTTTTTTTTTTTTTTTTTTTTTGGGGGGGGGGTTAAAGACGAATTTGCTCAAAGTGATGCAATGAATAGATTAAAACATTTACGACAAGTTGATAAAATTCGTACCACGCC
The DNA here is from genome assembly GCF_037042905.1 of Lytechinus pictus. Classification (NCBI taxonomy): domain Eukaryota; kingdom Metazoa; phylum Echinodermata; class Echinoidea; order Temnopleuroida; family Toxopneustidae; genus Lytechinus; species Lytechinus pictus. The sequence goes on along the minus strand of NC_087251.1, from coordinate 40,906,504 downwards.
CCCTGAAAATGCCACTCTTAGTTTATTTCAGTAGATAATACATGCTGGTGATAGTGTGTCTATCGCATTGAATGCTTTGATGAAGGACGACACTCATCACAAAGTAACGATATATTTTATTGAATAATGAATGGAATATATTGAATAAATTTGAAACCTTACCATGTACATGGCAAGGCTAATCAAGTGATTAATGCAGTCTTTATTCCATACTCTCCCTGAATCCCATGAAATGACATTGCATATATTAGTCAATCATGAAGTTAGTTCCCCATGACAAAACGACCGAGTTTCATTTCTTTTATGCTGAAGGAAAATTAAATCTTTGATTCCGCAAGGAGAGAGTGTACTTTGAAGGTTCTTTTATGATTGCTAAGGGAATATCATCAATAATTGAATTGAGACGAATGGAACGAAAAAAAAAACCAACGAACGGGTATCCATTCCATGATATTAAAGTATTAAGTGTATCAATCTCAAATGAATGCAATACCGATGGGTTTATTTGGAAGAATTTGAACCTTGAAGGCACACGATGACAATGTGTACAATTTACGAACTCGCAAAATACATTTGCAATTTTCAGGGTTTTCAGCATAGTTTATCAATGTGTAGCTTGTCCTAGAAAATAAAGTGTGTTTATGATCACTAACCATTACCTTATCCAGCTTTCAGATACAAAATAAGAACTTGTACAGGGTTGTGCTGTCAGATACATAATCTATATGAAGCTTCTATAAGTGTTCTATTTCCACTAAGGGGGGGGGGGGGGGGGAGAAAAGCCCCCTCCCCCTTCCATGCACTTACAAAATGATAGGGTGCACCTCCATGTAGCACCAACATTTCACACTGTAAAAACGCTGTTTAAAATTTTAAGCACGTTGTTTAAGCCCGTCACTCTAACAACTACTGTTTAAACTTTTTAAAAAATGTTTAGACTAGTTAAACAACTGTTTAAACTTTTTAAACAAGTTGTATAAAAGTTTAAACAATTACATAACAGTTTAAACAACCTGTTGTTAGAGTGACAGGCTTAAACAACGTGCTATTTTTTTTTACTGTGCACGTTTGTTTGAATTATATTCGTTTTTGTTTTTTTTACAATGATTCTCACTTAAAAATAATAATTGAAATAAAATAATACAAAGGCGTATAGGCCATAGACAATCACAAAGCGGTGGCATGCTGCGGGGAAAGGTAATGATATTTATATTCCAGGCAATTTAGGATACAAAATTTGTCACATTGGTATATACATGATGCAAGGCACGCTAAACGAGTTTGAAAGCACACAAGTGTTGGGGGTGTATTGATTTGACATTGGTGATTTGTTTATAGTGTGAGATATTATACATCGCGCTTGTTACCAAGCGAACAATAAGAACGAATACTATTTATATGACAGCCTTGTATTTATGTCATATCCAGTTGTTTTATTAAAGTTACATAGAGCGTAAAGAAAGAGAAGACAATTTGCCACCTATATATCCATCCCCCCACAGATAATTTTCAAAAAGAAAAAGGGAGCATGGACACCGAGCAAAACTACACCTCGTAATTCTCAGTTTATAAAAGAAAGGGAACATGGCGTATCTTTGCCCTTTTACAGTATATACGTTAGATACAAAATATCTGCTCACAAATGAAATTACAGTTGCTAAAATCTGCTATGATTCACTGTCCTTTAATTAGCATGTATAATCAAATTAACAAATGGATCTGTTTGTTTAATGTGACCTTGCTTGCTCATGATTGAATGGTCACAAATTAAAATATATAATCTAATTTTATTTTCTAACAGTTTGCCTTGATAAGTTGAGAGCATGGATGTTTTTTTTTTTTTTTTTTTTTGGGGGGGGCTCTTCTTTTCCAAATTAATGGGACCAAGTGAATGTAGGTTAGCCAAACTCTCTTAAACTGTTAAATCATATACAGGATATGTAAAATTTGGTAGAAATTTCCTTTAAGTAGTTTTTGTTACCTTTTACGTATCAAAGGTCTACAATCCATGTTTAACTGAGATCTTGTTCTGCCTACTGTGTTGTTGTGTGTCAAAGAAAAAAGAGAAAAGTTTACTTTTATCTGATCGATTATCATATGTCATTTTGTATCAGATAGGCCTATGAATAAAATGATAATTTGAAGAGAAATTTTCCGCCTAAAATCTCCGAACGTACCCGAATTCTGTCGAAGTCAGTCTAAAATTCGTATCCAGGCATGCAGGTGAGATCAAAATGCAAACGATAAAACGTACGTTTGGCGGCAAAGGAGCATTTTCGCCCGTGAAGATATTTCATCTGTATAAGTTGTGGGTTAAGTTCACAGCCCCTGGATACGTGAGAAGTATGGTTTTAAATAAAAACGTTCTTTATTACATCAAGAGGGTGTTTACAACAAATGACATCCTTCTCATGTTGCTTTCTTTCTAAATTCCGAATTAACTTTTTCAAGTCAACCAATCATTCCGAATCATTACAAGGGAGAAATATAACACCTCGGCTGAAAAAAAGAAAATCAAACAAACTGACATCGTACAGAAATACCACAGGCGATATTTCTCATTTCAGGAGTAAATTTTTAAAATGAAAATAGGCAATTTTAGTCGGTAAATGAGATAAACTCGGCGAAAGTGCTTGAGGGTGAATGGGGGAGGAATCTAGGGAATCATTTTCTCGAATAAACCCACCCAAGTAATATATTTTGCTCAGTGGCAAAGCAATGGAGATTGTATTACCTAGGGAGCACAAACACTTGTGAAATTGTAGTATTATTGATTAGGCATCCGAACACAATGTGACAGGAGCAATGAATGCTGAAGAAACGTGACTGAGTCTAAAATGCACACAGGGGCGTACCCAGTGCCCTTTGAGGGGGGTTGGATTTTAAAAGGGGGTTAAATACATTATAGCACTTAGTTAAGGTCAGTATGAGATCAAATTCTTTAAACCTCAAAGAGCTATGAAATCTTGTTGTAACTTCAGCGATATTTATATTGCATTAAACTCGAGGTAAGTTTTATGCCGAGTGATCATAAACAGTCTTGACTGATGACGATGAGGTCAATGTTAACATATTTCTGATAATTATTGTAATATTTTGCTAGATACAAAACGGAATTCTTTCAGACAAGTCATGAACAAACGAAAATTGATATTTTTTCTAAAGGAAGATAGTTGCTTGTGAAGTTGGATAACTTGATGGATCGTTTGTTGAACCAGTTATCGCCCACGGATAAGAGGGAGAGTGGAGAGGTCTAGTGACCGCCCTTGAACGATCGTAACACTTCCTAAGAATACGTTTGTCAAGGATTATCCAGGAAATTCACAACAAAAACAACAAATATATAGGCCTAAACATGCTAAAGATCAATGTAGGCCCCTACAAGCGACGCGGATGGTAATAGCACGATTTAGGACTCGCGGGGGCTGCTTTTTGTGAAGCAATTTTTTTTTATTCTTAATTTACTTTTTACTGAACTCAGCACTTCATTCATTATCAAGTCATGCTACATGAGACCACCCACCCCCCCCCCCCAAAAAAAAAACCAAGCCCAAAACGTCCTTTGATGTATGTTGTGAGATGTGTGCGCTGTTGGAGATTGGTGTAAAATAGGCCAACATCAGCTTCATTTGCCGCATCATATTCTATAAACCCATTTATTTTTAACACTTCGTGTTTCAGCAACAGTTCCTTTTGTTTATTTCATATTTTTTCATTGTTTGAAACTTAACTCATCACAATAATGCAGGCTATAATGCAACGGTCAGAATGACTTCAACAGGACGCAATATGCCTGCGCAATCTCCTGTTCGATGTTTCACTGCACACAGTAAAAAAAAATAGCACGTTGTTTAAGCCTGTCACTCTAACAACAGGTTGTTTAAACTGTTTTGTAATTGTTTAAACTTTTTAAACAACTTGTTTAAAAAGTTTAAACAGTTGTTTAAAAAGTCTAAACATTTGTTTAAAAAGTTTAAACAGTAGTTGTTAGAGTGACGGGCTTAAACAACGTGCTTAAAATTTTAAACAGCGTTTTTATACAGTGTGGGGACGGTAGGGGTGCAATGCTCGTGAATTTGACTCTTAAAAAGAGGGGGAAAATGCACGACACCATAATTTTGTTTCAAACAGGTGTAGTGTCTCTTGGGAGAACCATGATAGATGAAGGCCCTGAGGTTCGACCGTGTCCTCGTTAGGTACACGCCGCCTTCACAACAACCCCGTATGGGCTCCCTCTTCACTCATAAGACATTTCAGCATTTTTAAATGTTTAGCGTAGCTGCTGGAACGACGCTTCAAAAATGCTCAGCCAGTAAACATTCAGTCGGATAACAAATATTGCAATGAAATATAATCCATACCTTTAAACTACGATGAATAAACATAACGAACCCACCCACATAAGAAGAGTGAAATGACATAAAAGTGAACGCATCGAGGCTACTTTGAAATGGTCAAAGCATAAACAGGGACCATATTAAATATATATATATATATATGAAACATTTGTGAGCTTGTCAAATTACAAGCTCAAAGGGAATCCATTTATGAGGGAATCCATTTATTCTCTTTATTTAGAAAGGGACTTAAGACATTTTTTTTTCAAGTCCAGAGTTTTTAGGATTGCAAATTTCATTTTATACATTGATGTAGTCTATTTTCTTGTTGTAAGCGTTTTGGGCCATTCAAGAAAAAAAGAATAGCACATACACAATAATTATAATTAGCGAGAAGAAGACTTCACGGTCGTGGAATCAAAATATGATTTCTTTTGATAAAGTTTTATTTCCGTGAAATCTCTGGCGGGTTTGGGCCCACGCAGAAACTTTCTTGGCTTCATGAAGTTCTTCTCATTTCTTGGGAATGCTGGAAAGCAGTGATTCTCTCTTCAATTGAGGCACATTCCGGAGACAATATCCGGAGACAAAACACGAGCAAACTTTCAGTTATGAATGAACCATCACAGTGTTTCTTCCGGTTAAGTCACACAAAGTGCATGAATCCCAAAACTAAAACAGTTTAAATGTGTTGATTCCAGACTATAACTCGCTAAATACCACCACCACCAACAACAACAACAACAAAATGGTTCTATATCATTAAAAATTATTATGAAGTATGTTTTGCTGAGCTGTTGTTGTTTTGATTCCCTATTCGATAAAATAATTTACTTTGATGGCTCGGTCACAAATACCATTAAGAACTGCTGCGAACACCGTACGAAAGATTTTTAAATTATTTCGTATATACGAAACCAGTATTTTCAGACCTTTCGTAAGTTCGCAGCTTGGTCGGTGGTCTTGTCCAAGATTTTTCTAACGTCGTACAAAACCATCTCTTCGTGTGGCGGCCTTACGTAAGTCGTAAGAACATCGTACTAACCATTCAAGATTTTGTAGGATCGAGAGCCACTTCTAGAGGCCTTGAATTCTTACGATGATTGTCAGAACACCTTAGGTTGTTCATAAAGGGCTCTCACGGCGTTCGTAAGAACACCTGACGACCGAAGATTCGTACGGCGCTCTTACGAACGACTCTTGTTGTTTGTAAGGCGTTTTATATAAGGGTCTCGTAAGGCGAAAGTACAAGACCACAGAGACGGGTTAGTGGCTAGATGTAGATATTCATTATTGGATCATACGTACGAAAAATGGAAGTCGCTATACAGGATTTGCCTTGGCAAAGCACGTGTCTAAATGAATGATAGTCGTGACGTCACAGATGACGTAGATAGCGTATCTATGACATCACGACATAACCACCATTGACATTGGTTTAAAGATGTGGTTAAAAGACCTAGGATTTCTGAAAACCGCATTAATGACATTTCATTAATGTTTGTTTGTTGTTTAGCATGGGAAAGTCGTCTTTCTTTCAGTTGCAGTTTCCGATCACCTGGTGTGTATAGGCTTACTATTTACAGATTTAATAAAATGTCAGAGGACGGCACAAGATGTGTAAAAAAATCTCCTTAAAAACGAAAAGCATGCTGGCTCTAACTGGAATCATTATTTATCCAACACTTATAATGTATTTTTTTCCATTCCCCCCAAAAAAAAATTTGTTCCTAGAATGTGATGAAACCTGGGGATTGTTTCACGAAGAGTTTTGTCCGTGATTTGTACTGACAGATGTTATAAGCTACTGTAAATCATTGTATCTGATTGGTTCAGAGCAACTTAGTCAGTGAAAAACCACTGACTGAACTCCTCGTGAATTGCTCCTCAGTTCTTGTGTATCTTTGGTCGATCAAGAGGGTTCTTTCATCAAGTACACGGACAATTACTTTGTAACCGACGCATAGACCAGCAAAAACAAGCCTTTTCTCAAATTGCTCTGCTTTCTATACGAGAATTTCGACAGCCTTGTTCTAAATCGACCCCAAACTCCCAAGTTCATGATTGAATTTCTTGAAAAAACAGACCAAAATGCACGCCAGATGTTCCATGGTTTCTAACAGGCATGGTCGCCAGATTCCTATGTTGCTGTATATGCTCAATTTCATCCCGTTTCTTAGTAGGACTTATATTGTCAGACAATCGCAGATGAATTCTCAGTGATATAAAAAATAGGATCCAAATGGTTTTATTTTTACAATTTGAAACACATTTTGATGAAAATGTAAAGATAGAAAATATGACCTGAGATATGGTTTATATTTACCAAAAGTTTGAATTCATTAATGTCATGGCACATTGCAAGGTCTTAAACGGAATGAATGCGGTTATCATTTCCCTTTACTTTTGCTTAATTTTTTTTCATATATAGATCTTATCTGTCACATGGGAGTGACTTTTTTAAAATTAGTTTCCTACTGCTGCTTGACACCAAATAAGGAATACGTTAAACTGATGAATACAGTTATTAAAAGATTTAATCAAATCTCTTAAATCATAATGTTGTTTCCTTTTGATTTGTTTTACAATAATGTACATGGAAATATACATGAATATTGATAACAAAATATAACTTAACTTAATAAATGTTGACTTGAGCCCCCATCATCTCTTCTGGCCTGACATATACCCCACTCGGCCCTGGTGGTCGGTCCAGTTCCTGGCCTCCGCAGCTTGCGATGTCTCTTCCACTCGGCCTCGGCCTCCGCAGACAGTGTTGCCCCTTGATGAGTAGCCCCCAGATCAGAGAGATGTGGCTTCAACGAATTAGTGGACGAGATCGAGCCCCCAATGATGACATGTATTTTGACCAATCATGTCGGTGGAAAACCGGTGGCAGCTGGGGTCGTTATCTCGTCACCGACGTAGTCCCTCAGTTTTAAATTCGACTGCCTATACTAACATCTGTGGTCTATTCTAGCTTAGGTGGTTCTCCCTGAATTACTGAAATCAACCTCCTAATAATTATACGCTACCGTTACTAGGACTAACTGTAAAATTTATATAAAGTAATTCAAAGAATTTCAATAACAGATGAGTGCATAAAGCAACACATTCTTGATAACAAAAGACACTTCCTGTGCACTTGCATAAATCTATTCATTAAAGAGAACTGTATATAACTATTTAAAACACTTGTACAAAATATGGCATCCACCTGATCTTGTACGTACCCGAAAGGGGGGGGGGGGGGTGTCAAACGTTTCCAACGCTTGCTTTTGAAATATTTAAAACATCTGTACATTTTTACCTAGGTTTAAATATTCACAACACATGAGCTATCTTTATAAACTCAGAACATGAGTCTAATCAAAGGAATTAAATTCAATAAATTTCTTCCCTGACATTATCCTTTTTTTTTAATTATATTTTATTTGTTTTTTACTTGATTTTTTTTTAATTTGGTGTTGCTAAACATTTTTTGAAAGCTCTTGATCGTCCAAAAGTTCAATCATGATACGTGATAGTTGACACGTCCATAAAACAATAATCAACAATACAGATATATACATAATCATTAATGCTCTACACTTTCCATGTATTGATTTTCCGTAATACAAGAAATGGTGCAATCTTGAATAAAATATGCCTTGGATACGGCAGTGAGGAATGAGGACATACAACTGCACATCCCATAATGATGGATAACACATGTATTATCTTGCATTACAGGTGAAAACATCACCACTAAAGTAATGTCCACGTAATCATAGCATTTCATATACTGATGTACACTTGGGGTATACGATAGCGCCTGATATTCACCCGAATGTCATCCTCAAGAACTATCACCGAGTTGTCAGACGGCGCCGCGATCCATTCCATTGGAATTCGACTATTGCATTCTCATGCCGCGGTGCAAGAGTTCAAGTTATGTATATAGCGTGCGATATACCAAGGAGATTGGATATACCCTGAACCAACTAGGGATAAGTCATTCTGTACGTGAGGGAATCATTTTTAATGGTCACCTTTTTTAATAAAGATTATTATAAACTTAAAAGCATAAAAGGTAATATTGATAATAAAAAATATTAATCTCTCAAAATTGAACATTTCGTGAGACATTAGTGCGTAGGCATTGATAACTATTATCAAAGGTATTATTGAGAATGGCAAGATACAGAATGTGTTCCCGACGGTGAGGCATGACACTCACTATTCGACATGCTTGACTGTTCCATCAATTAAAAACATGGTTGAGACCTATCATTTCACAATAAAGCACATAATCCTGTTAAAAATGAACTTATTTAGATCATGGACCTACTAGTAGGTCCATGTGATCAGAGCAAGTCTGGAACTCAAAATACATTTCATAGAATGATCCAATATTAATCAGCCTATTATAGTCCAATACAAAGGCTACTTGAGTTACAATCACGCCAGTGAAACCGCCTCCATAAATATCGATGGTATGCCATTGGTTATAACGTAATATATTTGATCGGTTTGGAGGCGGTTTCACCAATGAGACTGTAGTCGATCTTTGAAAGGACAGGGTGTGAACATGATGAACGAGATAACGTGTGTTAGAACACGTCGCCATCATCCGCCATTCTCTGTGATCTATATCAGATATGGACCTAATGATCCATTCTAGCCTATGGGCTGTGTATTGCCATCAAAAGAGTATTCCCAACTTGCACTCGACTGGACAGTAGCTATAGCTGATCGGTTTGCAAGCCTTTGGGAAAACTCCTCATGAAGCGCACAATTAACTATCCAGAGATCGGCTACACAATAATTTACATACATTTTTTTCCGAGAAAAAAACCCGAAGGGTGCAGCCTTTCTTGTGGTAAATTACATTCAGCATTCAATGTTCATTGCTGATTATTTAGCGCGTAAGAAAGGATCACCAGTCGTTCTTAAAGTCGCCCTAAACTTAAGAACAGTTTTATGGAACACCCACCAGATATAATTTATGCCTATACTCCACAGCAAAAGTGATATCATAATTTGCCAACAACATACAGTTTATTATTTTGTTATACAAAGTTTCGTGGACACTGCTTCGCATGAAGCCGGAGTATATATGCAGCGCTCAGACAACATTGTTTCAAGTGCAGTTGCCTAGCATGATGGTACAACACATCCATTGTAAATTGTGGCTCAGGAACTGTGATCATGCATGGATGTAAGAACAATGCCCTGTCTCTAGCTCGCACAGATTCTTTCAATATCTAAAGACAGCATCTCCCCAAGCACAGTGAACTATTCTTTTTCGCATTTTGACGGGTAACTTGGATTTATCATGAACATATTATCCGTAGACCAATTAAAACGGCTCTTAAAACCTATTTATTGTAAAAGGTACCTGACTTAACAAAGGAACTCAGTAATCCATCGTTTTCTTTCCTTTATTTTCTGATGCGCATATATATATATAGAGACATACTGATATGCGCTTTGTAAAAACTAGTAAATCTAAACCAATCAATATAATAGATTTAATAAATTTGAAAGACAAAGTCATGCACACTCTTCGTCAGTGTCACACTATGGGAAATAACGAAAAGCATGCTCCGTTTTGTTTTAAAATCTATGACTTTATTTTGTTTAGATCTATGACAATCATGATTTTCTTTATTCTCTACATGCCAAGCAGACTATTTTAATTATACATAAGTTGGAGGAAGATTTTCAATCTACCGTTTATCACAAAAATTGAGGAATTGACTTCATGGCTGTGTTACATTCCCTAACATGCACAGATGCAGAATGGATTGCTTGCTGGAAGAACGCGACAACATCTTTATTTGAACTTCATAAGATGTTGAATCTATGTGTTTGAGAGACCAGGATTTAGACGATGGTCATTGAACTCTGTTAATGAATTTATTAGCAACTCACATGTGGAATATGCCATTCAATTTAGACCTCTGTCGTAAATCACCAAATGTCGTTTTATAATGATTAATGCGGGGGCATTGAACCCCCTAGATGATCCATAATAATCTTATACCGACCAATATCATTACCGCTCGTTATTATAATCCCTCGGTTGTTTCTTGATGTCTGGCTATCCAGGTCTTTGACTGCCCGCCGTTTATTAATCGAAGGTTACATGGAATGGTTGGAGCAGAGTCGCACCTTGGCATTGTTAGTGCCAAACCACGCAATTTCACATTTCGTTTAGTTTTCTGAAAGGCTGAAAGTCACCATTTTTGTACTGAATGCATTAAAATTGCTTTCGCGCTGGGGATTGCATTCTGCCAGAATAGAAAACACGTTATCAAACTTTCGTCTTGACAGTCGAACCTTTCTCCTTCAGGATCGAGATGAATCGACTCTAGAGCACCGTAACTTATATTAATGGGGTGGGTGGCTTCTAAAGAAGAATAAAGGCACATTCAGGGGTGGCGGAGTGAAGTTGAAAGGGGGTACTGTGCCCCCGGCCCTCAGGATCGCCCCCTGGGCACATTCAGTGGGTTGAAACAAGCAGATGCGATGCTATGTCAGTTGTAAGGTATACTTGAAGCCTCCAAACCAGTTAGAAATTACCAAAGAACAACCATCCAACCCGTATATGCCTTTAGTCATACCATTTATTTTTGAGCTTTGGTATTTTTAAATATGGCAATTCAAAATGCATGATATATTATTGAAAATTATACATGATATAAAAAGAAAGGGTTAACGCATGATTTGATAAGGCTTAATTTAATTTCTATTTTTTTTTATATCGTTTCCTTTCTCTTTATCAATAGATATCGGAAATTATGCAACAGTTAAGAAACTTTCCAAGTTTTTCCGATTCGACCTCACGTCTTTCGAAGATGACAGTCAAGGGGACGAAGTGTCCGAGGCCGAGTTTAGACTTTACCAGGTTCCTAATGAAATGAAGGATACTGAACAGCAAATCGACCTTTTTCAACTCATACCCTCATATAACAGTACAGAAGAACCTACCAGGAGATTTTTGACAAGTTGGACTGTATCAACCACCAGAGAAGGATGGCTCGCTCATGACGTCACTGATGTCGTCAGAGAATGGGTAGCTGACCCAGGTTAGTCCATCTCATTCAATGTTTGATTTCAAAGAAAGTTATTTCGGTTCACCGACTTCGAATATTTTCTTTTATTCAACTTTTCTAAAAATACATAGTTCAGTAAAAAATAAAATACATGAATCAGATTACAACAGCCCATTAATGGAGCACAAAGTCTGAATAAATAAGCCTGGCGAGTATAAATTCCAGGCGTGAGTATACGGTACAAATGTTGCGTTGTATAAAGTGTCGCAAATAGACATTGTTGGTGTAGAAATTGAAAAAGAAATCAACTGACGAGATTTGTCAGATATGTAGTAATCTTATTTTTCAATAATATAATGATGAACAAAATATATGTACATTTTTGTGTGCTGATTTTTTGGACAAAGTCGGTACTCGAATAATTTGTACCGTATTCTCACCACAACCATATACACGTACACTGCAAATTCAGTAATTTATCCCCCCCCCCCAAAAAAAAAAAAAAATCTCTTGACAGTCAGTATATACCAATTTGTTCACGATATACAGTACACGATGAAGGGGAGTAATATAAACATCACAGCAAATGAAGAGAAGTAAAAAACAAAAACAAATAAAAAACACATTCATTTACCAAGTTTATTTAACGAGAGAATGGTCTGTTGGGTTGTGCTTTCAACATGTTCAAAGAAACTTTTGTTACAAGAAATATTACTAGTGACTTACTTTTGTCAATGGGGAAAATTATGAGATTTGGAATTCATAGGTTAGTAGGCTACCCCTACAAACAAACCCGTAAATCTCCATCTTTCTTCGAACAAATAAATCTCCCGTGATTGCATCGGAGAAAATATTTGATAAACATGACTGAAATTTGCCAGGTTGCACACTATACTAGTCAATGTTTTAAAAATTAATATTTGTTCATGAAATAAAGACAAAGGTGCGCGGCCAAAGTTCACCATCTTCCATCCGTCGATAGTTGGTATAAGTAGGCCTATACCTTAATGGTAATCATCGTTTGATATTTTTCTACTTTCCGCTTTCCAATTTTGGTTCCTTTCTTGCCTGATTTCTCGTCTTATGTATATTTGTCAGTTATTCGAGATATTTACTTTGAACCTAATGTGCAATGTCTGAGGGGAAAAAGGTGTGCAGTTGGCGCGAGTCTTCAGATTTACCATCTCGGTGTAGGTCCATGGTATCTCGAATACCTGCATTTTTAACCAAACCATTTGCAACGTCTAACAGAATGCGATTTATTAAAGGTCTATACCGTGGAAGAGAGAAGGAGGGGATAGGGCAGGGTCAATGGTCATAATGTTTGTCTGACGATGGCGCGACGCTGATTGGTGGATGCCCAGGGGACCACGTGGTTTTGGATCATGACCAAGTCACGCCGCGGCTGCTTGAGTAATTGGTCTGTTTATATCAGACTGTGTCACAGACTGGCAGCAATCCGCGTTCATTACTCATCTTTCTATTTGTGACGACACCGATTTCTGATGACAGCTACGTGTCTAGATCGCGATTGGCATACACATGGACTTGGAAGGAAGGCATTGAATGGGGATCGGAGAAGGCATCAATTGAATGAAAAGATGCGGCACATGCAGACTTGGACAAGGATCGCAAGGATCTACCCCCTTCGGGTCATCAGATGGAAGGGGTCATCGGGAAGTCCGCTTTCTCTGTACCAATGTTGTGTTTTGATTATAATGTAGTATGCAATGATAGAAATTCTCCATTAAGTGTCATTATTACTATTTTTACACATGAAAACGATGCAAATAATTCTATATCTTATAATGGTTAAGTGCATGGGTTCAAGCCGACAAATTTCGAGTAAAAAAAAAAGAAACCCAACGAGCATAGTTAATAAAAGGCCGCTATTCTGATGGATAGCCCGACCCCCGTCATGCTCCTTACGGACTCCTTACATCTTCTGTCAGTCTAAAATTGGAAACATTCTTGATTCTTTGGGAGGTCTTTGGTCTGCCACTTCCTTTAGTCTGGTATGTGATGCTGAATCGGTGATAGATGATCAGGGGATAACCCCCCCCCCCCCCATTACCTGAGGCTGATGGTGACATGCGATGGCATGATTATTGAGGTGCTTCCAGGTAGGAGGGAAGGGGGGGGGGTGGGTCTCATCAACATCAAATTGTTCTCCATTATTATCTATCTGTGGTTAAATTAATGGTTGCCTACAGCCACAATGAGATTACGGCAGGTGAATCAGACAGATTAAAAGATGATTTCCCCACCTCTCTCAGTTTCATATCATCATAGGAGGTTGTGAGACCTGTGTCGTATTCATGATTTTAAAGGAATTCGATATTATCAATCTATGATAGAGAGAAAATGTGACAATCATTTTTGATAAAACTCATATCCTAGAGCTCTTTGTTTTAGTCAGTCAACTAATTAACTATGAACGAGAAATGTATTTTTGTTTTCATCCGCATACACAAAACAAATGCAACAACTTCACAACTGAGCCTTCCTCATCATAAATGGCCGTCGACATGTCTCCTCTCACATTGTCTAACTTCAAGAAATCAAGAAATAAAGACAATTGCCCTAGTTATACACCCTGTAGCACCGCTATTCCCGCAAACTCCCCTTGGCCGTGAGAAAATTATTCTGCACTGTAGGGATTCCACAATGCTTCTCTGGATACAGTTATTGAAACACGCGATTCCTTCGCTGCTGTTCCGGGGTGATGCCAGCAGGCTCCGAGTGAATGGATATTATTCATAATAGGCCCGGGGATATTTTTATCAAGTTATGTAAATCAATATTGAAACCATGAGGTAATGATCCTTATACCTTGGTCACATTTGTTCTACGGCGGCCGTACGGCGAGTCGAAAACAGCCGTTTTATTCATTTCTATTTAAAGCACCTATATGTAGCTGGTACAAAAAAATGTTAAAACGGCTGTTTTCGACTCGCCGTACGGCCGCCGTAGAACAAATGTGACCAAGGTATTAAGCAGGTGAGGTGCGCTTGCAGGCTCGCTATAGGTTGATGCTCTAGTTCATAACGCATCCTCATGTCCTTAGCACTGTGTATTATTATTTTTTATCATTTAAAGGGGGAACGAATTGATCAACGCTTTGGGTGATCTCTCATAGACTGTGTGTTATAAATAACTAGTCTCTAGAAAAATATACATATTGATATATTATATAGCCATCAATACTACAGGGAATGAAAATTAGGCTATAATTTTATTCATACAGAGAAAGTAAAATGTTTTTGAGAGGAAAGTATAGTGTTTAGCTACTTGGTAACGATTGGTGTGGTATTAATGTATTGAGTAATTAATTAATTATTGTTATCATTCAAGTGGGCCTTTATTACAAGACTACACAGCTCATAATGTTGCATTATGCTGGCCAGATGAGTAATACATGACTTGAGGTGCTGTTAAGATTGATAGATTGTTTCTACACTGTAAAAACTGTGGTGTTAAAACTGACACCAGTTGGTGTTAATAGAGGACCACACCCTGAGGTGCTAGAATTACACCCTAGAGATTGAACATGACACCAAAGAGTGTAAATGTAACAACCCAAGGTGTTGTAATAACACTTATGGGTGTTAAAATAACACCGTCAATTTAACACCGGTGTGAAATAACTGGTGTGGTCCTCTATGTACACCGGTTAACACCACAGTTTTTGCTGTGTAGGACTGAAATATTAACTCAACATTGAAGAAAGAAATAACAAAATGTACAATGTGAATTAGGAGTTTATGGCAATACGGCCACCCTAAATTTATACATCAGACATTTTCTGAAAGAAACGAGAAAATAAATGACGAAAAATAAAGTAAAGTAAAAAGAATGATGCTACGTTCTATGATGATTGAACGTTGAATCTTGACTTATGCAGTCAGACCGCAAGTCCCTATGCTAATGAGCAAAAAGGCCAGATTCATCCAAATCATCTCGTGGCTGAATCCTCCTCCTTGCAAAATCTCGTGATTCGTGAGATTTTCTTTCTCTAAGAATTTACCTGTTTTAACCTCAAGTTAAATGAAATATTATTGCACCATCAGATAGAGTAAAAGTTACTCTTTCATATTGGTCATTTATTTTGTATACAATATTTTGTTAAATAAGTAAATTTCTGGCCTGAAATTGTGCCTCAAAACTGAATTTTCTTCCTCTGTTTTCTTTTGCAAATTGTGCAAAACTTTTTATTTTGAGCCTCAATGATATCTATATCACCATAAAGCTGAACTTCTGTACTTTCTCACAATGCCACTCTTGATATGCGGCACCTTTTAATCGGGTCAAGATCACACTTTTCCCACCAAGGTACAAGACGAGATTTCTGAAATTTTGTACTTGCATGAAATCCAGAGTTCTGATTGGCTGGATAAGGTTCACAGAACAACAGGCGCGGGGTATTTGAGGAGATTACCACATGGGAAGTGTGACCTTCCCACGAACCCAAGCACTGGAACCGTTGGAATTTGCCATTGTGTGGTCTTTTTGACCAATCAGAGTGCAGTATACTTGTTTTCAATCTGCTTTATGTACTTGGCAAATGAAAAGTGTGATCTTGACCCGATTAAACCAATTCTTATTTTGAAACCTATATCATTTCAAAGCATACATATTCAGCTTTATCATGATATAAAAATCATTTGGGCTCAAACAAAAATAAAGTGTGAAAATAGCAGCTTTTGTCAGGTGAAAATATTTATTTTGTAGCATATTTTAGATCAAAATTTTAACCTATATTACAAAATCTTTGAATAAATCCAAACACATGACCTGAAAGAATGATTCTTCTTCTTTACAATGGTACCAAATTCATGAAATTCGATGCATAATTAGAGCAGCAATGACCGAATGAAAAGAGGTGTTTTGGTCCGCATCAAGCTTATTAAATATGCAAAACATCTCAAGTCATGAATATCACTTGGATGAAAGAAGCCACTTTCTTGGGACCTGCAGTCTGACTGTATGACCTTTGAACTCGGGGGTCAAGAGTGTGGTCGGTGCGTGCATGGATACCGGGAAATCCCCAAATTTCTTTGGAAAAAAAGGCTGTCGTCTGTTGATAGTCACTAGCAAATTATCAAATTTGACAGATTCATCATGACATATGATATGAAAGTAATAATATTCCAAGCAGCATATCGCGAAATACAATATACAAAGAAAAAGTACACATCTATATTATACATCTCTTAGTTAGCTTGGTGGCCAAGTTTAATGTCGAGGAATAAAAATAGACAAAAGGAACAGGGCAAAGAGACGAGGTGTATATAAACTAAAATGCATGTTTATATAAAAAAAAAATAGAAATTATCTGGTCATATCAAATATGCGAGACCGGTTAAATACAAATTTGTCAAGTGTCTGCAAATTGTGATACAAAAATATTTGAACACCGATTTTGAAAAGACCCAATTGACACGTTTTCATACATACAAGACGAGGACGGACGGAACTCTTTGTAAAGCAATGGAATGGAAAATCGCTCCCAAATCGTTCTATAATATTCTCTCTTTATTGAAGTCTACCGCATCCTGATAGGCGTGACACTAAATTTCTATTCAATGAACACTATATATCTCACCGAAGCCAACATATGTATTTATGGTCCATCATATATTTTTTTTGCAAATTTATTTGAAAAATGTTGAAGGTCGTGAATGAACGTTTTCAACTCTACATTAAAGATCATGAAAGCACCACTTGTCTCCGACACCTCAGAACACGCTATTGATAAGTGCAAGCGCACTGATTTTGCAGTAGGCCTAACTTTCAATCCGAGGTTTGCTGTGGGGATCACATTCAGTTTCCCGCCAGAGGTTTTGACGTCTGAAGCCAGTGGAGTGCATATTTGATCTTCTCGGTATCTATAATTATGAATGTGGATATATTTTCCGTCCGAGGTTGGGACATCTTGTGTAGAATTATTTCAGATTCTGACGCTTTTATTTTTCATAACAATATTTACAAAATCATACAAATACAAATAATATAACTTCATCGAAATAATGACATAATCATAAAGATTTATGTATATATAATTTGTATACAAATATGAACAAAGCAAGATTTAGGAAGAACATGAAAAAAAAGGAACTAATAAGAAGCTAGGCTTGTATAACATCAATCCCTCGTCGGGTTAGATACATATTGCAAATCTAAAAAGTAATATGAACTATGTAACAGTTACATACATTAAATTGAAATTATATGAAGGCAAACTGAATAGAACACACATAATATTAAAAATATAACATCCCAAATAATCAGTGGACAATAATAAATCACGTTAGGAAAAAGGAATGAACGTAAGTAGGACGGATTGGGAGAATATATACAGAAGAGGAGGCGGTGGAATAGGGTATAAAGTTGCGTATCACAGTCACATAGAAATGAAGAGAGAAGGAGAAAGACAGAGGAGGAAGAAACATTTCATTATGACATTTAGATTGAGAATTTTATTGATTGGAATGTTGTACAAATAACTGAAAAGAACATGCACGCCAAATACATTAATCTCACAACTCTCAGACATACCAAAACAGTTGTACATTCAAGCGTAGACCTAAATACGGTATGCAACAATACAATTATTGATGGCAAAGTGTACACTTTAAACATATTTCATGATGTTGCCCAATATTAATTTGAAGCTGTTATAAGATACATATACATATCTTATAAAGAAGAATAATACGATGCAGGCTCAAGTTTTCTCAAACATCCAAATCGGACAAGATATGCGTGTGTTTTTTCTGCCAAATCACTGTTATTTTTGGAAAATTGATTTAATCGACTTTTTCCCTGAGTATGACTTGGCTAAAAAATAAACATCATGAAATTGGTCACAAAACAAGGTGCTCATTGCTGCATCTGCTTCCGTCTTTTTAGAGATATAGTGTCAATGTCAATGCGACATCAAGGTCTCATGGCCTAATTATCGTCTTATTTTGTGCTTCTTGAAAAAGAACTTCCTTGAACGAGGTTATCAATGAACAGGGAGGGTAAACCTACATGTATATGGATTTTTGAGTATTTTTAACACGTAAAATAACATATTCGGATTTTGTAAGCATATATATTTTTTCAAAGAGATGCTGAGGGTAGGGGAGGAGGATTATAAGATATACAGAAAAGAGAGAGAAGGGGGGGGGGTACCGAAATGACTGACATACATTAACATAGTGGCGTAATGAGCCAAAATAATTTAGGGAGCGCAACGTGCACAGTAAAAAAAAATAGCACGATGTTAAAGCCTGTCACTCTAACACAAGTTGTTTACATTTTTTGTAATTGTTTAAACTTTTTAAAGAACTTGTTTAAAAAGTTGAAACAGTTGTTGTGCGAGTGACGGGTTTAAACATCGTAAGTGTTTAACATTTTAAACAGCGTTTTTACAGTGTGGTATTTGGGATATTAAAAAAAATGTTGCGAAATTTTTACCTTTGAAATGTAATGTGATCGATTTCGACGTAATATTCAAGAAAATTATATCACATTTCACCCTTTCTTTTCTTTACTTCTCTTCCTTTTTTTTTCTTTAGTGGAACTATTGGCATCCGGTGCCCATAAATCCCCCATCTGTACGCTCGTGTGTATAAAAGCAGTATAGTAGTATTTCAATGTATTTGCTGTATTCTGTCAGCATTATCATACACATTTACAGGTTACAGCTGTAATGACCTGTCGGTATAGACTATTGACATTTTGGTGGTTGTAATTTGTTTTTCTAGATTTTATACAGTCATCAAAATTTATGAAAACACATATGTTAATGAAGTTCAAGAAACAAAGTCTACCCAAACTGCCCCATCTGCTATAAAATTTATTCATGTCTCCAGATTTATTTAATCAGTATTTTTTTTATTATTTATTTTGTCTGCGGAAGCCATTGTTACCATGTATCCCTACGAATGAAGATTATATTGATATTTTCATTATTTTTTACGATAAGAAAGAAAGTCGAGACAGAGTACAAACTATCATATATCAGAGTCCACCTTCTCAACAATCATTATATCTGTTTCAATTAGGATTAAAAAAAAACGGTATTGGAGATATAAATAATATTTATCCATAGATTTACGACAAAAAATATGTAGGACACATGAAATAAAACATAGTTTGAAACTACAAGATCACTATCAAATTCATAAAAAAACCTGATTTGTATTAAACAACACTTCAAGGAACTCTTGTTTAAATAATGATTTTAAAAATGTTACGATTTCCGTTAGTCCTGTCCTCTTCTTTTAAAAAATAATGGCATTGACCCATGAACTCTATCCTTATTTTGGGTCAAAATCTCGCAAACATGGGAATTCATATGTACTTTTTGATGCGCAAAGTACATATTTCAGCAGCTATTTAATGTGTGTTTTGGGAATAAACAAATCTGATTCGTTGACTGAAAGAATGGCACAGGTGCAATGCCGTGTCATTATAAATGGCAGGCACGAAGATGGAGAGATTTTGAAAAAGATTTTGAAAACTAGTTGAAAGAAGGCAATCCATGCATTTTAACTATTTCTAAAATACGAATATAATGTATTTTAGCAATGGTTATTCTCAATCCCATGGTTTGTATAGCGGCTTCCTGTGATAAAACAATACAATCCCAAAACGATAATCAATTAATGAAACACACACGTCATAAACAACATGAAAAAAAAAGCATTTTAGATTATGTGAGGACAGTGTCTGATAAGAAATTCACCTCGTAAAATCATGTCAACTTAAGAAAAAACTATCGAGACAATTCAATCAGAGATATTGAAAAATAACAATAAACCGAATAAAGATTGCTTGTCCTAGAGGTAGCCATGTGGAACTGCATAAACAATATTTAAAGTAATGAATTGTTACTGTTGCGTGCTACTCAGATAAGCAACCCCTTAACAACAATGGAGCAAAAATATAAAAGAAATGATGCATTGACGACTTGTTCATATAACATAATATTCACTTTAAATAGAAAGAAAGAAAGATTAGGAAAATAAATCAATATTGCTTTTTGGTAATCTTGCTTTCCCCCAATCAAAAACGCTGGCGCCACTCTTGTGTGTTTATAAGGTTATGAACCAATAGTTTGCATCAGGCTGTATGCTATTAACCAATTCTTTTGATGTTTTTTTTTTTTATTTCTCAGAATCAAACCTTGGATTCGAAGTGAATCTAAACTGTGGAGACTATCTACTGGGACCCGTTACTACAACGCCTGCTGCTATTACGAAAGATCAACATAAACTGCACGTCTTGTTCGCAGGTGAAATCAAATGCCTTCTAATTTTTTGATAATTTTGAGATATAAAGAATATAATTTCGAAACAATCATCTTTTCTGGTGTAATCCCTTCATTTGTTATATTTTCCTTTGTGGATTCAAAATAATAAAACATATTTCATATCAGAAAATCACAAACAGGACATTATCTCAAATTAAAGTACATGTATAAGCAAATATAATTGTTTGAAATGAAAAAAAAAAAGAAAATTAGTGCTGTAAGCCCATGCATAAACACTCTTAAAACAAATCAGTCAAATTGACTAGACCAGTAGTCAGCTGGGTGCAACTGATAGTCTAGTCACATTTCTGACATATATTCTAGTCAGAAATAACTCTGTTCTAGTAAAATACGACTAGAAAATAGATACGACCAGAATAACAGTTGCACCCATCAGCTGACCCTATTAACTAGTCATTTTTGACTGATTTGTTTTTAGAGTGTATAGTCATGATACTGGTAGTTTATCAATAACTGTGAATAAACCGTGATTCAAATCTCTGGCTAGAATATTTATTGGAATCAAAACAATAAATGGGTAATTCTGTAAGTAGGATGCCAAGTTGTGGCATTTTTTTAGTGTTCCCTTTACATAAAGAACTTTGAACTACATGCCATCCAAATCAGCTAAGATACATGTGATAAGATGTGAAACTTTTTTTTGTGGGGGGGGGGGGGGCATGGCCCCCTATCTATACGCTAGAGATTAAATGAACACGGACCGACTGATCACAATTTGGTAGCCAACGGAGAGACAATTTGTTTAACTAAATTTTAATGGCCTCTAATATAGCAGAATATTCCTTCAGCAAAGGGGACATCAACATCATATTTTACGGAATCACCAAAAAAAAAAAACAATTGCTGAAGGTGCAGTATCATAAAATCTTATTAAAGTGAGCTTTGATTCATGTTTCAGATCCAAGAGGAACCTTTCCAAGTATGGACAATGGACGTGGTGATGGTAACCCCAGAGGAGAAGGATTCCCCAGTATTAATCATCCTAGGTTAGTTGTCATGGCACCAGCTAACCACTCAAAGGGAGGCGAAAGCAACAGCGTCAGACGGCGTCGAAGCGCTTCATACAGCAGTTCTCAGTGCGACCAGAACTCGCCCAACTGCTGTCTTCGCCCGCTCCTTATCAACTTCCGGCGTGACCTGAAGTGGAACTGGATCCGTCAGCCTCGCGTCTATTCACCGAACTTCTGCGCAGGGTCTTGTCCGTACATCCTGAGCGCAGACACATCCCATGCGTCTGTCCTGTCGCTTTACAAACATCTTAATCCAGATGCTAGTCCCTCGCCATGCTGTTCCCCTCACTCCTTCAGACCTTTGACCATCCTATTCTACAACAGAGGAAGACCAGAGATCAGGCAACTCAATAACATGATTATAGAATCTTGTAGATGTAGCTAGTCCCCCCCCCCACGCACACCTAGATGGACATGACGGACCATTGAAAGATGGTGCCATGTAAATTCAAACTCTATTTAAAACAAAAACAACTTTTTGGAGGTACTACTTTGGCCTGACTGTGATGTTGTGCTTTCTACAGGCTTAAACTGTGCATCATATTGGACACTAACCCGGATGTGCTGAATGTGACGTCATATGCAAATGACGACATCGTTATCATTTCTTTCTTTTCTATATTGAAAATTGTACTATTTATCTTATTCTATTTGCCAAATCGTATGGAAGGAATGTTTTGTGGCACTTCATAAACTGGTGAATATGTTATGACAAGTTGAGTTAATGTTTAAATGCATTCAAAGTTTTGTATATTTTATTGGCCTTTTTGATAGTTTGGTGAAAATTGAACGCTTTACGGTGGAATTCCTTTGCATTAAAACTTTTCAGATGCCGACCTTCTCAATATGATCATGGTCAATTGTTTCAAAGGCCTTAATATTCTCTTTAAAAAAACTGTATGCTGTCTATTTAGTGATATAAATCAATTATGGGGTAAAGATTATTATTCAGTGTTATTAAATTAATTATGGGGTAAAGATTATTCATCTATATTGTTTTTATTTTTATTTTTTTAAATGTAAAATGTCTTTTTTTTTCAATTTGAAGGAAGATCAGAATTAGTGATAAAAATTCAGAGATTTAAAATGAACATTTCAGAGGGAATTAATGGGATGAGGAATGCTGTACTACACTGGCAACGAGTTCTGCATTTTTCAAAAAGTGTATTTCTGTTAGCTCATCGACGTTTTCGCAAAAGCGATGCGCTAAATTATTATATGCTACCAGACGCGACACAGTTTGTGTTTTGAATCTTATGAAAAAAAAATCATATATATATTTCGCATGACTTTACATAGAGGTTGAATATAGTTGTCTTTCACTGGCACACATGGCCACTGAAAATCTCAAAGGAATGCGTTGGTTTGGGGTTACTTTAAAAATTGAGTTTAACAATAAACAAAGGAATGATAATTAGGCCTATGATGTGAATAGAAGTAAAAAGAAAATAATCACATATTCCTCTACACAATATCAAATATTTCTGGTTTATTTTGTCCTTTCTTCAAATCAACAACATCTTATCTGATTTACAATACTGATAATTTAATGAAAATAGTGAAAATGATGACTATCATTATAGTTAAAACTGTCAGAGTGTCTATTCAACCTATTTTGTGATAAAATCCATATAGGTGTATGGACTAGAGTCATCTCTCCTATTGATAAATGCACGCAAAATGAAATGACGGTGAATTTCTTTGAAATATTTAGGAAAAGGTGATGCCATCACTTTACCTCTTTTAAAATGTATTCTTTATCTACTAAGTCCTATTTAAAGAAAATCTTGAAGTCATTCCATACAAAAATTGATATAGTTTTTTAACGTTTGATAGCGCATGCTTAGTAAGTTGATAATATGTCATCTTTATATAAAATATAGGTTTGTTTGTATTGATTTTACATTAGACTAAGTTTTTTCCTCCCTAATATGGATAGGTGACATTCTCTTCTTGGTACTCATAAAATTATCCTATCAATCTTTTTTTCACAATTGATGTTTGTGAATGTGTTTAATTATTGTATGAGAGATATATTGATATATAAGGCATCTGATCATTGGCAAATATGGAGAGGCCATTTTGATAAATGCACTTCACATTTCTTATGTGGTTCCTGTCTAGTTAACTTTCAAAAGGTACTATTAAATCATATGTGGAGCGTCGTGGCCTGGTGGATTAGTCTCCAAACTTGGAAACAGAGAGTGGGTTCAAATACCAGCCATGGCGTAATTTCCTTCAGCAAGAAATTCATCCAGTGTGCTGCACTCGACCCAGGTGAGGTGAATGGGTACCGGCAGGAAGTAATTCCTCAAAAAGCTGTGTGCACCTGCATAGGTAGCCTAGCTTAGCCGGGTAATCATAATAGCAGGGCCCGCTGGGAGAACAGTTTTTGGAACTGAAGTGGCTACCCTTGGTAAATATACCGTTATTATTATTAGGCTAATATGTGATTGGGTGTGCACAAATCTGTCTTAAAATGCTAATTGGAATTTGGGGGTTAATAATTCTCTTGCTGAAATTGGTGAATGTTTAGAGAAAGCACTTAAACACAAACAATTGTTCAGATGTATTCGCTATATAAAAGTGGATTTTTATTATAGCGCAAACTCAGTGTGTAGTCTCTTGATTGAGTTTTGAGAAGCCGTCTTACCCTATACATTATTTATCAAAAAAGCAAATAAAATGGCATATATTTTGTTCTGACCAAAAAGTATTTCTGTATTCAACTACTGATCTTGGTAAAAATTCAGATTTTTAAAATCATTTTTAGAATACACCCCAGGGAGTGTTTCATCAACATTTTTGTCCAAGTTGTCCGATCTGACAACTTTCCTTGATGTTGATTGGCTAAGAAGCAGCGTTACTGTGGTAACTGTCGGATAAAACATCCAACAATTCTTTTCACGATACTCTCCCTTGATTTTAATAAAAGCATATCTGTAGAAAGGAAAGCCTTCCACTGCTCATTTTATACGGTGCTCAAAATTTACTTTTTTCCCCTATAAAGTTATGTACCATAAAATTGAACACATCTTAAATTTCATACTTTCTGCTATGATATTGTTACTTCTATCTTGTGTGTCATTTTACCCTCAAATTGTTATATTTTCTCAATGAATTCAATTTTAATACAAAGAACGAATGTTGTTGTGTGATTCCTGCTTGTGATAATGGTCCCATAGGGATATAGATATTGATATGTAATATTTCTTATTATTAATGTACATCTTGAAATTGTTATTAAAATTAACGTGTCGGTCAATGTACTATGAAAATTAAAAATTTCCAGACCTTTCTTTTTTCATAAATGTTTTATGAGAATATGGAAGAGAGAGAGAGAGAAGGGGGGGGGAAGAAAAAAACAAAGGGGGTGGGGACAACATGCACAGTACACATCTATAATAGAATATGCTAGTTAATCAAAGAAGTGGCTTGTAGATTTTCCTACTTCTTAACAAAACAGTTGGTGTAATAAGGAATCTGGATTATATCTACTCTGGAAGTAATTTCTAAGCAAGCGATATCTTTAACAAGAAATTTAGAAAAGAAATGTTTACAGATTATTACATGATTTTATTGAACCACGTACAAAATGATATTCTCTGGATAACCACCTAGTTAAGATCTCACATTGCTGATTTAGATAAACCAATAGAACAACCAACAAGACTCCATAATACACAAATGTTTGTAATCAATCGCTTAATGGCAATGACCATTCAACATCACTATTATCTTATACATATTTTTTTGTTCAAAACACTGACTAGGAACCAATTAGAATGAAATTTGTATATTTGCAATCAACTGCTAACATCTGTGTTATGGAACCCTGGGGGGGGGGGGGGTTTATCTGAACATTTGTCTTTTCTCCATATTTCGTCTTTTCTCAGAGACATGACAGGATCGGTATTCTGGTGGATGTAAAAAAAAAATGGTCGTAAATCTTGTCTCTTCTCTTTAGCACGCACCAAAAATATGTGGTTCTTAAATGCACATAATCCCAATAACAAGCAAAAAATATGACAAAACTTATGACAGGGTCTAGCAGTCATAAATTTTGTCATATCTTTTAGTACCAAATATCTGGAAATCCTGCTGACTAAATGTCAAGCATACAATGATATTATTTAGATCCATGACTATTTTCACAAATATTTTTTTCATTTAACAATTAGTTAGGCCCTACAAATTAATTCCTTATTTTTTCTGTTTTCCCTTTTTCTATCTCTCTTCTATAAATCCTTCACAGCTCCCTAGCTCTTTTTGTAATTAAGCGCATAAAATATATGCGCAATTGCGCGATGTCAGCTAGTGTACTGACGATACGCCCCACATGATTGGTTAGAAGGGCTCCCACTGGGAACTAAAGGTGATTTTGTTTGGTTTGCCTCTGAAAAGATGGGCGGGAACTTAGAGAGATATGACAGGGAAAAGACAATGTTCAGAAAACCGATTTGTGACGATCATAGCGGTGTCACATCTCGGAGAGAAATGACAAAATTTACGATCAAAGCGTTGTCACATCTCGGAGAGAAATGACAAAAAATTTATGACAAAAGTTATGACACTGTTCCAGAATACCACCCCTGGGTCCCGTAACACAAAGGTTAGCGATTGATCGCTAATTTCAAAGAACAATTCTGATTGGTTCATAGTCAGTCTGCTTAGCAAAATGCGCAAGCAACGAGGATCTTGATTGGTCATTTCATTTAGCGATTAATCGCTAACCTTTGTGTTACAGCGCCCTGGGGAGTGTTTCATCAACATTTTCATCCGACAAGTTGTCAGATCTGACATCTTTCTCTGATGTTGATTGGCTAAGAGGTACTGTTACCATGGTAACTGTCGGATAAAATGGGACTTGTCGGATAAAACGTCCGACAAGTCCTTTCATGAAACGCTCCCCAGGTCTCTTTAAAGGTAAATGCTAGTTTTGGTAACGATATCAAAATGAGTTCGTACAGAATCCAATGAAATGACCACCAAAGTGTCTGTTTGTATAAATAAAACGCATGTGCCAAAGAATTCTGGAAGAAATTGTGTAATTGCTGAGAAATCAGCAAATAAGCACAGGATTCGGGTAGAGCGTCGGGCCCGACGCTCAAAGCAATAATTATACACTGTCCCACGTGCGCTTATCTGTGTTGGGAAAGTTCAGTCTGAACAGTTTTCAGCGCAGATTTCAAGATTTCACAAAGTTCAGTTTATGTAACTGTACCAGATCTAGATCCTCGATTATATACTGACAGTTAAGCCTGGTTTTACAGACTTTCTCATGAAATCAGTGTTTACTGCAACTACTGGAATATCCCTTTAAAGAATGAAAAAAAAATGTGTCCAATTCATTTTTTTCATACAATAACTAAACAACTGCTATAAAACACACCATTATCTCAAGTTTCATTTTGTAACCAATATATTTCATTTCAAGGTTTATTTTCTAATAGTCCAATCTACGTTATACTATTGACATGTCAAGGAATGATCATTTGATACAATTGTCTGGTACAAACACACAAACCACACCTTTCAAAATGTACAAATAAAAACAATAAAAAAAAGTTATAAAGGTATTTCATGTGACATTTTTTTCTTGTGATTGAATATCCTGTCAACCAGCCATCAATAATCATTATCTTACTTTACCATTTTCTAATATTTTAATTGTATTCCTTTATGAGATTGGAATTAGGGTAAAAGCAAAAAAGCTTTAGTTCACAGTACACAGTGATGATATCTTTGCTTAGTTCTCCATTATAAACTCATATAAATCTAAGGGCCTTTTCACACGTGAATCTTGAATCATCATTGTAATGATGATTGCAATTCGTCTTTAGAATCATCGGACCTTTCACACGGAAACTTGTACCGTAATTTGAATGAAACTTAACTGGAATTATACTCCGGAGAAGAATTTGAATTCGTGATTGTCATCAACCTTATTTTTCACTGGAATCATTTAAATTACAATTTGTTTTTACTTTGTGAAAGGGCGGTAAGTTTCCTGAGATTAAAAGGTAGTTCCATGTGCTACAAATATTGCACTCCAAAAAGAAAAATCCAATCAAGATAAAACAAATCTTAAAAATTTGGAACTAATATGATAGAATGATGTACAAAACAACCCTGGTAATAAATTGCTAAAATTTCAACAGAGCGTGTGGTATTCATGGCATATTATATTTATAATGTAATGTCTATAACCAGAATAGATGCCTTAAGACCAAATGCTCTACTGAAGAAACTTTAATGATTAATAGTCAAGTGTGTTTTATCCATGATCCTATCCTATGATCTCCAAATAAAAAAAAAGTGTTTTTGTCTTAATGGCCTTTTGAAGTGTAAATGAGTAGTTTCCACATGTCTGTCTTAAAACAGTTAATATACTGTACTATATGAAAGAAGTTGGTACTGAACAGAAATTTAATATAGCTCACAAGTTACATTACATTTGTGTCTTAATATCACAAAATGGTTAAATCTAGTTAATTTCATGATGAATAAAGACTCTAGAGGAAGCCACTTTTGTGCAATGACCGAGGAATGAGGAAAATGTATTATAAAATCATAAAATATTCTGAATAAATCTATTTAAAAAGTCACGAACAGGATCTGCACACAAGCTTTTTGCTGAAATACTAAATTAACTTTTACAGTTCTAAGAAAGACTTTGACCTCATATCATACATAAAACAAAAGGCCTCTGTAGTCATATAAAAGATAAATAAGATATCATACAGATGTTATGAAATAAATAGTGAGAACCATACTGACAGCACATAGACAAATTGACAATATCAACTCACATTTTAAAGTTTTAAAGCCATCTGGAAAACTTTGATACAATCAAGGAGGATCCTTGATGGGATAGAATGTAAAAATGAATACAAATGAGTAATTGGAATACACACACACACACACATACACACATTTACATAGAGTATACCAGAAGACCATATCAACCTGGTATGATTTCTTCCAACAATTACACAAAGGTGCTAGAAGATGAATGCATTAAAATTAGAGATAAAAATATTGCTTTGGAATTACTATAAAATCAAGGTATTAGTCTATCAATAAGATTTTTTTTTCTCTCTGAAGGCACATGTTCATAGCTATTTGTACATCATATAAACAAATTAAAATGTCACACCTAATTTGTAAAATAAGAATAAATAATCTTGCTGAAAGTAGTAGTATGGCGACATTTCTGATCTAGTAATCACCTAATCGTGAACTGTGGCCTACTCATTCCTGTTTTTTATGCTGGCTCAGATCGTTACATTATAAGCCAGTTCGTAGTTCCTTTCTGCGCATGATCAAAAGATTCTACGCATGATCAGAGGAAGGTTATTTGTACTAAAGTGACATGGTGGTTTAAAATCTAATGAGATAAGCACCAACTTTGATGTCTTGATTATTCATATATTTTTTTGAGTTGTGGTTTTCATTTACATCCACAAAAAGCAACAACGCGTCCACGAACGACTGGTATTTCACAGTTTGCCAAGTACATTGTGCAACATGCTATGATATGCATTCAAAGTAGGAATGCAACAAATACCTTCATAAAGTGTTCATTGGTCCTGGTCTATTCAATTTCTTCATCCTGCTATGTGAGGCAAGCTTACGTAATATCTTGCTTTGAAATCTGCCTATCATAATGAAAGAAATGAAAGGTCATTTGACCAAAATTGTCCATGAAGTAACTACGAACTGGTCTATTATATAACAACAGTGAAAATGAAGTGTACAATATAAAAGGAAGATTCCAAACAAAGCAAGATATCTTGGCAAATGAAAAACTATTTTTTGGAAGAAAGGTAATTTTATCATTGTTAACTTTCATCTTATAAATTTTGATTAGTATGAGATGACTGATGAAACATATTAAGTGATGAATCTAGAATAGAATGTCCATTCTCATTCATTGGTCGAATACAGAGAATATATCGCATGGCAGCTTTACTTTATTCATTGAATTCTTTCTTCAAATAATTAAGCTTCTTCCCCATATGACCCGGTGATATCTTCTTTAAAATGTACAGAGGCAAATTTCTCAAATGAATGATAATTACAGACTTATGGGGTGTTGCAATCAATTGCGAATTTCTGTTGCAAATCTACAACTGTAGCAAAAATATACTAATAAAAATTATACTTGCTTATATAGCGCTGAACACATACTCTATCAGAAGTCTCTAAGTGCTCCACAGCAATGCAGCATCATTACCCTGGCCATGGACCTACTAGCAGAGCAGCTGTTACCTGCATTTCAAGGAATGAATTCCGGCCAGGTACCGATTTACCTCACCTGGGTTGAGTGCACAACACCATGGATCCATATCTTGCTGAAGAAAAATACACGATGGGTGGGATTTGAACCCACGACGCCCCGTTTCAAAGTCCGGAGACTAATCCACTGGGCCACAACGCTCCACGATGTATACTTTTACTTCTTTTTACAAGAAGCAGACCAGGGCCCCGTCTTACAAAGAGTTGCGATTGATCCAATCTATAAAATGCATGTTTGTTCAACAAATTTTCTAGATATGAATGTATATCCATATTGATTTCCCAACAATTTGATGTGCTCTCCTTTGTTTACAAAGGAGATTCTGCAAATTTCCTGTAGGAAAAAGTATGACACTGATGGATTTCCACAGAGTGCAAAACTGCCATTAATTGCCAGACTTGTGATCGATTTGGGAACCTAAAGTAGACTTGACATTGATTGCAAGTTCCATGCAACTCCCCTAAGTATGTTATTGTGGGATTTCAGTTGGCGATATACTGAATGGTGTCTCTGACGCCATAGTCACACTGGATAAATCAACTCCAGACCGACCAAATCTATTACATTAATACCATTTTTTTTTCTGGTTTTGTAATTGATACTTTCTAAATGCTCTAGTTTCCTATGTCATGTAATGTTGTAAAAGTCTCCTGTTATGTACCGTATTGTGCTCTCTTGTAAAGCAGTTTCATACTGTAGAGACTACCCTGGGTACATCAAACAGAATGAAGAACAATAAATAAATAAATGACATACAATCATCTGGGTTGCAGTCGGTTTGATAGGTGTGACAGGGGACTGAAGTAATCCCATGCACACTGAAGGAGATGAACATTCTTCATCTCCTAGCCCATGGTTAGTGACGTATCACTTGTGCTTGAATAGAACCTGAATGGATGAGAAAACAGGAGAAAAAACAAATCTTAGAATTAGGAAATCATTCAAAGACCACATTCATTGAATTGTATTTACATGTAATTTATAAGAAAAAGGGGGATAGATAGAGAAGGGGGGGGGGGGGAGTAGCGTAATGAGTCAACAATTTTAAGGAGGCCAGGCATGGTGCATGGGGCAAAATTTCTAAAAAGCTGTGAGCCAACAAAGTTTTTGGCCTTTTAATACAAACTTCTAATTTTGTGACAGATTTTGACATGATAGTGGGAGAAAATATCTATTTCACCCCTTTTCCTTTCTTTTCACTTTTTTTCTTCGTCATTAATTATATTCACTAAAAAAATTCTTCTTATTATTCATTCATTTATTATTTTATTTATTATTATCTATTTTTATTCATTTATTATTTATTATTATTATTATTATAATTTTTTTTTTGGGGGGTCCATGGCCCCCAACCCCCCATCTGTATGCCAGTGAGAAGGGGAAGACATAGAAAGAGAGAGAAAGAGATACATGTAGATTATAAAAATAGCATCACGTTCAGTGAGATGCATATGCCGCATTCCCAGACCTACTGAGAAAACACATTGTAATTGTGTATTGGCAGACTCCAATAATTACCATCTAACCATCATCAATAGTACATTCACCCCAATTATATGTCAAGTCCATGTACCCCCTACTGATTTGACTCATAGAATCTCAGACAAGGAATGATACAACAAGAGATGGACGGAGAGATAGATGAAACAGTCATGAAGTGTGGGGGAAAATAAAATAAAATGAAAGAGAGAGAGAAAGAAAGAAAGAATTGGTTTCTATAAACTCTGATGACATCTCTGCAATAGAGGTGCAAAGGTGTTTCCAGGCGGCAGAGGTATTATCAATCAAAGGGAACAGATAACAATTTCTCTAAGATTTTTAAAGACCCTGTGTACTTCTTTTTTTTCCTTTCTAACAATGCAGACTTGATACCATTCCTTTGAAAACAAAATTAGTTTTAATGAAAACAAGGAGCCAAAAACAAGGTCAACGTGATTGAAGTTTGTTTTAGTTTGACAATTCATCAGGAATTAAAATCGAATGCAAATAAAATTTAGATCATTTAACGAATTAAACAAATTTACATAACTATATATCAAGCAAATAATCACTGTTGGTGAAGGTGATGGGCCAACTATCACTTACGAGGCAAGCTGGATGTAGCTATCTTTCCAAGGTGAAGCTAAGGAAAGATAGCAAGTACATCCAGCTTGCCGAGAAAGTGATAGTTTGCCTCGTCACCTGAAATTACATGCTTTATATTCCAGATCTGGAACCACTATAAATGAAGGAACTGATATTAATACGTCCAACAAAAAGGTTGATTTGTAAAATAACTGGGATTGAATAACATTTGTCATAAGAGTCTTGCACATAAACTTTAACGTTGACCTCAAAGTGACCTTTGAGCTAACCATGTGACCTCCTACTGCAGCATAACATGCAGGTCCCCTAAGTACATCTACAACCCAAGTTTGGGTGAAAAGTGACTTATGGTTGCGGAGTTATGTGTCATAAGAGTCTTGCACATAAACTTTAACATTGACCTCAAAATGACCTTTGACCTTACCATGTGACCTCTGACTGCAAAATAACATGCAGGGCTCCTAAGTACATCTACAATCCAAGTTTGGGTGAAAAGTGACTTACAGTTGCGGAGTTATGTGTCATAAGAGTCTTGCACGTAAACTTTAACATTGAACTGAACTAACGTTTATCCTCAAAGTGACTTTTGACCTTACCATGTGACCTGCTATTGCACCATAATATGCAGGTCCCCTAAGTACATCTACAATCCAAGTTTGGTTAAAAAGTGACATATTGTTGCAAAGTTATGTGTCAATGTTTTTGACGGACGGACAACATTTGGATCCCTTAGTCTCGCCCTTACCTCTGGTGGGCGAGACAAAGTTTCTTATGAAAAAAAATCTATAGAGACGATTATGCTTGTTTTAATGCTAGCGCGTGTGTAATCTGTGCACAAGCATCCGATATCTTGCTCCAGCAAGGTTTATCCAAATAGCCCCTGAACTGCCAGAGACCGCCCTTCCTATTACACACTGAACCGCCCGTACGTTTTCTTTGCGCTATAGTATCTCTTGTCTATGATTTACCGTGGTAATATTGCATGTGCATACCGTATAGGTTGGCTGCTATATAGATCTGCATAGAAAAGCGTATGCTCCTATTGAGTATAATAGAGAAAAACCGATTGACATGCATCGGTGTGTAGCAAGTTCCAGACTGTTGAGCAGTCGATCTCAGCAAAGATGGCTGCGTCCAAGTCTCGGAAAACCACTTACTTCGCCGAAGAAGC
Organism: Lytechinus pictus; assembly: GCF_037042905.1. NCBI lineage: Eukaryota > Metazoa > Echinodermata > Echinoidea > Temnopleuroida > Toxopneustidae > Lytechinus > Lytechinus pictus. The sequence goes on along the minus strand of NC_087251.1, from coordinate 40,873,234 downwards.
TCGGGCGTTGCTATATGTTCATCAAAACGTTGGATATCACAGAGTGACATCTAGATGTGAGTTGGAATGAATTTTTGACATATTTGATCCAAAATTTGGCGAAAACTTTAGTATTCTGTCAGTGATACTTTACATTTTTTTGAAGGCGTGGGACTGGGGCGGCTGAAACACGAACTTTTGTTTTTTTTCTTCTCGCTCTGCAAACGATTGTCAAAGGTCAATATTCGTACATCTGATTGAACTTTGCCATGTACCATTCTATTCAACAGGTCCTATGCTACAAAATAAATATAACTTGTAATGAACAAAAGTAAATTTATAAAAAACTATTTCAATTTGTTTGGAACAATGCCTACTTATTACCAGTTTTATCGTTTCCTCCAGTGAGTAATTGCCATTATGCATAGGAGTCTGTAGGTGCTATAGGGTTAAAGTGACCTTGACCTCACAAAGGATTTTTACAACAATAAAATCAAGGGGCGATACGCTTTAATTTTGCGCGAAAGTTTCACTGCTAGCGCGTACATGTCAACTGCGCACACGCATCTAGATCTTCCACAATTGTCACTGACTATGTTGGGGATTGATGGACAAAAGCAATCGAGAAGCAATGACCTCTTCCATTTTGTGCGTAGCCGTACTCAGACTGATTTATAATGCGTTATGAGCCTAAGGGCTGAAAGCGATCAGCGAAATGCATAAGTTCCATCACTGCGAGTGATGATTGATGGGAAACTACCCTCTATCACGTGACTGACTTTTAACCAATCCTATAGCAAGATTATTATTCTTACATATTACATTCATGTATAAATGAATGATATGAACTTCAATTTATCGCAATTAATGAAGTATCTCTTATGCTTAGTCCTACAGACAAATAAATACTTAAATCACCAAGAAACCGCAATTTAAATAAATAAATCCATCTTCTTTTCCTGAACTGCCCATCTAAGGTGTAACCCTATATTTTGTTAGTTATACAGAGCATCCTGAATATCAAAAGATCATTTCCTTTTAACTACCTCCTGTTTTGATATGAATACCTGTTGTTTTATTGTGATATTTTTAATTTTATATGATGGAAGGCGGAAGAATGTGACATGTATCCTCCCTTTCATGATTCAAAACAGACTATAAACATGCATTCCTGTCCAATAAAAAGGAATAGGTGGGAAATACCATCACATAAATCATTTTTATATCATCAAGTATCCAGACGCAATATGGGAATGACTTCCATTGTAGAAGGTAATATCTACAGGTACATTATGTATGAAGCAAGGCACATAACACTTTACAGCATTCTGGCTCTAACCATGGACCTACTCGCATGAGTGAGTGAATGATTTCCTCACAAATCAAGTTAAAATCTGTTTCAATGGACAGTAATTTTCTTGCATTTGGTACTTTTAATCATTTTATTAATGAATGAAGTAAAAGATCTAAAGTGCACCTCCATTCATAGTAAAAAGTACCTGAGAGATCTATATAGACGGTAATCCATATTTTCAACTCCTGGACATTCTTTTTAAAATGGTTTATGAGAACCTAGAATTCAATGTCACCAACATTATTTTACAGGTCATAAAGCGCGTTGGAAAGCTTTTGATTGCCTTTTTATGACATGCTTTAATGTCACATGCATATGGAGTAAAATGATTATTGAAAGAAGATTCTTGATTTACAAACAAATATGGCTAATTACACTCATGAAAAAAAAAACAAAGCAAAAAATGAACCATTTTACATTATTCTAAACAGCTGGAGCTATAAAACATGAAAGACAAATATGGATAAATTTCCATCAGAGACCGAGGTGTACAATGAAATGACGTTGTGAATATCATAAAAACAATTTGACAAGGTAAAACACCTGCCATACCTTACTTTCCCTAGTCTGAATTTACGGTGGAAGTCAAAACTGGAAAGTATAATCTAGGAGCAATGACCAGTTTCAAGTCCATTTTACTTTTCTTTCACTTTGTGTTTAAGGAATCTGTGGTATCGTTGACATCTTTCTTACACAGACATTACCACCATATCAACAAAATCACAAATACAATGTGATACAATATGCGAGGATCAATAACACCAGCTCCTTACCTACCATGTTGTAGTTTTTGTAAGAAGTTTTAGAGGTATAATAATAAAGGATATGATGAGTGCTGAAAGTTGAGTCAGGAAGTCAATTTAAGCAATAACAGTCAACATGCGAGCTCATACTCATACTAAGAAAGAAAGTGAAGAATAAACAGCATATTGAATTACAAATTTATTATGACATTGACATGTCCCTCTATTGCCATAAGTACATTCAAGAAACTTGGCATATGAAAGCAGATATGACACATATGTGTAGATTTTTACTCGTCTCACTCTAAAAATAATAATCAATGTAATAAAATCACAAGTGTTCCATTTAATTGTTCTGTAGAATAATAGCATGACTAAAGGAAAATGTATTCTGGTCGATATATCAATGATAAATGGTTCTTACGTGAACCACTAAAAAGGTATTTGTTTAAAAGGTATTTGTTTGGAATACTAAATAACTTGAATTTATTATAGATGAATTATATCATTAGGCAGTGATAACCTTTGACAAAACAAAAAAAAATAAGGCAAAAAAAAAAGATTAAAAAATATATACTACTACTCTCCATGAATCTACAATGAATATAATACTAACTTCCTCCCACTTTTCAACTGGTTTTATTCGGAATAAGAAGACACAAAAATATGTATCTTACAAACTGTTCAGAAATAACGAAATCTTTTATGCCGTTTAAAAAAAACATCTTCAATGTGTGACTATAGGTGGTTTCAAACCACCATGATCACAAGAATCCCCGTTAAATTACGAGAACTTTTTTTCAGGCAAGAAAATACCAGTTAATCATTTCCACATTCACACCGCCACAAAACATACCCTTCAGGATAAGTTCCTGAAGATACAAGCATGCGCAGTATACGGTCTGATAAGCAAGCAAGGCGCAAGATTCAAAATCGCTAGCTCAGCAGCCACCCACAGTGCCCGCGCCCTACTACACGCTGCCACATTCACATTGCCAAAATACCTGCGACCATGGAAAAATCCCTGCTAAAGTTCTCATAATTTTGACATGTACCTACTATCAAGCGGGTATTTTCTGTCGGGGAGATAAGGCGTAATTTGCTTTCACATTTCCAAAATTACCTGGTATTTTCTGATCCGGGTTAATTTCTTGATCAGAAAATACCTGGAACTGACGAACTATGAGGCGGTCTGAAACCACCCTGTGAGAATGTATGACTAGTTTGAAAAATCCAAGTCCCTACCATGTCCCCCCCATTCATGTCTTCAATCAAGCTCCCTAAGCCATACTCAAGAGGAGTCCTCAGACAGATATAAATATTGCCCAAAGTCCTTCTAGTTTACATTCATTCTAACATGTCAACCTTGTATTGTCCATAGGATTTACTCTCCAAACTTCATTTTTATTTGACAAAGATAATTCAAACCCTCTCTGCTATTATCCTCGGCCAATTTTCAGTTTTTTCCCCCTTTTCACTTCTTTCAATTAGATCTGGATCACTTGAAAATAATGTCTATTTGTTTAAAGGATGAATCTATACATCAAATATATTCTTATTTGGAAAGGAACAAAGGATGTTTTTCATGATCTTATTCTCATTCTTTTTGTTTGTAAGTAACATTAATAGAGTAGGGAGTTGCTTTTATTTGAAAGAACATCAAAGTACACATTTTTTACCATTTGAAAGTGGGTAAAACAATGGATTCAATAAAAGTTTCACATAGAGTAGTGTAAAATCAATTAATAAACATCAATTCTTTAAAACCATTGCAAGGTTAGATCTTCAATTTTGAAGAAAATTAAAACATACATGTCTGGCACTCAACAAAATGATGCAGGATTTAGAAAAAAAGTGAGAGAAAAGGGAAAAAAAAATCAGAATTATGGTTAGAGTATCCAAAAAATTGATGGGGGGAGGGGTAAAAAATAGAGAAATAGGGGGAAATGAGGCAGTAGGTTAGATTGCCAATCTACACTGGAAAAGGAAAAAAATATCCCAGACTGTTTAATACAGCATCCTAAAGGCAATGATGAAGAAACAATAAGTGGTAGATAAAGGGCACTTTTAGTTGATCTCTCATGGACTGAGAATGGTAGAAATTGACAATAGTTGAAGAAGGTAAAACTGGAGAAGCAAAACATGCCTTTAAGGGTGGCCCATTGAAGCTGCTGGAGCTGGAAAAACAATTGGTGGGTGTTTGGACGAGGATCAGGCATGATTCGCACAGGGGATAGGAACTGGGCCAGCGCATCTGTCCTCGGTGTTACACGCACCTAGTTTGTGGGTCATTGGTGTTCACTGATGATCGATGGGGGCCTTGGGGGAGACCCCGGGCTCCCTTTGGGACACGCTGGGACCAAGTCAAGATCAGACTGGAGGCTTGCAATAGGGGTCAGGTCGACACAGAGGGTTTGACTACCCACATTGGAAGGGAAATTGATCCCGTGTCTGTGGTAGACATGTCAAGAACAAGATTTAATATCATCTACAGATCAACTTGATCTGGGGAATGTGTGGTTACCACTTATTGATTCAAACATCTTTCCCTTTCTACAGACACAGTCTCCTTTAATTAGGTCCCACAAAAAAAAAACATACCAGGGATTATAAACTAGTATTAGATCCTTTTCTTATACACAGTACATTTGTATACTAGTTTTAGAGTGGAAACCAGTTCAGTGGAAACTAGTTTGATATGTAATTGCCTAACGGGGAAGCTTGAAGGGGTACTTAAAGCGATCTTACGTGGTCTCCCAAACCAATTTGGTAAACCTCCTTGCAATGTGGTTTTCAAGACCGCTTTGCCTAGATAAACTGGTTTAAGCATAAGTGAGGACACAACCATTCTTTGGGAAGCGATCGTCGCACAGAAGTACAAGAACATGTGCATGTTAGGTGCGCTTCTCAATACACACTGTGTGTAGAATGCCTAGGCTTCGGTTTCAAATTTTGCAGGAAACATGTGACTCAACCGAGAGCGTTCCCACAACAACAAGACTACTTTACATGAAGTTGCTGTGGAAACCAGTTCAGGAGATGGTGTTGAGGATGGTAACGAAGCAATCTTCTAAACTGGTTTCCTAAATTGGTTTAAGGGAAACCAGTTCAAGAAAGTGGGCCTATACTGAGAACACAGTCTTGCAGCTCAAGGGAATGCTGGTAACATATAACCCTCTATTATAACAGAAAGTGACAAGTTGAAAGCTACATACATGAAACATGGTACTTTTCCAGTTTTACCCAGTTTTATTTCTAATGCATGACATCTACGAATGTGTTTCCTCTACAATGCAACTACCCATGATCTGATTTATCCAAAGTGTGAAGGAATGTCATCAAAATGATAAGAGAATGCAATTGGCTCATCATCACCAATTATTCTACTTGCATAGCCTTAAATGACTGGATATCTCACATGATTTATTCTAAAAAAATTAATAAAATGCATATACAAAAGGAGATACGTTGGGAGACGAATTCTATACACAACATCCAAACATCTTGCCATATCCATCTTGATTAGATAAATAAATCTATTTATGAAGCAATTTACAACATCTTTTGGGAGTAACTTCTCAAAAATTGTCAAATTAACCCCACATCTCCCTTGGTTTACGAACTACTTTGGGGTTTAAATTGATGGCTGCTTTTGAATGTATTCTTTTTGAAGATTTAAAAAAAAAAGTATTCGGGGAGAAGAGAATTTGTCACGACGTCTCCATGAATACTCGGTGAAGATGATGTGAGATTGTCCAATTACAACATTCTTAAAGGACCTTCAGCATTTTTCTAAATTTGATAATTGGAGAATAAGCATGGCAAGCCTTGAACTGTTTTATAGGACTGGCTGAGATGGCTTTTGAATTCGCCGTCATACAAAACCAGAGCCAGATGTATGGTCGCTGATGGTTATAGAGATCAATAGAGTCTCTTCTAGTTATCAACAAGGAGTTTAAAATATCTATATCATTCTTTTGTTTTCTTAGTAATTCACTTAAAATTGGAAAAAAAAAGCTTTTTGAGAAAAAAGTTTCATGCAGCCAAAGATGACTAATAGGAACTTTACTAAAGGACAAGTCCACCCCAATAAAAAGTTGATTTGAATAAAAAGAGAAAAACCCATCAAGCATAATACCGAAAATGTCATAAGAAAGTTATGACATTTTAAAGTTTCGCTTAATTTCACAAAGCAGTTAAATGCCCATCCCTGTTGGTATGCAAATGAGGGAACTGATGACATCACTCACTCATTATTTCTTGTGTATTCTATTATATGAAATATGAAATATTCTAATTTTCTCCTCATTGTCCTGTGAAACAAAGTTTTATGTTGAATACTGCTTAACATTTTATAGTCCAGTCAAGTTGGTCCTTATTATCAAATCTGCAAAAATTGAAATAATGTATAATTTGAACAATAAAAAACAAAAGAAATAGTGAGTGATGGACATCATTGACTGAATCATTCGCAAGTACTGAGTTGTGCTCATAACTAATTTGTGAAAAATAAGCAAAACTTTAAAATGTCGTAACTTTCTTATTTTACATCTGATTTTGATGAAAATTTCAGCATTATCAACATTTTTCTGAGGTGGATTTTGACCTTTAAAGGTCAAGTCCACCCCAGGAAAATGCTGACTTGAATAAATAGAGAAAAATCAACCTATCATAGTGCTGAAAATTTTATCAAAATCGGATGTAAAATAAGAAAGTTATGACATTTTAAAGTTTCGCTTATTTTTCACAAAACAGTAGGCGGTGATGCAACATCCCGAGTTTGCTCAATCTCTTTTAGCCCGATCGGCACTTTTCGCGATTAATCTCGAGATTCAAGAAACCCCGTCTCCACCATCGCAAGAAGAGCAATTCCTGCTCGAGCGAGGCAACAGGCCCGATATTCCGAGCATGCGCACTTTCGGATATTTGAGTTTCAACGGCCCGCTCTTTTGAATAAATTCCCGCGCGCGATATGCAATCAATGTACTCATTTCACTTGCACTTTCGCCGAATTCGACCGGTGTTATGCAACAATCCTCTCAGCTCAGCCGCGCTCAGCGAGTAAAGAAGTGATGTATTCTTCGTTAAATATGATGGCGGAGAAGGAGGCAACGACAGAGAGGGAGAGAGAGAGAGAGAGAGAAGGAGGAAAGAAATGCTATCTGCTCACATTTTGCGAAGGAATAAGACGACACTGCTGTCAGTGCTTTTATTGACTATGACCATCGTCGATATGAGCGCCTCCCCCATCGGTCTGGTCTCTCCCAAAATCCATTCACTGGTGGGACACCATCGTTGCTGATTGGGGAATTGATGAACGCTATTCGCGATAATGTCTATTCGTGTGTAAAGTTGACTTTCGCACGTGTTCGGTACAATCGCGATGTGTTTATGTTTTGAGCAAGGCGGAAGTGGAACGCGAATTGCATTATGGACTGACGTCATGAATAAATTACTCCGAGTCCAATCTCGAGTGCGTCTGCACCTACGAATTAGCGGGATAATTCGTGAAATAGCGCGCTATTTTGCAAATAAACCCGAGTTGATTTGGGATTGCAATCTCGAGATTAATCCTACGAACTAGCGCGATAATTGCGTCTCCACTGCAAACAATCTCGAGATTTTTCAGAATTCGGGATAATTTGCCGGATCAGAAATAGCGCGCTAATTTGAAAACTCGGGATGGTGCAGACGGCCCTAGTGAGGTGAATCAGTCGATGATGTCCATCACTCACTATTTCTTTTGTTTTTTATTGTTTTAATTATACAATATTTCATTTTTTATAGATTTGACAATAAGGACCAACTTGAATGAACCATAAAGTATTAAACAATGCTAATTACACATGTTCAGGGAGGATTAATTGTTGTATCACTTGACAAGGAGGAGAAAATTAGAATATTTCATATTTCATACAATAAAATACAAAAGAAATAGTGAGTGGATGACGTCATAGTCTCCTCATTTGCATACCAGCCAGGATGTGTATATTACTGTTTTGTGAAATTAAGCGAATCTTTAAAATGTCATAACTTTCTTATTTTACATCTGATTTTGATGAAATTTTCAGTGTTATGCTTGTTGGATTTTTCTCTTTTTATTCAAATCAACTTTTTGTTGGGGTGGACTTGTCCTTTAAATACAATAGAATGAATCAAATTTATATTGCTCTATGGATACTCAAATGACCTCGAAAGTGACCTTTTGATTTAGATTTAAAATGTTACTTGTATATTTAATAATTTGTGATGTTTATTTTTATCGGTAATTCATTCATGTTCAATTCAGTTTTGTACTGCTAGACGTGATGTGTTTAATAAACCTCGTTCACCTAGAAACAACCTAATGTCTGCTGCGCCCCAAAACTCGGCTAGAGCTCTCACAAGTTTTTGCTATTATTTTCTGGGGCAGAACTGTGCATGCTCAATGAAATATTAAATTGAGCATGCCCCGGAAAATTTGAAATTTTGTTTTTCATCACATGGGCATCAACCGATGAACCAGTTACTTCCAATACACATGAATATTCATAGAAGGAATATAGAAAGCATATAATAATCATTGGTGAAAGTGATTAGAAAAGCTATCATTTCAGAAGAGATTTAGCTGGAGAAAGATAGCGCATCCATTCGTATCGCTAAACTCCTTTACAGAAATTAAGAGACGGGGTGATTATTTGCATTATATTCCACATCAGAAACTGAAATATGGCTAAATTCAGACATAGCTGAGAAGTTTTGTTTCTCCTATGTATGTAAATATGAGAAACCTGCGATTGTTGATAATAGTTCTCAGTGCAACACACTACTACAAAGAGAGTACAGAGCGCAATACACTTTCATTTTGTGCATACTTTATATACACTCCATGTAATGATAACGCTACATAATGTGATTCTATAGCTCAAAGCTATCAATTTGAGGACTGACAAAGTGCAGAACACAATCGTCTATATGATGGGCAAATCTGCAATCTAATACATAATATAATTGCTATCAATTTGGCAGCAACATTTTGTATGTTGCACATAATATAACATACCTGTTTGATGCTTGTTTGTAACCCCTCCTGTCATATTGTTATATTTCAGACTGGTATAGAAACTATTGCTACTGCTCCTTGGACCTTCTTCCACCTGGCTTGTCCTAAAATTCAGCAAAGAATAAAAGCGAATTTGTTGTTAACATTTGAATGAAAAAGGCTTTTATATTTTAGGTTCAAATCCACATTAATTTTGTTTAATCTCAAGTAACATATTTTTTCAAAGATTTTTTGATGAAATTTTTAAGAGAGTATAGTGAAAACAGATAAAATTGGTATGACTTGAATTGTTCGTAAAAGGGATATGATTATTTAACTGCAATTTCCTCTCTCAGAGATATGACAGCAGATTATTGGGAATTATGCGAAAAACGGAGAGAAAGAGAGAGAGAGAGAAAGTGGGGGGGGGGGGGAGGAAGAGGTGGAGCAAGCTTCCAACTGACTGACTCTGTTTACAAGCAAACAATGAAAATAAAAGCTTTGAGATGAGGAATGCTGGCAATAACCTCTGGTCTTTAGCAGGTTTTGTTTAATCCGTCTTGAAAGGGCATGACAACTCGATGAAATCCCCAATTAGCACCTGGAGCAGGAAAAACCTCAACATCTGATATGAACAATACCTGTAACAGGGTTGTTCTGCGGTACGGGGCTACTACCAGGCTCAATCGGAAATTCAATGCATCTTGAAAAGCAATTACGCATAAACAAATTCAGTCGGGTCATTTTTCTCTATGAGGTAGTGAGTGATAGCATGTTGAATTAGTTGTTTCCTTGTGCAACAAATGTATTTTGCAGAATAGAGTATTGTTCAAGTTATTTGGCACCTTTTGCCTCATTTTTCTTTTGAATAGTGGCACATGCAGCTATCCTCATTGGCTACTGAATTGTCTTTACATGTAAGTTGTCAAAAATTCAATATGAAAATCTGGAATATTAAAGAAAACAAGTGGAATGCCTCTGGCCGTCTCACCTGCATCACGCCATTCAATATAGCAGCAGTGCTGATTTTGAAAACTACTATAACTCGCACAAGATGTTCAGTGATACTTGGTTACTCTTATTTCCACGTTTTATGAACTAGACCAATACACTTATAGAGATATGATGGCAATTCAACAAATACCCCCAACGTGGCCAAAGTTCTTTGACCTTACATGACCTTTGACCTTGATCATGTGACCTGAAACTCGCACAGGATGTTCAGTGATACTTGATTACTCTTATGTCCAAGTTTTATGAACTAGACCAACACACTTTCAAATTTATGGCTGTAATTCAACAAATACCCCAATTTGGCCAAAGTTCATTGACCCTAAATGACCTTTGACCTTGATCATGTGACCTGAAACTTGCACAGGATGTTCAGTAATACTTGATTACTATTATGTCCAAGTTTCATGAATCAGATCCATAAACTTTCAAAGTTATGATGGTAATTCAACAGATACCCCCAATTCGGCCAAAGTTCATTGACCCTTAATGACCTTTGACCTTGGTCATGTGACGTGAAACTCATGCAGGATGTTCAGTGATACTTGATTAATCTTATGTATAAGTTTCATGAACTAGGTCTATATATTTTCTAAGTTATGATGACATTTCAAAAACTTAACCTTAGGTTAAGATTTTGATGTTGATTCCCCCAACATGGTCTAAGTTCATTGACCCTAAATGACCTTTGACCTTGGTCATGTGACATGAAACTCAGGCAGGATGTTCAGTAATACTTGATTAACCTTATGGCCAAGTTTCATGAACTAGGTCCATATACTTTCTAAGTTATGCTGTCATTTCAAAAACTTAACCTCAGGTTAAGATTTGGTGTTGACGCCGCCGCCGCCGCCGCCGTCGGAAAAGCGGCGCCTATAGTCTCACTCTGCTATGCAGGTGAGACAAAAAACATGGACAATACCACAGGAAGTGACATTACACATTGGGAACTTTCTGTAAATTAAGGTACCTGTGGTGTGCAAAGTTAAAGAAGCTTCTGAAAGTGTTGGGAAATTTTTCACCATACCTGCACTATTAAGAGAACAGCAAGCAAAATTATGTCCGTAACTGATGCTACCCCAAAAAGACAAGATAAATGAAGGCATAGAATCAAAGTGTTTTTTCTAATGAAGGTAGGTTTGACATGACAGTATACAGGTTCTGAGGAATAGAAGCACCAAATAATATTTTCATTTTGATATGAACATTTTACATGATGGCAACTGACAATTCCTTAGTTGGAAGGATTTACACAGACAGCCACGGTAAAGGAATCAATTTATAAATCTGAATTCCCTGACTTATTTTAGATTTGATAATATCCAACTAAACAAATAATAAAAAAAAGACTTGATAATTACCAAGTATCTCCAATTAAATTTCATTTTGATTATATGCTATCCGATTTTCCCTACTGTTTTCATGTACTCCTGAACAGAGTCATGATCGAAGGAACAAAATCTAAATGATTGATGATAACCCTTCCTGCATAATTCTAATTTTAAAAAAGTTTTGAAATAGAGCCATTCATGTGTTATGGAATTGCCCAAAAACAGTTGAAAAGATAACTCAAAGACTTACTATTGTTTTTAAGGTTTCTTATTTATGCCTTTAGATTTTTTAAAGAAAGATATTGATTGCTTGTGCGTGTATGAAGATTCAAAAGTATAAGGCGTTTGTGGCAACATGGGTGATTTTTCCAGCTGAAATTCTTACACTTAAGTGTGGTATTCTGAAGTCCCTTTACTTAATACATTTGAAATGTAGCTCTTTAGCTTCCATAAACACACATCAATATCAAGTGGCTGTATCAAATGAGGGAAATGTTGACAAATATGTGAATTTGATTGATGATGCAGTAAGAACTGATAGGTTTGTTAAAGCTCAGCTGTTCTTGCCAGAGAAATGGGATACCAACAAAACTATGTCAAGAGAATAACCCTCTTGTCGCCTTGCAACTCCTAAGGCGTATTCAAACCACATCAAAGTTTGAGAATACCAGGTATTCTCTGATCAGGAAATTTACCCTGATCTACCCTGATCAGAAAATAAGTACCAGGTATTTTTGCAAATGTGGAAGCAAAATAACTGTAATATTCCCGAAAGAAAATACCTGCTAAATAGCAGGTACTTGCCAAAATTATGAAAACTTCTTAATCCAGGGATCACTAAGGTGCAAACGCCTTACCTGCTAATCAGACCAAACTGCGAATGCTCATAACTTTGAGGTCGGTGTGAATGCAGAAAATGATTTACAGGGAATTTTGAGGCATGAACAAATTCTTGTAATTTAGCAAGCATTCTGGTGATCGAGTCTGTCTGAATACACCTCTTGAAAATAAGTGAGAAGGTTAAAGAATACTTTATCCTCCATGAATGCCTAGCAGAGACTCAATTTCAAGGGCAATTAACAAGTGGTATGTGGTCTGTAATCTAAGCACTTCTTACTCTGTCTCAGCTTTTCTAAGCCAATTTATTACCTTATGTTTTTCGATCCATGTTAACCAGTCACATGTCTTACATTAATCAACTTCAAATCAAACATTAGTTGATTTTCATTTGATTCATACATGTATGACAATCAACCTTGACCATGAGGTTTCATAGTCATAATTCATTACTTTTTATGATGATATGCCACCTTTAACATAATATAATAGTTCATACTAATAATATTAAAATATATATTTTCAAGAATCATTAAGTGATCATTCACCTTGATGTCCTTCCCGAAGACAATAATGTATCCTATACAGAATCATTGTCATGATATTGTTTTTCCAACATGATTACTCTTCCATTTCTAAATGTTGCAAACTAGAGTTCAATATTCATAGTGATAATATAGGATAACTTGGATGATGTTAATTTTTCCAATTACATTGAAAAAAAAAATTTCTTGGAAACAGAATGCCTCATTGATTTAAGAGGTTTTTATTTTTAAACTCAATTACCTGGAGAAACTATTAAAAACAAGTTATAAGCGATGTTGTGTCTCGCCCACTTGTGAAAATGACCAGAAATATCGTGATTTGCAAGGGCACCCAACAGAATTGTATCAAAAGTTCATTGTAAAATAACTGGGATGGAATAACATTTGTCGTAAGAGTCTTGCATGTAAACTTTAATGTTGACCTCAAAATGACCTTTGACCTTTACCATGTGACCTCTGAACACAATGCAGGTCCCCTCAGTACATCAACAACCCAAGTTTGGGTGAAATGTGATTTTTTGGTTGCGGAGTTGTAGGTCATAAGAGAGTCTTGCATGTAAACTTTAACATTGACCTGAAAATGACCTTTGACCTTACCATGTGACCTCCAACTGCAGCATAACATGCAGGTCTCCTCAGTACATCTACCATCTAAGTTTGGTTGAAAAGTGACTTATGGTTGCAGAGGTATGTGTCATAAGAGTCTTGCATGTAAACTATAACGTTGACCTTAAAATGACCTTTGACCTTACCATGTGACCTCCAACTGCAACATAACATGCAGGTCCCCTACATTTAAGTAAATCTACCATCTAAGTTGGGTTGAAAAGTGACTTACAGTTACTTAGTCACAAAAAAGTATCTTGAAGAAAACATTAAGTACTGTTATATCTAAAGATTACTTATTTTCAAAGTTTGGATTGATTGTCAATGAAATAGAATATCACAAAACATGAGTAAAAGATGCGATCAAAGCTCTTATAAATATATCTATAGATCAATAGATAACTTCATAGACTCTCTACATTTGAAGGGCAACACCAAGTTAGTGAATTTGATACATGACGGTTGTTTTGTTTGATTCATAACTGGATATTTTTTATACCTCGCTAGACGCTTGGTGCTGATTGGTTTACGGGCGTTAGCAGACTGCGGAGGCGGACGTGGTTGGCGGTTAGGAGATGAAGATGATGAATTATTGTTGATCGATGATGCTGATGAACTCCTATGGATAGCATCCCGTAACGCTGATGCATTGGTATGAGCTTGGGCAATCTGAAAAACAAAAAATGAATATAATCCTTTTTTAGTCGTAACAACAGGAAAAAGCTCATTCAAATGATTCAAATTTGATGGATTGATAAATTCAAATGATAAACTCGTCATACCCTTACATATCATTACCATTATTTTTAATTGACCCTCCAAAGAGGATATTAGTGGCAGCCGGTGGGTGTTTCATAAAGCTATTCGTAAGTTAAGAGTGACTTAAAGAACGACTGGTGATCCTTTCTTGTTGTAAATGGTATATTGAATTGGCAATGGTTTAGTGTGTAAGAAGGGTTCACCAGTCGTTCTTAAAGTCCCTCTTTACTTACGAACAGCTTTATGAAACGGCCCCCTGGACTGGTACAAATGTTGAGATACTGGTGTATAAATTCTAATTTGGAGAAATAAATAATAATAATAATAACAATTTTATATACAGCAAATTCGCAAATTGCCTCTAAGGGGTAAGAGAAAGGAAATATGAAGTATAAAGGAAATAGAAATACTTTGCACAACAAAATGTATCAAAACTAATATTACAATTTACAACTTTTTCTCACCAGATCATGAATAAAGAAATACCATCAAATGGGCCAATAAACATATGATATGATCAATTTCAGATTTAAAAAGATGAGTTTTAAGCATAACTTTAAATGTATTAACACAATTAGCCTCAAGTGGGAATTTGTAGGGGGAGATTGTTCCAAAGAAAAGAAGCTGCATAAGATAAATAAAGTAAGTAATTGACATTATAAAGAAAAAAAGATTCAGAGATTCATAAATCTATACACAGATGTAGCCCTTACTAGTTACTTATTGAAGGCATACATCGCTAATTTAATAGCTCCGAGTTGAAGGCCAGGTTACACTGTCAAATTTTACGATTTAGAGTTTATATTTAGCATGCATTACAAATATTGAATCAATTATAGGATAAATATATATTACTGGTAAACAGGTATTGCTAAATTTAGAATCAATATAAATAGAGAATTTTCGTTATCAATTAATTAGATAATTATCAAATGCGTTTCCCTTGATAGTATTGACGTCACAGTCATATAACAATACAAAAAGGATTGGATTTTTGATTGATGATACTGGTACTGTAGTATAATCCAACTTATATTCGAAGGTTAGTTATTGTATTAACAATCAAATAGATAAACAGAATATCTAGTTACAATTATGGTAATAAAAGCAATTTAAGAGAAAAATCAAATAGATAAACAGAATATCTAGTTACAATTATGGTAATAAAAGCATTTTAAGAGAAATTGCATCGCTGAAATAATTCATCTCGAATCTTGTTAGGAAGAATTTCTGAGAAGTGGACAATTTTTAGCCAGAAAACCCTACATCTCCTTGATAGATTGACATCTGGGGGGCGTTTCATCAACATCTTTGTCCGACAAGTTGTCAGATCTGACAACTTTTCTGGATTTTGATTGGCTGAGAAGCACTGTTACTATGATAACTGTTGGATAAAATGGGACTTGTCGGATAAAATGTCTGACAAGTCCTTTCATGAAACGCTCCCAAGATTAGTATTGTGTAATAAAAGCTGAGACAGATTACTTTTTGCTGCTATTGCTACAATTTCGAGATCAGCTCTCCCATATTGTTGGTTTGAATGTGTCACAAACTCGATTTATACCAAAAATTGAACTAGATGTAGCAGTGGCGTAATGAGCCAAACATTTTGAGAGGACCAGATATATTGTGTCGGGCAAAATTGTCAACATTTTATTACAAAAATCAAATTTTGCGATAAGATCTTGACATAATATTCAGAAATAATAGATTTCACCCTCCTCTCTTTCCATTTATTTCCTTTTCTATTTTTTTCCTTTGTTGTGAATTTTTATCATTATTATTATTATTTTTTTTTTTTGTGGGGGGAAGTGCCCCCATCTGTACACCACTGAGATGTAGTCATAAACACTGTCTCTTTTATTTTGAAAAAAAAAACCAAGAATTACTACTGAAGTCAAACAAAGATTTAGAGAATTTCAGATGAATGGTTGATGACTGAAATAAAGTTGTTTTGGTAATATACTTATTCCCTTCCTCAACTCCAAAGAGCATTTCATGAAGAGATTTATCAGTGACATTCACTGTCGAATGTTATAAACTATAAGGAATCCTCAAATCTTATCGGCTGAGAACAACTTGGTCTGTAAAACCACTGACAAAGATTCTTCATAACATGCTTCCCAGAATTAATTTATGTAAAATTGAAACGTGAATATAACAGATTGGATGCAATCGAGTAAGGCCATCTAATAAATCAGGACCGGTAAAGGCAGATGTTCAGAATGGTGACAGTTTATAATATCACACGATCTTCAGATAAAGTTTTAGGATGGGATTTGGGGGGGGGGGGGGTAAGGCCTCTCATTAACCATTTACCAGTGTAAATGGTTGCTATGGATAAATGAGTGCATTTATAAACAATGGCTGACCCGAACCATCTGGCTCTGACATAGACACAAACTTTCACTTAAACTCCTGACGTCTGACTTCAGGGATGGAGGGGTGGTCTTTACTCCACTTTATATTCCACTGTTGTCAGAAATTGTTAAAAATTGATTGAATTCTGGGATCTCTGCCAAAGTGACATTCACTTGTATGTTGAAGTCTGCTGAGAGTAGGAAGAACCACTACCTCTCTGTTATATGGAGAGAGAGGGGTGGTGTGAAAAAATTAGATTCCTTGTACCAGGTTGGAAAGTAACATGTGAAAGCGATTAGAAACAGATGGTTGCCAACTTTTCTCCATGCCTTCTGATATCTTGAAACAAGGGGCCTACATCATTATTATATTAAATCTCTTAATGATTTTTGTCAGACTTTGTGTTATTATGCCCATTGAAGCGCGCTTAGAAACGCCCGTATTAAGCGCCCTATAAATGTTTTGTATTATTATCATACCTCTATCACAACACTTTATGATCATATTTTACACTGTACCTGTTTAGTCTGCTCAAGTCAGGTGTCATAGTCAAAGTTTTGTGTGAAGTTTTTTTTTTCTAAACCAAGGAAACTCAAACATGCTCTTCCAGTGAATGTACTATCTCCCAATTTTTTTACCGCTTCAATTCAAATATGAAGCTCAATATGAAGTTATCAGACATAAATCCCAGAATTAAAATAAAAAACCCACATAAGGTGTTTGTACATATACATATAAATTCAACTGCTAAATGATTACAGCAGCAAACAAGTAAAGAAACCATGACATACTGTCCGGTAGACAGGTCAATTTTGGGGAAAATGGCACAATTGTGGGTAAACCTACTTCATTATATCAGATCAATAACAAATTTTGACTGATGCGAATCTGTATCTAAAGCATATCTTTTTAAAAAGTGCTTGTATCAAAGGGATGAGAATATTTCTATCTAAATAAATAGAGTAAAATTCACAGAGCAAAATGCTGAAAATTTCATCAAAATCGGATAACAAATAATGAAATTATTGAATTTTAAAGTATAGCAATATTTTGTAAAAACAGTTATATGCACGTCGTCATGAATATTCATTAGGTGGGCTGATGATGTCACATCCCCACATTCCTTTTTCTTATGTTATTACATGAAATCATAATTGTTTCATTTTTTCATACATGTGTAAATGATGTGTCTCCATTATTCAATATGATTTTAATCCATTCAATATAAATGGAATAATGGTTGTATAAAAACCCTTAATGGTTTTGTCATGACAGCCACCATTATGATGAAATAAGTTGCAGCAATAAAATAATGCACTTAATCAGTTGTCAATCCAATTATTTTTGTAGTTGGTAGAAAATTTTTGAATAAACCTAATTTCATTGAATAACATACAAAAGAACAAGTGGGGATATGACATCATCAGCCCACCTAATGAATATTCATGAAGACATGCCTAGAACTGTTTCACCGGAATAATGCCAACCTTTAAAATGCAATAACTTTGTTATTTGTTTTCAGATCAAATTTTCAGCATTTTGCTCTGTGCATTTTACTCAATTTATTGAAATCTAAATATCTTCAGCCTGGAGCATCCCTTTAATCCCGTAACTATTCCACATGCAGAGAGACTATGGTATTATATGTCTCTAAGAAATTATTATTTAGATGAATCCACAAGTGCTCATCTGCTTCAGCGATTTTGAACTTGCTTGGGTTTCAGATTGTAGGTTCCAGTATATCACACTATTCATCTAAATCATCAAAATGCTCAATTTATTGAATAAACTTCTGACAATGCCTTTGAAAATGGTCAACTGGCATCAAAATGCCATACAGACTGATCCTGAGAGCAGTACTACTTATTTTTCTTCTTTTCCATAACATCATCAGATTTTATACGTTTAGGCATTGTTCATAACCGGCACATAGACAGTTCAGCACGATTTTTTTTTTTTACAGAGCATGGTCCCACACGATGGCATTGATCATGATGACTTTTGCAGCACTGGAAATTTTGAGATTCCACAAACAATTTATGGAGAGTTTATCTGTGTCTTTTTGTTGTTGAGTAGGAAGGATCAGCGATGAAGGTTGGAGATTTGGTTGTAAACAACAAACACATGGACCCAGAGCCCCTGACAATGAACCCTGCTTACCATGCCATGTACCAAGGATGGCCCCCAAGACATACAGGACCGTTTCCACTACCCCACCTCTTTGGTCTACATCACTTTCCTCTCCTGGACTAATGCAATTCTATATAATTGGAACCAATTGACAAAATTAAAGAGGAGTTCAGTGTGTCCGTGTGAAGAGGACCTTAAATCCAGGAGGATTTCTTTATCAAAACCTTCATGCCCAAGATGCTCCCTGGTTGATATCTAAATCCCAAGTTTACATTTGGTTCTTTCAAAGACATTCCCTTCCTCATTCTATCCTCATAGATAGACAGAGAAATGGCTGGAAATCCTATAAAACCTAAGGCCACTTTTCTTGAAAAAGGATGTCTCAGTGAGTACAATTGTTTTGTTAAAGTTACAGTAAGATACAGTAAGACTGCTTATAATTTGCACTATCGAGTTGAATATTTAAAGCCAATAACATTTTTAGCCAATCATAACATTTGGGGTACTGGTAACAACAATTGTTATGATGTAGTGATTCTCATATAACTCTTACTGCTAATTTTTTTAATCCATATTTGCTGCTAAATTAGTAATAGACGATTACCCTTTTTTCCATCATTTATGATTTAATAGCAGCATGAAGAAAATTGTCTGTATTTATATATACTTTATTAAAGATCATGAACTCATTTTTATGAGTAGATGGAAATGAAGGGTGCAGGGAACAGTAATGCCATGGTCACATTTGTTCTACGGCGGCCGTACGGCGAGTCGAAAACAGCCGTTTTAACATTTTTTGTCCAACTACACATAGGTGGTTTGAATCAAAATTGATAAAACGGCTGTTTTCGACTCGCCGTACGGCCGCCTTAGAACAAATGTGACCACGGTATAAGACAGAATACTAGTACATACTTGTAACATATTTCTAAGAAAGTCCATTATTCTCTCTGTAACTCGAGATGAAAAGAAATGAGGAACGTGATGGTTGTGTGTTCATGATAACAGCCGTCCCAACTGCTAGTTTCGTTATGATTAGCCCCGGGGGCAGTCAAATATATTGCTGTACACACGCGTGACCAAGAAATTTCCAAACACCCCCTAAACGAGTTTTTCTCTGTGTGCAAAATAAACCCCTGAACAAGTTTTTCGCAGGCTTTATTTACATATTTTGGCCCCTAAACAAGATGTCGCCAAAATATGACCTCGGGGAAAAAGCTTGGGAAAAAAAACACACCCTACATACGTTTGACCATGCGATTGACCATTGACCAGTCTTTAAAAACCACCCTTTTTCATGAAAATCAGTGTTTTTGATACCCTTAACGAGTCCATGCGCGGACCGCATCCAAAACTGAAAAAAAAAACACCCTTTTAAACGCTTTTGTTGTTGTCATGCGTGTGTACAGCAATATAATTGACTGCCCCCCCCCCCCCCGGGTGATTAGCAGTCTTTTGAACAGTTTGAATCCTTCACTGATTGGATCTATCAATTGAGGTGATGCGTTGCCATTATCTGTTTTTACAGGAATTTGATACTATTCAGGTACATATCCCGGGGGGGGGGGGGGGAGGGGGCATGAAAGTTTATGAAACAAATAATGTAATGCATTGTATATTCCACATACATTCTTCATAAGCACAAATACCAGAGGATGAGAAGGAGAATACCTTCTGGTGTGACTTTACTACATTTATTCCAGTTCTTTTCATGATTCTGAAGACTGTATAATCCCCTCGCATGAAAAGCTCCCATGTCTTTATAAAACTATACCAGGCAAGCTCTGATGCAGTACATTAGAGGGAGAGTTTCAAATCAAACTTTCTGGTTGCCAACCCTCAAGGGGAGATACTGTAAATTGTTTTTCTGCCGATGTAGGAGGGGGAAAGTCGACCAGACCACCAAGGAGATTGGATTGGTCCTACGTGCCAATAGGAAGGTGTTGAAGAAAAGATAAAATGTTTCTCTGGAGATGCCGGCAAAGGGTAAACGATTTAAAGCCATCCATCACTATCTTCTGAAGGTACCTCCCCTATGGTTAGGTGCCCGGGGGGGGGGGGCACTTACATTGACGAGTGGAAACCATGCGTGACCATTAAAAAAAACATGTAAAAAGGATGTCTTTTTCAAGATATGGCATGTTACGTATGTAACGTAAAAAGGGTGCCAAAAACACTAAAATAATGGAAAAAGGGCATCTATTTCGCAAGGAAAGCTACGTGTTTAGGGACAAATTTGCGAGGGTAAAAAGACTAAAATATTATATAAAGAATGTACACTACGTGTTTAGAGTCCGATTTGTACAAAGTGTGGGAGGTGGGGCCGTACCAAGCCCAATAATGTGAATCAGACGTCCGTGACATTAAAATATCGCTGTACTTGTTTAGGGATTCAGTTCAGGCATACTTGCCAAGGGTATCGTTTAGTTTCCAATACTTGTTAAGGGTAGGGTTTCACACGCCAATACTTGTTAAGGGGTGCATTTTCAGAATATGGAAAATACTTGCTTAGGGTGCTTTTTGGGACCCCATGGTCGCGCATGGTATCCACTTGTCAATGGAAGTGCCCCCCCCCCCCCTGGTTTGGTGCTCACAGACCCATTTTATATAGTTGTCTGTACAAATGTTACAAACAAAGTACAAAGAGATTAGAATGAAACACTTATTGACATCATAGCAAGGTGCTCAACTAGTTAACATATGAGAGGATTAATTCAACTTGCCTTTTATTCATCTATTAGGCCACCCCTTTGAGAAGATGCACTGTACAAATGCTGGTTAAAATTTTAAGCATGTTGTTTAAGCCTGTCACTCTAACAAATATTGCTCAAACTTTTAAACAATTTTTTAAACTTTTCAAACAACTCGTTCACAGTTTTAACAATGGGTATTACATTGACGGGCTTAAACCATGTGCTTAAAATTTTACACAGCATTTTTTTTCAGTGTACAATGATGAATAAACACTTATAACACAAGTTTTGTACACTAAAATGATATAGACTATACATTACAATATAGAATTCTCTGAGAGCAGGCAGTTATTCATGAGCTACGGGCAAAGACATTACCTAATATCTGCTTACGGGTGGCAAGGCTAAATATTCTGGGAAAGAGATGAACAGCATAATTCCCTGTATTCCTTTAGAAAATGTTATATTCCACTTGAAAAAATTATAGAAGCAAGATTAGATGGATGTGAGATTAGCGAGGAAAGCCAATATGTATTCTTTTGTAATGCTATTTGATAAGAACAGATGATAGTGATGAGGGAGATAGGAGCCATGTGAAGGTTGAGAAGGAGAACTCAGGCATTGAACCAAGGTGAGATGGGACACTCAGTTGATGCATCTCCATGGCAACGCATCACCTCAATTGATAGATCCAATCAGTGAAGGATTCAAACTGTTCAAAAGACTGCTAATCATAACGAAACTAGCAGTTGGGACGGCTGTTATCATGAACACCCAACCATCACGTTCCTCATTTCTTCTCATCTCGAGTTACAGAGAGAATAATGGACTTTCTTAGAAATATGTTACAAGTATGTATTCTGTCTTACTGAATGATAAGAGATGAGTTCCTTGCCCCCTTCATTTCTATCTACTCATAAAATGAGTTCATGATCTACAGTATATATGAATACAGACAATTTTCTTCATGCTGCTATTAAATCATAAATGATGGAAAAAAGGGTGATCATCTATTACTAATTTAGCAGCAAATATGGATAAAAAGATTAGCAGTAAAAGTTATATGAGAATCACTACATCATAACAATTGTTGTTACCACGTACCCCAAATGTTATGATTGGCTTCAAATGTGAGAAAGTGGTAACTTTCCTATCCAGAGTATTTTCACTGTTACATTCTACATTAAAAAACTGAGAAGGGGCAGTGTAGGAACAGTGATTTCCCGCGATCGTGGGAACGGACGGAATTCACGGAAATGGCTTTTTTAAACCGAAAGTGGCTTTTTAAACCGAAGGTGGCTTTTCAAACGGAAAATCATGGAAAACATATTTTTCCTCATAATGCACAGAAAAGCAACAGAAATTACTCCAAAATATCAACGAAATACAAATTTTAACTGGCCACAAAACACAATCTCACTTCGCTACAATCATGACAATCCACACATCGTGACTGCACTCGATCGTACCTCTCGCCCCAGGCCGGCCATATTGAAAACATTCACATGCGCACATCGTTTGATTTTAACCAACGTATGTAGAGGAAGGCAGCAACATGGCCATGTTGCTGCCCTCTACGTTTGGTAATGTAACAGCACGATATCGCTGTACTGTTAAAATTCAAAATGGCGGATATGCGAAAATATTTGACTGCTCAAAACGATGTCAAAAAATCCCCAAATTATCGATAAAACTTCATTCAACCGTAAAAAAATGCTAATAATGTGAAAGGTGAGGATGTATTCATGTTGAATGTGTTTGTCAAAATATTTTGTATGCCCATATAGATCCGATTAGAACTGATTCTAGTGCAATGTTTACAGTGGCAGATACAAATTTTGAACATCGCCACGTAAACAGAATCGTCACTTTTTCATGTACACAAAGTCTATGGGGAAACAGAATTTCCATTTTCAGACATGCTGAAAGGAAATTTAAGATTTTCTGAAACGGAAAAGGCCATTTTTTGAAATGGAAAATCACTGTCCCTAGCAGCGTAAGACATACAAGTAACGTACATTCAACTTCATGAGATTGTCTACATGAAAAAAAAAAAACTTTTCGCACCATCATTACATAACCCCCTTGGTCATCTAGGCATTCAAATAAAAACTCTATATGCTCTCGCTCTACGTATAACTTCATGACATAATTTAAAACCAGAAAATAGTACCGTATTTAGTTTATTGAGATGATTTCAGTTGCAGTATTGCAGAGATGCCAACCTTTCAAAGTAAAAGTAGTCATCTAGAAGCTCAAAAGTCATAATTCTGAGATAAAAGTCATAATTTCATACGTGCCGCACGGTATTATAAATTTCTTAGAAGAGGTAATACATATATATAGAACAGATGCACAATAGGCATAAATGCCATGTTTTGCCAACCCTAAAGGATGGTTGTCAGGAATATCCAGGATGCTACTTAAAGGACAAGTCCACCCCAACAAAAAGTTGATTTGGATAAAAAGAGAAAAATCCAACAAGCACAACACTGAAAATTTCATCAAAATCGGATGTAAAATAAGAAATTTATGACATTTTAAAGTTTCGCTTAATTTCACAAAACCGTTATATGCACATCCTGGCTGGTATGCAAATGAGGAGACTATGACGTCATCCACTCACTATTTTTTTGTATTTTATTATATGAAATATTCTAATTTTCTCCTCATTGTCAAGTGATACAACGATTAATTCCTCCCTGAACATGTGGAATTAGCATTGTTTAATACTATATGATTCAGTCAAGTTGGTCCTTATTGTAAAATCTGTAAAAAATGGAATATTGTATAATTCAAACAATAAAAAACAAAAGAAATAGTTAATGATGGACATCATCGGCTGACTCACCTAGTTGTGCATATCACTGTTTTGTGAAAAATAAGTGAAACTTTAAAATGTCATAACTTTCTTATTTCACATCCAATTTTGATGAAATTTTCAGCACTGCTAGTTTGATTTTTCTCTATTTATTCAAATCAGCATTTTCCTGGGGTGGACTTGACCTTTAACTTTTGTGAAGCACTAGCTTGCATGGTCAGGCAAGTAAATTTCGCTACTGCACGTGTACATACCTATTTCACCTCAAAAGCATAATAATTAAGGTCAAAATTGACATGGCATAATTTGACATGAAAATCATAAGACTTATAACTTTTTCTTTATAATTGGCAGCTCTGTCATCGTTATCACAGATAACTTACCATGGCAACCAAGGTTTGCCTTATTAAAAAAATATAAACAAATCTTAAAAACTTCAAGATTTTCTGATGCAAAAAAATGTACAAGTGGGATAGGATTACTGTATGTTTCCGGTAAAAGCACTTTTCTGACCCCCCAGTGGAAGAAAGTATTGTAATGGCTAATAGTGTTGGCCTCTGGCTAAGGAAATCCACATCAGAGAGAGCGTTCCTGCAACCCATCAAACTATTCAAACAAAACCACTTTGAAGTTTGTATCAATTTAACAGTTGTTATTTACAAATTTGGCACTATTTTGTGAGAAAGAATGGGCCAGTACATTTTGAGTAAATTGGGTCAAATTAGGAGATTGCATGTTTATATATATATATATATATTTAAAATCTTTTCATGTTGCACCCTATGAATCAGGTTTTTCCTCTCCATAAAGGTGTTGAATCATCTCTCTTGAACCTCTTTACTATTCCTACATGTTTGGACGGGTGTTGAGGCCCATTGGATTGGTGTCTGGATATTGAATCACAAGGTCCGGGTTCTAATCCCATCGTGACACTTGCGATATCTTCTCTAATTCTCGGTTATGTGTAAAAATAAAATTAGATGTTAAGGACCTGTTTTTGTCTTCCCTACCACGTATTTTTATAGCAATAAAAAATTTGTACGGGTTGGGAGAAAAACTGCAAATTATAGTAAACTTTTAAGTCAATTTTCTCTGAAATGGATTTCGCTCTGCCATATTGCCATATCCGTTTGGATGACCGGCGACGACTAGAGGGTTTCTATATTTTCATTTCATAATACCACACAGATTCTCGCTTTTAGCACAAAAATTAGTATTAAGAAATGCCCAAAACAATTTCAATTTTGATTATTCATTTATTTCCCTTTTTTTCATTTACATGTATGTATTTATTATTATTATTTTTTTTTTTTGGGGGGGGGGGGGTAGAAAGCAAGGATAAGGGTTGAGAAAACTATAAAGTGAAGATATTAGGGGAAGGGGGGGGTAAAATTTGGCAGCCAATGAGGGAAACAAAACCGTCCTTGTAAATATTGAATTCATTATTGCCACTATTGTAGTTTTGTCATAAAGGTGTACATTTCAATCATGAACCCATGTTAATAAGATGAGAAAATATAATTTACCGTAAAGGGATTGAAATAAGTGGGACTATTAAAGCAAAAGTTAGAAAACAAAACTAATAGCACCCTAGAATACTAAACAATGGGCTGTATAGTGTCAATGTAATTACCAATAGACACATTCTACACAATGCTTTTCTCAATCCTTGGCTGGTTGGCAGAGTTTGGACCATGATAACTAGGCCAGATGGCTGGAGTACAAAGGTGAAGTGGATGTTGTGGTAACTTCACACTACTCTCATTCACAGAAATCTCAGTTGGGGCTTCATCTAACAAAACTTTTGGTTTCACTATGATGTTACCATGGCAACTGCTCCATAGCAACAAATTGAATTGCACCAGGCATCATCGCTCATCTCGGCGCTACTATGCAAGAATCCAAAAGACCAGACTTGGCACAGTGGAGGATGACCGTATGACACAACTTTGGTATTTAAGAAGCAGTACACACTCTTTTGACATTAATTTTTGCAAATTTGTACTGAATGCTCTATTATGCTGAATTATTTTACATTTTTTAATATTAATAGAAGAAAGCATAGAAATGTTTTGATTATACTAGCTTATAGTTTCAAGGGAAATCTTTTAGTGGGAAAGATGAAAACAACAATTGATTGCTTCCAAGTTCCTGTCATGTTATTTAAGGGCAAGTCCACCCCAACAAAAAAAGGGAAAAATCCAACAAGGATAACATAGAAAATTTCATCAAAATGGGATGTAAAATATGAAAGTGATTAAATTTTCAAGGATAATTCCACCACAACAAAAAGTTAATTGACTAAAAGGAGAAAAATCCAACAAGCATAACATTGAAAATTCCATCAAAACCAAATGTAAAATATGAAAGTTATATTTTAAAGTTTCATCTAATTTCACAACTCGATGACTGATGACTTCTTCCACTCAATACTTATTTTTTGTTTCACTATAGGACATATGAACTATTTGAATTTTCTCCTCATTGTCATGTGAAACAAAGACATCGTTCTCACTACGTTCCTTAATGCGTAGTGAGAACGGTCAGAGTGGTCTTGGAAGCGATCTTCCAAACCAGTTCGAAAAACCACCTCGCGATGTAGCTTTCAAGATCGCTTTGCCTTGGTAAACTGGTTTTAGTGCAAGTTAGGACACAACCGTTCTTCGGGAAGTGATCTAAACACATTTTGAGCGCGCTGCTCTACTCGACAGGTGTAGAATGCCTACACTGCAGCTTCAAATTTCGCGCGAAACGTATCACCCCACTGAGAGCGTTTCCATAGCAACAAAATCACTTTCTGTGAAGTGATTTTGAAAACCACTTTCGTGTGATCAAGTGGGAATGCTAGCAAAGTGATCATCCAAACTGGTTTCCTGAATCAGTTTCCAGTAAACTAGTTTTAGAAAGCGTAATGAAAACGGCCTCATAGATTTATTCTCCCCTGAACATGTGGAATTACAATTGTTTTAACATTTTGTGGTTCAATCATGTTGGTCATTATTGTGTAATCTGTAAAACTTGAAATATTATATAATCAAACAATACATAGTGAGGGACTTTATCGACTATCTCGTTTGCATATCACTGAGTTGTGCATATAACTGTTTTGTGAAAACAAAATGTTATCACATTATTTTACATCCGTTTTTGTTGAAAAATTAAGCATTAGGCTTCTTTGATTTTTCTCTAATGATTCAAATCAACAATTTTCTGGGGTGGACTTGACTTTTAAGGTCTGAGTTTTGAAATGTCTTTAAATTTGCTCTCGCAGTGGACGCATACCCAACTGCATGCCAGAATTGACCTTTCTTGTGATCGCAGTGGAAGCCTACACAAGCATGTGCCAGAATAGACTTTTCTTGTGATGGGTCAAACTGTGCAGCAGGCTACGCTAACAAGAGCGGGAAAATTAAAAGACGATCAATGTTCAATCAGCTTTATATTTTTGACACTGAATGGTGCAACGCTGATTGTGTTTGTGTTCTGTATTGTGTTCTCAATCATGATTAATATTTCTGTTTAAATTTGAAAATCAAAATTGAACACACCTACAGTCGCAGTTCCCGAATGGACTCCAAACTAACCAATGGTACATTAATACCACTGTCTGGAGTCGCTTTCACCGGTGCTTCTGTAGCATACAGATCTGAAAATGATAGTCCCTGACAAAGAATACACCTGTCTGGGATCTGACCTTGATAGAACAATTACCAATGTAAATATTAACAAAAAACAACAAAAGCAAAACCAACTAGAGTAACAACCCAACCTTGGAAAGACACCCTCTTGCATCCACACTTCATCTTCTGGTGGTCTGGAAGCTTAAAGAGGAACTGCATGATTAACGAGCCCTCCAAAATGAAAGATGACATGTTTCTATAGGCTAAATCTGAAACAAATTTTGAACAAACAATGGCAGCAAACAATGCCTCAATTTATATTGCTGATTGGGTTTAGAATGGATACTGCACCCTTGACAGTGGAGTGTCATGCGTCAGCTGCTTGGGGTTAGGTCTCCGGTGGCTGTCCCAGGACTACATGTTGGTCCTCTAAGGTACCTTCGCGGAAACATTTCTACCCACGCATGGCAATTGCAATCAAGACCAGGTAATTCATCATTATTCAGCTATAGTACTCAATGGATGAAGACGAAGCCAATGGGTTTTGTATGATTGCATTTAATCAATGTAATAATCGATGCCTGTTCTTCAGATAACATCAAGAGCCCACACACAGATCGTCAGATGGATGAGAAAGTGATGACTCGCAACCCCTATGGTAGTTAAGAAACTGATTCTAAGTTTTCTTCTTTAAATTCGGGCAATGTTCAGAAGCAAAATCAGAAAAATGAAAAGCATACCTATATTGTAATCAGAACAGCAATTCACTATTGTTTTGTTCAACCATCAAACTAAATTAGCTATATACACATACGTTGGTATCTTCTTTGAACATGAAACATCAAAGTAATAAAAATTGTTTCATCATAGTGACAAATTCTGTATGAATAACAAACCTTGGCATATGTTTGAACATTGACAGATTTTTTTTCTGCATCGAACATGTCCACAAACTGTGTTGAACAAAAGAGTAATTACCATAATTAAGCGGATTCTCCATAATTTCTCTAAATATCATCCCTCCCCTTTCTGAATACTGAGAAAATCATTTTTCTTCTATTTCTACAATACATTCAATAATTTGTTCCTTTAAATAGCAAACCCAATCAAATATCCAAGGGGTTCAAATTTGTACCAAAGTACTTTGATCGGAGAACTGACCCTACCAATCTAAGTGAGTATATTGGCAGAGGCAAAATAATGCTCCTGGGGATTAAAACCATATTTCCGGAACTACAATGTTACCGGAGCAACATTAGGTTCAGAAGGTTGTAATATAACTGATCAAAAGTACCCATGAAGGGTATGCTTCCCAACCAGGTAAAAAAATTACACTAAATTTTCAAATTTAAGTAGAATTGACTGCAGGCATGTTTAACCTGTCAGATAAAATGTTGATATAATGCCTTATGGATTATATTCTGAGATGCTATTTGACCAATATATGATTTCTGGAGTTCATAGGGAAAGTGTGAACGATGTCCCCCCCCCCCCAAGGCCCCCTCCAAAAAGAATATTCATCAAGTCTAATTGTGATCAATACAATTAGAACTTTTAATATCAATTCAAGATTTTATTTGAGACACAACTGTCTGTAAAATGGATAAGGCTAATAGGAAATTAATAACAAGTTAGATGAAGTGACAATATTTCCCCCTGCTCTTTATACAGTTGTGCTCAAAAGTTTAGTGAACCTCACCACAAACTCATTCATACTGAGTGTTGAATGTAGACAACAGCACTCACTGCAATGTTCGGCAAGCTCAAGAGAAACAAACTTGATTGAATGTACTATTTTATCACCTGACTTCACGATTAAATATCTAAAACATGGCAGAACTTGAACACTTTTAAATATGTTCATTTTTCCGGTGGGGTCCACTAACTTTTGAGCACCACAGTAAAAAAGACATTCTAGTACAAAGAACCTAGAAAGAACCTAGAAATCTCCAAAACAACAAGTTGAAGTACCTCTGGCAGTCTCACCTGCATCATGCGATTCAATATAGCAGCAGTGCTGACTTTGAAAAGTACTATAAAATAATTTTTCACAAAAAAACGCCAATCATATAATGATACAATACTATGTTCATTGACAATAAATGACATTTGACCTTTATCATGCGACCTAAGACTTGTCTGTGATACTCGATAACCCCTATATCCACATTTTATAAACTATATCTATAAACTTTGAAAGTTATGACAGCAATCTAATAATTACCTCCAAATGGCCAAAGTTCATTGAACTTAAATGACCTTTGACTTTGGTCATGTGACCTGAAACTCCAAATAGATGTGATACTTGATTACTCTTATGTCCAAGTTTTATGAACTTGAACTAGATCCATACACTTTCAGAGTTATGATGGTTGTTCAACAAATACCCCCAACATGGCTAAAATTCATTGACTTTTGACCTCGGTCATGTGACCTGAAACTCGCACAGGATGTTCAGTGACACTTGATTCCTCTTATGTCCAAGTTTCATGAATCAGATCCATAAACTTTCAAAGTTATGATGGTAATTCAACAGATACCCCCAACTTGGCCAAAGTTCATTGACCATAAATGACCTTTAACCTTGGTCATGTGACTTGAAACTCGGGCAGCATGTTCAGTAATAGTTGATTACCCTTATGGCCAAGTTTAATGAACTAGGTCCATATACTTTCTAAGTTATGCTGTCATTTCAAAACCCTAACCTTCGGTTAAGATTTAGTGTTGACGCCGCCGCCGCCGTCGGAAAAGCAGCGCCTATAGTCTCACTCTGCTATGCAAGTGAGACAAAAATGAATTAATGTTATTTTGAAAAATACATGCCACTGCATGCCTGTTATATCATTGATCGCTTATTTTACATTGTGGGTGCAGTTACTGCAGTATATTCACTTCATATGTCAATCGAATGACTTGAGTGTCACCACAGAAGAGAAGTCTGTGAGTATTCAAGATGAAAAGGCATGCACATCACATACAAACCAACCCATTTTGATACAACATGTTTAATCAGTCAGCGGTAACAGGGAAACATTCCATCACGAAATGGCTCTTTAAAAAGTAAAGCATGGTAACTCATACCAAGAATGTTCTGGGCCCCGTCTTACAAAGAGTTACAATTGATCCAATCAATTGTAACTCTATGGAAATCCATCAGTGTCATAATTTTTTCTTTAGGAAATGTGAACAATGTCCTTTGTAAACAAAGGAGAACACACCAAATTGTCAAGAAATCAACAAATTTATGGATATACATTAATATCTAGAATTTTTTTCAAACAAACATGCATGTATTATGTTGACTTTGCTGGCTTTCCATAGTTGCGATTGAGTGGATCAATCGAAACTCTTTGTAAGACGGGTACCTGGTCTCATGGTTTGGCAAGTTTACATGTAGCTGGAACACAAATAGAACAATTACAGATGTGTCAATGGTGAGGAAGGTGGAGAAATTGAAAAATTCCATCCTGTCCAGGAGAAGGGTGTTATTAGGAGTTGAGCTGCCCTAATTTTTTTTTTTTACTTAAAGGACAAGTCCACCCCAACAAAAAGATGATTCGAATTAAAAGAGAAAAATCCAACAAGCATAACACTGAAAATGTCATCATAATTGGTTGTAAAATAAGGAAGTTATGATATTTTAAAGTTTTGCTTAATTTCACAAAACAGTTATATGCACACCCTGGTCGGTATGCAAATGAGCAGACTGATGACGTCATCCACGCACTAATTCTTTTGTATTTTATTATATGAAATATTCTAATTTTCTCCTCATTGTCAAGTGAAACAAAAATTAATTCCTCCCTTAACCTGTGGAATTAGCATTGTTTAATACTATATGGTTCAGTCAAGTTGGTCCTTATTGTCAAATATGTAAAAATTGAAATATTGTATAATTCAAACAATAAAAAACAAATAAATAGTGAGTGAAGGACATCATCGACTGTCTCATTTGGATGTCACTGAATTGTGCATATCACTGTTTTGTGAAAAATAAGCGAAACTTTAAAATGTCATAACTTTCTTATTTTACATCCGATTTTGATGAAATTTTCAGAGTTATTCTATTTGGATTTTCTCTATTCAAATCAACATTTTTCTGGGGTGGACTTGACCTTTAACGGTAAAATATAGTAGTTGCAGCAAACAATTATTTCAGGAGAAAGTCTTTAAAATCAGGGTTAATCGTCACCATATTATCATATATCTAGATCTGGTACATTAATATAAACTCATCTTTGTGAAATCATGAAATCTTAGCCGAAAACCGATAATTCTGATGATCACTAACACAGGAAAGCATATATGTGGGACAGTGTATTAATATTGCTCAGAAAAATACTCGACATTTGATGGAAGTCCCTGCTTATTTTGCTCAATTCAGAGCAATTACCCATTTTCTTCCAGAGCCACTTGGCACAATTTTTTTATTCAAACATACAAACACTTGGGTGGTAATTTTATGGGATTCTGTTTGAACTCATTTTGAGATCGTTACCAAAACTGCTATTTATCTTTAAACCTTATTTTCCTGAATATGGAATAAGTCAAGTTCAGATTGGCTTTAGAGTGAACAGTAAAATTGTTTTCCAAATAAAGAAAAATGAAAGAAATAAATTTAGTAATTGAAGTACATGTAAATCCCTAAAGGACACAATTGATTTAAATAGAAAAAGCTTTTTTATAGAAAAATCATACAAATTAAAAATTAAGACCAAGCAAGACTAACCTACACTATGTTAGCTCTCCCATAGACATAAAACTTAGATCATAAATCCATGTATAGAACGTTTCTAAGAGAAACTGGCTTCCATCATGAGAAAAAGATAATAGATATTCATTTGTATTCATTTCATTTTTCATTTTCAACAAAATACAAATCAGGAAAATAGAGTGTGGGGACTGTGTTCAAATGAATTAGGTCAATGCAATACTGTGCCATCACAACACTTGAAATAAGGGTGTAAAATTATTCAATGTCGATTTTCTGAATCTCGATTGAAAACGCAATTACAAAACACTTGAAAAACAAAGGGTGCAGGTGTTCAATGTTCCCCACTCTCGGTCATCAAATTAAACGTCTTTCGGCTTGCGATTCGGAGGAAAAGGTAAGTTCGGAAACACGATTAGCTCAGATTTTACAACCTTCAGCATCACAAATGCAACAAAATGTGACACTGAACACGATTAAGGCTTGAAACGTCTTTAAATTTGCTCTAACAGTGGAAGCCTACACAGGCAAGTGCTGCGCAGTATAGGCTGCGCTAATGAGAGCATGAAATTTTAGAGAGGATCAGTGTATCATTGGCTTTGTAATTTTTTACAATGAACGGTGCCCCCTGATCGCATTTGTGTTATGTGTATTGTAATTGCATTTTTAATCATGTTTCATGTTGCTGTTTATATTTGAAAATCGACATTGAACGTACCCCAAATCGATAACAAAAGAAGTACTAGACAAAAAGAATTGATATTTAATGAAAATATTATGTGAAAATGGATATCAATAGTAACTAAAATTATTGAAACAAACTTTTAACTGTAAATGCAAATGCAAAATCTGGTTTAAAGGAGAATCAAATCCCTGGAGTTAGTTAGCTTGTGTGAAAGCAGAAAATCAAAGAATAAGATCAACAAATTTGTTTAGTACAATTGGACAAGCACTAAGAAAGATATAAGCATATGAATTTCAAGATCACGAATGCTATTATGGAGATTATCCTATGGAAATGCACCCAAGATATGTAATGTCACAGATGTACTGTAAACCCCCCCCCCCCCCCCGTACACTGAAAATATAAACCAATAATAATAACCATTTAACCAAAACATCTCTTTTAGCTAATTTCAATGATCTAACGATTCATCCATGATATAATGTTGTGAAACCTCTAGTACATGTCCTCTCTTTAAAAAAAATATCTTGCAAACACTTCATACAAAAGACAATTTGAGTGAAATATGTACCAAAGTATAGGGAAGTTTTCTATACTGTGTGACATCACGGATCTTGGTCGGATTGCCAATGGGAGGATCTCTCAATATTCAAATGCTCATAACTTTCTCATTATTCAACAATCTTCCTCACACTTTCATTGATCCATTTCTTTGATTTCTCTCTTTTATATGAATTCTAAATTTTCCAGAATCTTGTAAATATACATCTGATAACATTTTGTTTGTATCACATTCCAGTCTGATTCTCCATTGGATGTACAAGTACATCATGGAATTCAAACCCTTATATTTGGACCCCCTCCTCTTCCAGAGGGGAGTCCGAAATACTGAAGCATAATTCTACACCATTTTCTGCCCTAAACCAATTTCTAAGAGGAAGTGTGCAATATTGCTAGAGATCAGATTACTTTGCTTGAATAAAACAGTAACTACCTCTGATTCCACTCTAATTTTTGAAATGTCTTTTCTAATTTCACACCTAGCCAGTCAATAGAAAACATGCCTAAAGCTGTTTTAAATCTAAAGTTTTCTCAGCACGGAAAATGAATCATGACATTTGAATATTTGATTTCTGGTAAATTGCCACTCACACACTAAATGAAAACACAAAGTTCTAAATTTTCAAAATAGTGTTATTCTAACTGTAACAAGTAAACCTACACTTTGCCACTCTCCACCCAGGTGTTAAATGGGAACCCAGAAGGATGTGAAAGCCTATGTAGTATGCCTTGCAATTGAGTCTTGGAACTCTTGTTGGGATGCTCCCCAGGATGGGAGTGGAGAGAGTGTATAAATTGTTGGAGGGGGGGGGGGGGCATGCCACGATTCGATGACCGGGTAATAATAAGTAATAATAATTACAATGTAAAGTGAATGTAAATATTCATTGTCCATTATCATGAACATATTGAAAATGTTAAGGTAACTAATAGAATAAAATAAAATAAAAATATAAAATAAAATTTGGATTCCAGAAGGAAAATGGACAGAAAGGGGGGTCATACAGAAAACTAAATTTGCCAACTCTGCTATTCTTTGGAGTATATCAATGGAGACTTAAGTTATATAGTTGAATTAAACCTTAAGCCAAGCATTTTCAAGTTCATACCACCCACATAATAAAGCTAAAAACCATCCTTTGAGCAAGATGTCTCTAACATGGTCAACCAGGGTATTCATATTGTAGCTGAAAAAAAAGGTCTTCACCACAAATTTTAGGTCGTTTCGTACCCCCCTAAAATTTGACCCTCCAAAAAAAAACACTGAAAGGTCTTCAACATTTAGGGGGGGGGGTTAATTTTTTTGGGGTATAAAAAAAAATATTGAATGGCGGGAGAGGCGTTTCAACACCTGTAACCCCCCCCCCCTGCGTACGCCACTGGTTAGGTGACTTACATGCACATGTAGTCGTAGTGCCTATTAAAATATCACTTAATACCCATCTGGTTATTTGTTAACAGACACGAATAGATTACACTGTATTGCAGGGTTATAAGCTAAATGTATCACCAATTATGCTTTTAAAATACATGCAGAAATTAGTCGTTGTCATGAAGATATTTTTTTTTCTTCAAAATCTGATGTACACTTATCAGTGATCAAATTTCAAGAGTAAATAGAAGGTATAATCAATCACATAATTAATACCCCTGATTGTATAATGTAAATGCTATTAATGATACCGGATACCATGACTGATGGCTTGATTTCTTGGAAGTTTGCTTGATGTGTTGTGCAGACCTAATCTGCTAATGGTATGAATCATGATCATGTTGAACACAAATATTCCAGGAATATTAGAGGCTGAAAGCTACATGTGCATCCAATCTTCAAATTCTGAGAATCTCACAGTTAAAGATTCTTATATTATCTATAATCAGTTATGCCTTTATTTATAAGTCTCCTGTGCATAGATAGTAACCCTGATCTTGTTTAACTCTTGGTTGATTTGTCAGGTTATGAAAAATAGACTTCTTCATCACATAATATCAGAATTAGCATTACCTTCTTGATCATCACCATCATTATAACCATCATTATAACCATCAACATCAGCATCGTCATCACCACTACCAGCATTGGCACCACCACAAGTACCATCACTTCTACAACCATCACATGATCTTACCAATCATGGTCATTATAACCTTCCTCATATGCATCATTATTACCAGCACCATCATCACCAGCAGTATCACCACAACAGGCACAATCATTACCAGCAAAATCACCATCATCAGCACCAAACATCACCAGCAACATCATCACAACCAGCCAAACCATCAACAGCAATATCCCCACCATCACCAGCAACATCACCACCATCAGCACCAACATCACCACAACCAGCACCACCACCATTACCAGCAAAATCACCACCATCAGCACCAACATCACCACAACCAGCACCACCACCATTACCAGCAAAATCACCACCATCAGCACCAACATCACCAGCAATATCACCAGCAATATCACCACAACCAGCACCACCATTACCAGCAAAATCACAACCATAAGCACCACCATCCCCAGCAACATCATCATCATCATCATCATCATCATCATCATCATCATCATCATCATCATCATCATCATCATCATCATCATCATCATCATCATCATCATCATCATCATCATCATCATCATCATCATCATCATCATCAACATCATCAACATCATCATCATCATCACCAGTACCACCACTAACATCATTATTACCACTATGGGGTCATTCCATCTGGATTCACCCAGTGGTTGCACCCGACCGTCTCAGAATTCCTTGTAATTTGGTTCACATAAAATTCACCATGGCCCACGTACAAAACAAAAAAAATAAGTCCAATTGGTCCGTCGGTTCTCGCGCTACGGCCCGCCCTTTTCTCCTTGTTTTGACAAAAATGGGCGTGACCTTCAACTTTCAATGGCCACTGCGTCGTAATGTGTTGACCAATTTTCATGAAACTGGTACCATTTATTAGGAAATTCAGAGAGGAATCCAAAACATGCATCAAATAATGTATTGGAGCGATTTATAAGGTCGTGACCTTTGACTTTTACTTTGACCTTGAGTTTGACCCCCGGACAAATAATTTTTTAACTTGATTTTCGTGTATGTTAATTATTTGTATGATATTGACAAAATATGTTAAAACCAATGATGATATTTTATTTCTTCACCTTTTAAAACTCTTCCAAAGATACCATGAAATTTCACTCTATTCCCACATACTAATATTCATGTTAGTAAAAGTGTTTACCAGTTACATGATTTCTTCCGTTATCATACGTTACAGTATGCAAACACATGAAAGGAAATTAAGCTCATCAGTTCACAAATGAAACATTAAACATTTATGCTCATGAATAGGTATCTGTTTAGGCATTTTGGTGTTCAGCAATATATATCATATATAACACTTTAATAACATGAATATCAGTATGTAGGACTAGAGTGAAATTTCATGGTATCTTTGGAAGAGTTTTAAAAGGTGAAGAAATAAAATATCATCATTGATTTTAACATATTTTGTCAATATCATACTAATAATTAACATATAAGAAAATCAAGTTAAAAAATTATTTGTCCGGGGGTCAAACTCAAGGTCAAAGTAAAAGTCAAAGGTCACGACCCTATAAATCGCTCCAATACATTATTTGATGCATGTTTTGGATTCCTCTCTGAATTACCTAATAAATGGTACCAGTTTCATGAAAATTGGTCAACACATTACGACACAGTGGCCATTGAAAGTTGAAGGTCACGCCCATTTTTGTCAAAACAAGGAGAAAAGGGCGGGCCGTAGCGCGAGAACCGACGGACCAATTGGACTTATTTTTTTTGTTTTGTGCATGGGCCATGGTGAATTTTATGTGTACCAATTTACAACGAATTCCGAGAGGGTCGGGTGCAAAATTGCACATTCATTGGGTGAATTGGCATGGAATGACCCTATGGTCATACTGATTGTCATCAATATCGGCAATATTACAACCATCTCTCAATATCCTCACCATTTTCGCAAGGCAATAGTTTCAAAAGATATCAGTGATATATATTATGAATTATTGTAAATCCATGTCATTTCTAAATATTCAATTTATAAACTAAGGTCATTATCACTTCTACTGTGTGTACTACAAATCTTCATGTATTTTCAAACCAATATGACAAGTAATTTTCTTTCATTAGGTGGTTTCAAACCGCCTCGATCACAAGAATCCCCGTTAAATTACGAGAACTTTTTTAGGCTGAAAAATACCCATTAATTATTCCTGCATTCACACCGCCCTGAAACATACCCTTCGGGATAAGTTCCTGAAGTTACGAGCATGCGCAGTATGGTCTGATAAGCAGCAAGGCGCAAAATTCAAAATCACTAGCCCAGCAGCAACCCATGCACGGCGCCGCACCCAACGACACGCTGGGCTAAAAGTTCCCGTAATTTGCTTTCAGACCGCCAAAATACCCACGACCTTGGAAAAATCCCCGCGAAAGTTCTCGTAATTTCGCCAAGTACCTACTATTTATCGGGTATTTTCTTTCGGGGATATTACGCGTAGTTTGCTTTCACACCGCCAAAATACCTGGTATTTTCTGATCGGGGTAAATTTCCCGATCAGAGAATACCTGGAACTGGCGAACTTCGAGGCGGTTTGAAACCACCTATAGTGGTAGTTTGCAAAAACTTTGTATACCAGCATACAATTGCTTCCCCTCTCTAAACTGCAGCAGATTCGTCCAGCGGCAAGACCTATGTCTACCCCCCTAAGGACTCCTAATCTGTTATCAATAAGTTTCACAAGCAGACAGGCCCCTCTTGCAGGGAGATGGGATGAATCTCACTCTCTAGAGAGGTGATGATTAATAGACCATTGAGTAACTAGTTGACCTTGGGGAGTCATCTATGCAAATGACCTGATAAATAGCCTGCAGATACTCCTTACTCTTTGATGTATTAAACATATGCCAAGGTCCCTAACACTCGAGCATCCCCTTTCAAGTTAAATAGTTCATCTGTTACAATAGACAAACTAGTGGTACTGGTGGTAGTAGCAGAAGTGGTAGTAAGAACATCAGTAGAAGTAGAAGTAATGGTAGTGGTAGTAGCAGCAGCAGTAGCAGTGAGTCGCAGTCGTACTTGTCGTCGTCGTAGTAGTAGTAGTAGTAGTAGTAGTAGTAGTAGAAGTAGAAGCAGCAGCAGTATTAGTAGTAGTAGCAGTAGTAGTAGCAGCAGTAGTAGTAGTAGTAGTAGTAATAGTAGTAGTAGTAGTAGTAGTAGTAGTAGTAGTAGTAGTAATAGTAGTAGTAGTAGTAGTAGTAGTAGTAGTAGTAGTAGTAGTGGTAGTAGTAGTAGTAGTAGTAGTAGTAGTAGTAGTAGTAGTAGTAGTAGTAGTAGTAGTAGTAGTAGCAGCAGCAGCAGAAGTATTATTAGTAGTAGCAGTATTAGTAGTAGTGGTGGTGTGGCGGCGGCGGCGGCAGCAGCAGCTGTAGTAGTAGTAGTAATGGTAGTAGTAGTAGAAGTGGTGAGTAGAAGTAGAGGTGATGGTAGATGGGGTAGTAGCAGCAATTGCAGGAAAGCAAATTCATTTCATTTCAACATTACTTGCTGCTATCTACATGTATGCGTTCATTTTCTTTGAGAAACTCATCAATTTGTGCTATCTTCTTAAGATGTTAACCTACATCATTATTGGGAAAAATATGTTCATCAACAAAATGCTTTCTGAAGAAATCCATGAACATTTCTGATTAAAAATATGACTCAAACAATATTCATTTAGCTCCTGTATATTCCCATAACCTTAATCAATATCACTCAATACAATCAGAGCCTGCCCATGTGGGTCTCGTACAAAGGACTAAACAACAGGGTTTGTTTGGATAAATGAAATTAACCGTAATCGTAGAAAAACAGGACATCTGGGTCCACAAGTCAAATCTTTCTGTCATCTAATTGAATAAAGGAGAGACTATGGATTAAAGGAAGAGAACATCTATCACACACTCTCTCAGTGCCTCAGCATTCATCACCCACTCACAACCTTGACTCGGCTCTCACCTTCTCTTGGTGCTTGGCCTTGCTTTGTTGGGACAACTCATAAGCCATCTGCTGCTGCTCCTGAAGGCTCATCGGCCGAGATGCACCACCGCTCATCTGTCTACTGCCCCCTAGTGGCACGCTGTTCTTCCCTTCCTGTTGATGCTGTAACGCATTGGCTGCGTTCGGGTAGGGAGTCCGATTAGAAACGGTGAGGTTTTGCAGGGCCTTGATCTGGGCGCTGTATGCATCATCCGACAAACTATGGTTGCTGCTTGTTTTTGATGCATTTGTCGGTCCACTGAGCTCCGAGCTATCTTTAGAGCTCGTGTCCGTCATGAAGCTGTGAGTTCTATTTAAGGCAACACCGCTGTGACTGGATCGGCGCGTGTGGCCTGTTTGCTCCTGACTCGCTCCACTTCGTCCCTTCTCGTTGAGGGCAGCACTGCCCACCCGACTGTTACTTGCGCTTCTCTGTGGCACTGCACTTCCACTGTGTGAATCCATTGCAACTGCTGATGTTATAGAGTTCTGGCTGGGGCTTCTCACAAGGCCAACGCTACTAGATCGTGCACGGGAGCTACTCCTACCGAGTGTACTGGTCAAGACCGGGCTTGATCCATATCCAGTCACAGGGGTAGCCTGAACAGGCCCCTGAGGAGGATTGACTAGTCCAAAGTGTTGCTCAACATACTTCTGTGTTAGTAGGTTCTGGTTCTGAACACTAGACGATGAGTACTGACGCGCTGCTTGTCTCTTGGCCAGTCTCTGAAGAGCTTCTTGGATTGCTTGTTGACTACTCTCTGAAAAATGCCTTGCAGCTGTGAAACAACAAAGAATATTACATGTTCAAGACAAGTTTATAATTCAAATTCATTCAACAAATTATATACATTACAAAACAAAGCGCAAGAAAATAAAATTATTGATGTATTTTTAGTAAAAGCAATTAACACACACAAACAATAAGTAACTATCAACAATATTTTGCTACTAATCTTTGCGAGATTTCACTCATACTGTTCAAGGAAAAAAGGCAGAGGGGGGGGGGGAGCAAATTTGTAAAAAATGAAAGGTCTAAATTGCAAAGATTATATATATATATATATATATTCAAACAAATTGACAAGAAGTGAATACATCAAAAGGGGCGTGGGAATTGCAGAGGAAGAGTGTATGACATTAACAAAGACAACATGAGATGAATACATTTTCTTTGAAAAAAAGTGTGAAAACTAATACTGTAAAACTATTTGCATACAAAGAATGAATTATGTCAAAGGGAGCTCACATTAAAAATTCCCCATCTTGAAATGCAACTAACAAGCTCTCTTTTTTTCACACCTTGACACACAATCACATTTCTTTTCTTTGAAAAAAAATCTATAGCATAGAAAATACAACAAGGTTCCCTCAACTCTATTCTTTTCAGTTTGGAGACCAGACAGACTTAGAGGGGGGAAGATCTTCAGAAGGTAATGTGTCCCCAGTGGAAACCTAATCATCTCTAAGGAGTGAGATGCTATTGTGTATTGACCTTCTTAGGTCATAGCAGTGATTGGAGAAACTGATCTCTTATTGCTGGTCTTTGTTGGTTCAGGGAATTGTCCCTGGATGTATTTGAATTCTCTCTTTTAAACATGGACACCGTTCTCACTACCTTCCTAAAACTAGTTAAGTGGAATCTATATACGTGTAGTGAGAATGGTTGAAGCGATCTTCCAAACCGGTTCAGAAAACCACCTCATGATGTAGTTTTCAAGATCGCTTTGCCTCGTTAAACTGGTTTTAGCGTGAGGACACAACCGTTCTTCGGGAAGCGATCTTTACACTATTTGAGCGCGCTACTCAACACGACACGTGTAGAATGCCTACGATGCGGTTTTGAATTTTGCGCGAAATGTGTCACTCCACTGAGAGCGTTACCATAGCAACAAGATCGCTTTATGTGAAGTGTTTTTGAAAACCACTTTTGTGTGATCAAGTGGGAACGCTAACAAAGCAATCTTCCAAACTGGTTTCCTGGTTTTCAGTAAACTAGTTTTAGAAAGCGTAATGAGAACGGCCTCATGGTTTCTAGTTGGCAATTTATGTTTTTCCTAGGGTGTGTTCAATGTCCTCTATTCCCGGTCGTAAAAGTAAACGTCTTTCAAATCATGATTCGGAGAAAAATTTAAACATCGAAAAAGATGCGTTTGTAAACGCGATCAGCTCGAATTTTACGACCTTGAGCATCCTGAATGCGACATAGAGCACATCGAGTTTTGAAACATCTGTAGATTTGCTCTCGAGGTGGCAAGCAAGTGCCAGAACTGACCTTTCGTGTCATGGGTCAAACTGCCCACTAAAGCTGCGCTAAAGAAAGTTAAAGACGATCAACATAATAAACGGCTTTATTATTTTCGACACTGAACGGTGCACCGCTAATCGTGTTTGTGTTCAATGTTTTGTAATTGAGTTTTCAATCATGATTCAAGTTGCTGTTTAAATTTGAAAATCGACATTGAACAAGAACCTACTATTTAAATATACAGAAAAAGAGATGGGGAAAAAGTGAGAGAGAGAGAGAGGGAGGTAGAGAAGGGGGGGGGGGATTCATAATATATGTTACCATTCATTTTTTGCAGCTTCTACTAAAAAAGAAAACTGGGTAGCGTTTCATGATAGGACATTTTATCCCACAAGCCGTTTTATCCAACAGTTACCATAGTAACAGTGACTAACAGCCAATCAGAATCAAGAAAAGCTGTCAGATCTGACAACTTTT
The DNA here is from genome assembly GCF_037042905.1 of Lytechinus pictus. Lineage (NCBI taxonomy): Eukaryota > Metazoa > Echinodermata > Echinoidea > Temnopleuroida > Toxopneustidae > Lytechinus > Lytechinus pictus. Next base: position 40,830,657 of record NC_087251.1, on the reverse strand, counting down.
CAGACAAAAATGTTGATGAAATGCTCCCCATGTCGAATAAAATGGTCAATATTTCAACGGGTGCCTAATAAAACCATGGACCTATAATACCAAAGCAAAAATCAAATACTAGTATATGCAATATGAACAATATAGGATCATACAAAATAAGGCTTGGCATATCATTTCAGATAAAACTTTTAGACTAGAGACTCCTAACTCTAAAGCTATATTACAATGCAGAATTACTAGTGACAGCTCACAAAAGAGGGCGATAATTGAATAAACTTGTAACGGGGGAGGGATGGTCTGTCCTAACAGGGACTGAAAACGATTTTCCAACGTTGTGGCTTTCACAAACTGATGTTAAGGTCATTAAGAACAACTCAAAATCTACAGGGGAAAAAATACTTATCAGAGAGAGAGAGAGAGAGAGAGAGAGAGGTGGGGACCGAGTGAAATCCAACAGTAGGCATATTCACACCGCCTCAAAGTTTGAGAATACCACATATTCTCTGATCAGGAAATTTACCCTGATCAGAGAATACCAGGTATTTTTGCCAATGGGAAAGCAAAATACTTGTAATATTCCTGAAAAGAAAATACACGCTAAACAGTAGGTACCTGTCAATATTACAAGAACTTTCGCAGGGATTTTTCAAAGGTCTTAGGTATTTTGGCAATGTGAAAGCAAATTAAGAGAACTTTCTCAATGCAGGGAGGGTGCGCTAGGGCTGCTGAGATAGTGAATTTGAATCGCGTACACTGCCTGCTAAACCATTTGACTTTGCACGCTCCATACCTTTGAGAACTTAAGGGATGGTCCAGGCTGGAGATATTTATATCTCAATAAATAGAGTAAAATTCACAAAGCAAAATGCTGAAAATTTGATCAAAATCATACCAAATAACAAAGTTATTGAATTTTAAAGATTTGCATTATTCTGGTGAAACAGTTCTAGGCATGTCTTTATGAATATTCATTAGGTGGGCTGATGATGTCACATTCCCAATTGTTCTTTTGTATTTTATTACATGAAATTAGGTTTATTCAAAATTTTTCTAGCAAGAACTAAAACATTTGGATTGACAACGGATTAAGTGCATAAGTTATTTATTGCCGCAACTTATTTCATCATAATGGAGACACATCATTTACACATGTATGAAAAATGAACCATTTATTATTTCATGTAATAACATACATAAGAAAAAGGAAAGCGGGGATGTGACATCATCAGCCCACCTAATGAATATTTATGATGATATGCATATAACTGTTTTCACAAAATATTGATAAACTTTAAAATCCAATAACTTTGTTATTTGCTATCCGATTTTGATGAGATTTTCAGCATTTTGCTCTGTGAATTTTACTTTATTTATTTAGATACAAATATCTCCAGCCTGGACCGTCCCTTTTAGCTCTCAAAGCTATGGGTCTTCTTTGGGTTGGTATGAATGCAGAAAATAATAACCTGATATTTTTAAGCATGAACAAGTTCTTGTAATTTAACAGGTATCCTGAAGAATCGAAGCGGTCTGAATACACCTACTCTCCGCTAAAATGATTGTGAGAGCATGTATTGGCATGTGCTCATGAGTGCAATGGTACAACTCAAAACATATGTTAGGGGATGAGATGCATTCAGGGTGGCCCTTTGATGTACTATTCTGTCCAAATATGAACATTTTTGGGGTGAAAAAAAAAACCCATCTTGATACATGTATGACATTCAAGTTCAATTCAAACTCTATAAAAAACAGTCATGACATCTCATCATGAACAAGGTTTTGAAAAATTAATCACTTTTTAAACCAAAAACAAAATAACCTAATTACAAATGACTCCATTGAGTCAGCTAAAAAAATATCACACCAGTGATGCAAACAAACTTGTCAGGTTAAAAGCATAACCCATAAATCATGTCTACATTGCTCATACATTCCCTTGTCATAAATACATGCGAGGAACATGTATGGTATGCTGGATATGACAGTGGTCACATACTTTGTTTACACTATGTACTTTACATGATGGAATGCCCTATAGAGCTGTAACCAAAAAGAGACATGAAAAGCTGTATTAATGGCCACCAATGTAATAGATTTAAATGAACAAAGTATTGAAATCAATTCTCATAATCATCTTTTACTGAAAAATCAAACAAATTCACAAGATTGATGAAAGTTCCAGTTTAATTAAAAGATTTGCATCAGAAAATAAAATTATTAAGCAGTATACTACAGTATAATCACAATAAGCTTATATACTGTACTTCATGTGTATTGAGGAGAGGAGAGGATACCAGCCAGTTCTCACTACCCCAAATAGGAACAAAAATCTCATAATGCGCGAGACGAGATAATTTTCACTTTGTCGGGTCGTCATCACCACTTCCGGTTCAGAGTCATGCTCGCGCGAGGTTCGCGATACTGAGTTTTCCACCACGCTAAAATCGATGCCAATCAGCGTAATATGTACAGATTATAATACTTTTTATTTAATTTGGTCAGTTTTGATTCCGTTTGAATTATAAATAAAAATAAAAAATATATTTCACGTGAAAATAATTTTTATTCATGTTTTTATTTGGTTATAAAAAAAGTAAACAAAAAATGAATATCTTAAAATTTTGCATTTTGCGACCGGCCTGACATCACGATCGTATTCGACTAGACGCTAAATATATACAGCATTCATTCTGTTCAATTTTTCGTCGACCACAAAATGGATTAAAAATCAGTTTCGGAACTTAAAAAAATCTTAACTGACAGAGGAATACCGTGCAATGGAAAGCGTCGGGCAGAATTAGTGACTTTAGCAAAAAAGGCCCTTAAACTGTATCGTGAAAGAGAGGGTTGTGATCACGAACTTTCCGAGCGAAAGCGACGTTGTGTTGTTGTGCATGACGGCACTGTTGATCTGAATGGCAAAACAGTGCATTGGACTTCCGAACAGGAAGTTGTAATACCGAAAAACTATCCCATAATGCAAAGCGCGTTACAGGGATTTTTCCCGGATCTCGGCGAAATCGCTATTTGGGGTAGCGAGAGTTAGCTGATTTTCCCTTTTTGATTGCCAACATTCAATTTACTAAAACAGGTTAAAACAACTTTTCTTCTATTCAGTTGTTTTTAAATATGGCATCATTATAATTTGATATTGATGTTCCGCTCAATCTTCTTTTAGACGGTCCTGCAAATCTTCAGTAAAAAACATCTCATAGCTTTTTAAATATTATCTCACTTTACCACTATTACCTTGACTATATAACGTAAAATTTTGAATTTTTATTGTAATTGTTGTTATTTATTGATTGTTTTGGTACATTGCTCAATTTTCAATTTCATTGTATTTTTTAAGTGTAACACATTTGTCAATTCAACTTTTTAAGCTGCGATCACATTTTTAATAAATCTTGGGGAAAAAACAGTTACTCATACAATTATCACTACACATCCAAAAGCTTTACATGTGAGATAAATAAAAGATGGGATGATGAATTCTGAAGTACTTTAATGATATAAATCAAGTAGGATTAAAAGTTTAGGGTTGAAAGGGAGGATAAGAGGAATAAATATTATTCAGATGATACAGACAATGCTTTAAAGAACTAATGGTTGAGTTGAAGTGTTGGAATCAACTCTCTGACATAAAAGAACTTCAAATTTAATTGCAGGGAATTTCTCCCCCAAAACTTTCAATCGGTTATTGCTTTCAATCCCTGATTCAAGATTTAAATGAAAGAGCCACATTAATGGAAGGAAAGGAACAAAAATAAACAAGGATATTGTCACGTCAGTCCTTCTGGTAATTCAAATCAAGTATACTTTAATTACTTTACTACTTATGAGATCAAGAACATTACTACCAGACCTGTCTGCAATGCAAGTATATCTATAAATATCATGTGTGAAATAGAGGAACTACGTTTATTGGTACAGCTTCTTGGAAGAATAACCAATACTTACAATAAATGGTTGCCTAAAGACGCCAGACAAGAGAGCACATCCTCTATTTTTATTTTCTGGTTTCATTCGCTCTCGCAAATCAATCAATGAAATCATTCAAGGAATCCCCTCAGAATAACTCCCCTTCCAAACATACACTCCAAATAGTACCACAAGAACCAAAATGAGAAGTAGGGCAGGTGAGTTCAACAGACATGAATTATAAATCATTCCCATCTCAATACAGAAAAAGCAAACAATATGGGAATAGAAAATTAAAAGTTTGGTATTGTTTCTCAGATTACAACATATTCCAAATTTATTACAAAGCCATTTTATTGCTTTTATGAGAGTTACAGTATGGTTAAAACTTCTTTCACAGCCACCTATCTGTATCTATCCAGTGGGGATTGACCCACGGGTTCTGTTGCTGAAAGTCTTCTAATCAAACCAAACTTTAACAAGGAAATCAAAGTCAAGCTGATATGAAGCCAATCAGACTTGCATATTAGGACTTGAGCTTGATTTATTGAGCAGCATTCACACGCAACTCTTTCTACAACATAACGAGACCCAGATCAATAGTTTTGCATTCCTGGAAGCAATCTTCACGTAGACACCGTTCTCATTATACTTTCTTAAACTAGTTTACTGGAAACCGGTTCAGGAAACCAGTTTGGAAGATCACTTTGCTAGTGTCCCATTTGATCATCCGAAAGTGATTTTAAAAACCACTTCATGTAAAGCTGTCATGTTGATACGGGAACACTCTCCGTGGGGTGACATGTTTCACACGAAATTCGAAACCGCAGCGTAGGCATCCCACAAAGAGTGTGTGGAGTAGCGTGCTCGAAATTGGTTACAAACAATTTAAAATATTTCATATTTATTACTATCTTTATGTGTTACATTTTATATCATTTAAAGGAATAATTCAAAGCATCTAGCAAACTAACAATAAATTTGAAATATTTCATTTTTACTACAAGTTAAAAGATATTAAAAGCTTTATACTAGTTACCTGCAGATGTGATGGTGTTTGAGGGAAGAAATGGTTTGATGGTATACTGTATTATAATCTTCATTCTAACATAATAAGAACCAAAATGATACCACCTAAATGATACAAAGTACATAACAACCCTTAATTACTTTCCTAACCCTATCTTTATGCCTGAATTATACTGTAACTATTCAATAGGTAATACAAGAATGTTCAATCAGACCAATTTGGGAAACCTTAATTGCGTGCTTGCTGGATCCTTTCATTTTAAAATGGTAATAAAGCCATAAAAATAACGATCATTCTACTCCCCAGAGAGCTCCAGAATAGGTAAATTTGTGAAAGAAGTTTGGAAGATGTATCTAATATGCATCATTTAACTTACTCTTTCAAAATTGCCACATTTCTAGAGGAATTATTTTGCATACATGCATTGAAGCGTTGTGGCCCAGTGGATTAGTCTTCGGACTTTGAAACAGAGGGTCGTGGGTTCGAATCCCAGCCATGGCGTAATTTCCTTCGGCAAGAAACTGATCCACAATGTGCTGCACTCAACCCAGGTGAGGTAAATGGGTACCGATAGGAAGTAATTCCTTTAAAAGCTGTGTGCGCTATGAACGCCTAGCTTCGCCGGGTAATATAGGAGCGCCTTGAGCACCTAACAAGGTGGATATGTGCGCAATATAAATACCCTATATTATTATTATATTATCAAAAAAATCACCTGGATAAACTGAACAGTTGTTATATAAGTTTCTTTTAGCTGGACATTTTATAACAAACATTAATCTCCATTTTATTTCTGTATGATACATGTAAATTTTTCACTTGAATAAATTCCTTTTCAATATTGACATTAATTGAGGGGACTATGCATACCATACTATGAATGTCTCCAGGACAGAATTCCTTTAAAGGATATATTAAATTGACGAAACACTTAACTTTTAACTGACAGTATCTTTTGAATTGCCTAAATGAAATAATGTGGGGATGTAAACGAAAATAAAAAGTTGAAAATTTACATTTCGATTGCCAGTTCTCATCTTACTGATAATTCTTGGCAACGAAGTGAAACTCCAGAGTATTTAAAGAATTCTCATCCCTTCAAGTTCTATATAAAAATGCATTTCGGAATATTCTAGGGGCTTTTAGATACAAGGTGGTTCACGAACCAAGAGTCTCGCCTGAGCAATCGATAAAATATGATCTTTTTACCTGATCATTCTCATGTACACACCTGTAGTATATTACCCAATAGTTATTTGTACCAAGTGTAAACACAATTGATCCAGAAATAAAGAAATGAGAGAATTTTAACAAAACCTTGACCTTTTTACCCCTAGATGACCTTTAACCCCATCATCCTCAGGAACATGTGGTATTACCCAAAGATCATTTGTACCAAGTGTAAACACAATTGATGCAGAAATAAAGAAATTTGAGCAAGTTGAACAAAAACTTGACCTTTTGACCCCTAGATGACTTTTGACCCCCATCAAACTCATGGACACACATGCGGTATTACCCAAGGGTCACATGTACCAAGTGTCCATATAGTTGATGCAGAAATGAAGAAATATGAGAAAATTGAACAAAAACTTTAACATTATCAATATCATTTGACTTTTTTACCCCATCACCCTCATGGACATAAATGTGGTATTACCTTTGGATCATATGTACCAAGCCTCAACATAATTGATGCAGAAAAAAAAAATGAGAGCAAGTTGAACAAAAAATTTAATATTTTTGGAACAGACATGACCTCATATCATTCGACCTATTGACCCCTAGATGACCTCTGACTCCATCACCCTCATGGAAACATATGTGGTATTACCCAAGGACCATATGTACCAAGTATGCAGAAATAAAGAAATGAGACCTAGTTGAACAAATATTTTAATATTTTTTTAACAGACATGACCTCATATCATTTGACCTTTTGACCCCTAGATGACCTCTGGCTCCATCACTCTCATGGAAACATATGTGGTATTACCCAAGGACCATATGTACCAAGTACGAGCTTAATTGATGTACAAATAAAGAAATGACACCAAGTTGAACAAAAACTTTAACATTTTCGAAACAGACTAATAGACCAACAGGAAAAGTGATTACTAGATTTCTACCGAACTTGTTCAGTTGAGACAAAAAAAACTATCCAGCCAAACAACTAAATTATACTTGGGGGAAAAAATAAAAATAGGGGGGATGGAATTGATGGATATCATGTACAAGGTAATTTCATCATCTTATGAGAGGAGATTCATTATCTCTCCCCCCCCCCCCACTTATTTAGGAGAAAAGAGCTCCATAACGAGTCCAAATATCACAACTTTTTATTAGACAACAATTACTTTACAGCAACACCTTTATCAATATAGTCAGTATTGTACTTCTTAGATCAATTCCATTATATAGTTCTCACCCCAGAATGCACTTCTGAGGATGCATCAGATAAGTACCATCCCACATCTGCTATTAGAATTACTGCTATGCTTGATGGGTGTTTGAATATATTAGAACTGTCTCATGAAATTACCGGATTTCTTTTTTTCTTATGCTTTTTCCCCTGTATTCTGTTGGAGAGGCTTAGCTGAGCTGCAAGGACATTTAGACTAACATGATAATGATGACCATAACAGAGATATGTGGGTGGAAACGAGTGCAGTGTTATGATAGCAGTAAACTGATGACACTCATCAAAGTGACATTCGGCAAGATACAACACAAAACACAGCTGTGAAATCCAGAATAATGATGACATTTATCATAAAATGTGATGGGAATGTGTCCCTGTAATGCATGTGCGATATGAAACTACAAGTCTAAATCCAGAAAATGTCTAGTTTATATCGGAGAAATCATTTGGTAAACTATATCTCTCTTTTTGTTCTTTCTTAATAAGGTGTGAAATAAAATGCTGCAGCAAATTAGCAATCACTCGTAAGTAATCATTTTGCTTCAATGAGCAACTGCCTCGTTATAATGATAGACGTGATTTGCTGCAAACACATATACTAATACGTGCAGCAAGGCAAAAGAGGTGCCGTGGCAGAGTGGTCTAAGGTGCCCGACTACACCATTAAAGTCCGGGGTTCGATTCCCGGCACGGCCCTTGACCAAGGCAATTTTATCTACAAAGCCCTTTAATCTTGCATCATATAGATGAAAATGCTTTATGCATCATTGATACCAACGTGTGTACATGTTCTTTTTGTGTGTAAAATTATGTGCTATAATTTTGATTAGAAAGATGCTGTGAGAAATGAACCAAGTAGAAATGGCTGAGAAGTAAAATGCAACATGAAGCATTAGAGCTGATAATAAAACAACAGCAAAGGTAACTGTGGCGTATCTTGGGTAGCTATATAGGGGCCAAGGGGGCATGTGCCCAAATCAATACTTTTATTAGAGCAGCAAAAGGTTTAAAAAAAATAATAACAAATATTACAAGAAGCCCTTGTGACCTTGAATGCAATGGGTTGTGTATTCACATCAGTCTAAACTACAGCAATCACCTTTGCTTCTGAGTCAGTAACAGAGAATGAGTACTCTTCTTGCATCATATAGCTCAATATTTTTTTTAATATGAATTTGCTTTCACACTGCAAAGATCCAAGCAAACTTCAAGAAAACTGAGGAATCTCTGCTAAAGTTCTTGTAACTTTAAAGATTACCAATAAATTAGCGAATATTTTTTTTACATATTATATATTGCTTTTACACTGGCAATTTTTTTTTCTTTTCACCTGGGTAAATTCCTTTCTGAAAATATCTGGTATTTTCTTGTATGCTTTTCACACTGCATTTCCTTAACCCCGGACTATCTGCAACTATCTTTTTTTAATATTCTTAACCCCATTCTATTTGCTTAGCCGGGGTTAACGCCTTAACCCCGGTCTATCACACAGCTCATGAATATTGATGATTTTACCATACAGAGCGCGATTAATGTGCAATTTCGACTTCTGTGATTGGCTAATGCTTAGCCCCACTTTTCCTTAGCCCTGTTTCGTTTCACACTGCATCTCTTAGTGCCGCAAATTGTGGTGCTAGCACCACAACAAGCCAGTTAACCCTGCTTTTTTGCAGGGCCAGATAGTACCGTACTATTTACCGTTCTAGCCCACTTTGCTAAAATGTAGTGTGAAAACGAAGTGGCTAAGCTTAACCCCAGGGAAATTGGTGGGGCTAAGACCCCCTTAGCCCCACCAATTTCCTGGGGTTAAGGGAAAAAAGTGCAGTGTGAAAAGCATATTAGGTGAGTATGAAAGCATTGAGCGTTTTCCCTGAATGCTATTCCTTTTCCCCCAAGATACACCTGCTCTTAGAGGTGAAGTCCACCCCAGAAAAATGTTGATATGAATAAAAAGAGAAAATTCAAACAAGCACAACACTGAAAATTTCATCAAAATCGGATGTAAAATAAGAGAGTTATGACATTCTAAACTTTTGCTTATTTTCCACAAATCAGTGATATGCAAATGAGAGAGTCGATGCTGTCCCTCACTCACTTTTTCTTTTGTTTTTTGTTTGAATTATACAAATTTTCAATTTTTAGCGATGTGACAATCAAGAGCAACTTGTCTGAAGTAAACCATTAAATGTTAAAACATTGGTAATTCCATATGTTCAGGGAGGAATAAAACTTTGTTTCACAGGACAATAAGAAAATTAAAATACTTCGTATTTCATGTAATAAAATACAAAACGAATAGTGAGTGATGTCATCAGTCACCTCATTTGCATACGGACCAGGATGTGCATATAACTGGTTTGTGAAATTAAGAGAAACTTCAAAATATCATAACTTTCTTATTTGACATCCAATTTTGACAAATTGCTCTTCTTATTAAAATCAACTTTTTGTTGAGGTGGACTTGTCCTTTATATAAAAATCCAATATTTGTGTGATTTATTTCATGCATTCATCTAAACAAATCCAAACTGTATCATAAGCTACCACTTCACACAATAATCTTTCATAATTGATTCATATGGTAATACCCACAGCCTGTGTAAACAGTACCAAGCAAAAAATGTTTTTTTTTCTGGGGCGTATTTTTACAACTTACTACCTAAATCTGCAACATTGGGCAAGATTTAACATGTATGGAGTAAACCCCAACACTAACACACAATTCTATAAACGAATTGAACTCTTATCCATATAATTTAATAGTTGATATATGTATTGAAAATACACTGGATACAATAAAACCATGTTTTTTTTTAGTTTTTTTTTATTATTATTATCATTTATATATTTTGGTTTTTTTCTAATGATGTTATGATTACTTGTAAATAGTTTCATTATGTTTGGTTTGTTATTTTTGTTTATACGTGGTCTGTGTTGACCCAATAAAACATATAAATAAAAAAAAACATGTTTTGGATAATTTCAACTTTTAGTAATGAAAATAATCAATAACTACTGTACATCAATTATCATTATAAACCTAGTTAAAAAGCCTAATATCACATTGTGCAAACTTATACACTATTCTATAATTTTTTTGTGAAATAAAAAAATAAAAGAGTTGTTTTTCAATCATTTGCAGCATGCACACATGACAAACAAGCATTTGTGAATTTGCAAAAGAGCATACTTTTATACATACGTCTATGGTCAATATCTGCATTTGAAGGTAAGAATGGGAGAGTATGAAAAAAAATCCACATTTTCTGGTCTGAAATGAAAATACTTTGAAAATTCTTTATGCCCAATTGATCGTGGGGCTCGACAGCCACTGTGCGGCGCCAGCACCCAATATTTGAAATAGGAATTGCCAAAAATGATTCCTAGAGATGACTTACATGTGTTCAGTCATAGTTTGACCGACAACAAAAATGAGAATAGTTCAAAGAATACCGACTCTTATGCTAATTTTGTGTATATCATATGACAAATCACACACTCAGAAATTACTTGATATTTATAATAAGAATAATAACAACAGCTGGATTTTTAAAGCGCTCTTTTGGTAAATTTCTTGCTGAGAAATGCGCCATGGCTGGGAATTGAATCCACGTCCCACAGATTGAAAGATGAGAGTCATGACCTCTAGACCATGACGCCCCAACAAAATTATTTAAAGCATTTTTTTTTCTCTTTGATTCATAAAATATTACCTTAAAGCATCAACATAAAAGAAATTATTACATAATACAGAAAAGTGCATTCAATATAAAACTATCACCCAATTTTAGTAGACTAAAGGCAAGAGGAGGTGGTGTACATGGGTGTGTGATAGAGAAAGAAAAAGAGAGATTAGGAGCAAATAGATAGAATCACAGAGAAAGTGAGTATAACTGACAAAAGAAAGAAGACGAAAACTTAACACAGAGGCCCGTATTCTGAACTTGGGTTTAAATTAAAGGACAAGTCCACCCCAACAAAAAGTTGGTTTGAAAAAAAGGAGAAAAATCCAACAAGCAAAACACTGAAAATTTCATCAAAATCGGATGTAAAATAAGAAAGTTATGACGTTTTAAAGTTTCACTTAATTTCACAAAAACAGTTATATGCACATCCTGATCGGTATGCAAATTGGCAGACTGATGACGTCACCCACTCACTATTTCTTTTGTATTTTATTAAATGAAATTTTCTAATTTTCTCCTCCTTGTCAAGTGAAACAAAGTTTTATTTCTCCCTAAACATATGGAATTACCATTATTTTAACAGTTTATGGTTAATTTAAGTCGGTCCTTATTGTCAAATCTGTAAAAATTGAAATATTGGATTATTCAAACAATAAAAAACAAAAATTTAGTGAGTGATGGACATCATCGACTCTCTCATTTGCATATCACTGAGTTGTGCATTTAACTATTTTGTGAAAAATAAGCGAAACTTTAAAATGTCAAAACTTTCTTATTTTACATCCGATTTTGATGAAATTTGCAGCGTTAAGTTTGTTTGATTTTTCTCTTTCGATTCAAATCAATAATTTTCTGGGGTGGACTTGACCTTTAAACCCTGGTTTTTAGTAGTGGTTTAAATATGGAGAGCCAATTGGGGCACAAATCCCTAACAGTACACATCAAATTGTTCATAATTGTTTGGAAATGATAACTGAAGCATTTTTCTTTATTATGAAAGCAAAAGGAAACAAAATAGTAAACATGAGAAATATACAACAGATTTTTTGAATTTTTGGCTACCTATAATTTGAGCAGAGTTGGACCACGGTCTAAGTTAAACCTGACTTCAGAATACAGGCCAGAGAAAAGAGACATTAAAGATGAATGCAGGACAAGGTGACCAAAACTGACCATAGAACACCAATCTCAGGTAAAACTTGACAGAAATGAGAAAGCAAAATGCAATACCTATTTGTCCTCCTGAAGAGTCTCTGTAGACAACAGCAGAGTTAGGTCTCCCCAGTGAAGATCTACCATCCCCTGAAATATAAGGTAAGGTAGGGTGGGGTGCTCATGCATTACAAGCTGCTTAAAAGGGGGGGGGGGGTGGCATGCTTCTAGTGATTGCATACTGGAAATTACATAATAATAATGTCTAAAGTGAGCAACAGCTTTTATATACATTCATAGATTTAAACAGCACATACATGTAGGAAATGTTATATTTTTTAGCCATGGGCAAATATTGTTTTAATAAAACAATATCTAATATATTATATTATATCATATAATACAAGTATCTGATTATACATCAATTTTCTCATAAAAAAAGGTATGTCTGTGTAAATGATAGATATTAGGCAATGCTTGGGCTTTCATAATATTCTAAAACTCTGCGATCGATCTGACTTCAAAATGCACATTATAACCCATCTCGTATTAATAGGCAGCTAATTTTATCACAAGTCCACAACCATTCACCATTTAAACAGAGCATTTTTTTTTTCCTTTTCCTTTTCTAGGAAGACAATGAAATGGAATGGAATGAAAAGGACGAGTACCTGAATCGAATCCAGCTTTGGCAGAGTACGGTCGTTGGCGATTATACCTCGAGCTGTAGACCTGTACGGCACCGTCTGCTGACGATGCGTATCGAGCCTCAGCGGTATTGGGCGTGGATGAGTGGGGGCGTTTGGGGAGTGATGGAGATGGTTGTGATGACGTCATGGGATGCTGCTGCTGGTGGAGGTGGTGGTGGTATCCATCGCCGGCGGTAGCAGTATTGCTGGCACCTGTGAGATGATGAGATGAATTAATAAGAAGAGAAAGACAGATGTAATGACTTGGATGACTCAATGCTGGATATGAAGTTGTGCATCTTGCATGAATGGGTACCTGATAACAAAGGGTGTTCACACTGCCATTGAGTAGATACTCAATGCTGGATATGAAGTTGTGATCTTGCATGAATGGGTATCTGAACACAAAGGGTGTTCACATTGCCATTCTTATTGACTAGTTCCCAAGCATGCCTTTTTTGGGGTTCAAGAAGATCTTGTCAACATACATGTAGAAAATGATACATTAATCCATTCCGCCCGTCTCTCCCTCCCGCTCTTGATTCGAAGTCTTGACAAACTTTCTGATTTATATTACAGCCCTGGGAGAACCGAGGAACGTTTCATGAAAAGATTTGACATTGATTTTCACTGACAAATGTTAAAAGCTGCTGTAAATCCTTGCATCTGATTGGCTGAGAGCTAATTAATCAGTGAAAATTACTGACAGAAGTCTTCATGAAATGCTCCCTAGGCGGTCTGACCCATATCAACCATACCCGCACCATTAGCATTAAGTTACCATTATGCCATTATATGGTACCTTAATTGAAATCTCTAACTTTCATTGTCAGTCGAGTATTTATTTATGGTAGTTGCCATTGGATGGTAAAGTTACTTTAATTGTAAACTCCATTCATCAGGATGGGACTTATCACAATGAATATGCCATGAAGGTATCCTTTGGTATATAGAGGAGACTTAAGCTTTCAGGCTGAGAACAGACCCTTTTCAATTTCTTTTTTTTCAATGTAGTGAGTGACCCATTGGTAAGGGTAAAAGATAGACACGATATGCCCAGTGTTACATGAATATTTATTCAATACACTTTTTAAAATGTCAAGATAAATCATATTCAGCTTTCCTTTCAACCATTTTACAACATATTCTCTGCAATGTTAATCCCTTCATTTCATGGTTTACTGATTTTTTTTCCACAGCAAAATAATCTAAACGTTGATAAATTGCATGCATGACATTTTACAAATGGTACTGTTAGAATCTAACTCCATATGACAAGGATTGATATCATATAGCAACCTGTCTCAGGCAACAAAAAGGACACATAGATGAGTGACAGATTGGAGTGATGAGTCATATGAAAACACATTTTCTTTGATACAGCGCGAAAACTTCATCAGTGAGAATGGGACCGTGATAGTAGAAAGGCGGGGGAGACAGTGGCTACGCATGCTTGATTCAATTGACTGCTGGTGAATGCTTGCAAGACTGACTAGCTTCACGGTAGAGCAAGTTTTTATGAATGAACCAGCCTTGGAATCCTATACTCTTCACTTCTCAAAATGTTTTTTTTGTCAGTGGTTACAGGTGCACCAAATATTCTTATGATTTAATTTCTTTGACTAATTAATGAAATTGATGAGAGACTCTTGATGGTTTAGGAAGGTTAATACGTGGGTGGAAGAGGTCTGGTGCTTCATGAAATGTCTATAAATATGCCATAGAAAACTAATAAAGGATGCACATAATAAAATAGTATATCTCTAAATGGTACTAAGTATGACTCCTAACAAATATTAACATTTCACATTTTGTTGTTCACGACAATATACTTAATCACGGAACCATTCTAACCACGGGTACCAATAAAATGCATCATTATGATATAAATTAGAATTTTATGTCAATAACAAAAAGCAATAGAGATGTGGGTGGATTTGGTAAAATGGATCAAATGAAACAGTATGTGGTATATCCTACCTTACAAACATAACTTTCAACAGTTATTCATTCCAAACTAATCATACCTTTACTGATCTCAGCAGGTTGATTTGTTTCTATGCTGCTAATTAGTTTCAATTGCTTTTGGATGACTTAACCATGAACAACAGAGATTTGTAGTTGGAAAAATGTGGGTGTCTAATTGGTAAATGTCAAATGGAGTAAGCCTTTATCATATGATCTTATCAAGAAGTGTGATTGATATTACTAACACCACATTTTCTTTTGTTCCAGTTAAGATTATTCATAAAACATTATTTTGCTAGGACACTCGCATGATTTTGGGACCCGAATAGTTTACCACTGGTTCACATATCGAATAGTTCCACGTTGTTCCATGTCGAGAAGTGTGCGGGCCAGTGGGAAACAATGCTTGAAGTGTTGTGCCAAAATTTTAGCATTTCTAAAATCCTGGCATGACAAATTTTGGGGATTGTTGGCGTGAACTATTTGTAAATTTTGCGCAACCTCGTTGGGCCAAGCCGTGCAATGGCACGAGTGGCATGCATTTTATGAGTAGTTCATGACTAGTACACGACTAGTTCACGAATAGCTCACGAATATGTTATGCACACTTCCTGCAAATCTCAGAATTGCTCGCCAAAAAGGCATGTATGCGCAGTTTGACTATAACGAATGGCAATTCATAGGCCCGAATTCAAGAAGGTGGTTTTTAAAACCATCGGTTGAACCCATGGTTTATACAGATTTCCTGTATAAATTAAGCTTATTTTCCACATATATTGAAAAATGCCCAATGCTGATGCACGATTTTGTCACAGTGCACCAAATTGATGCCTGTTGCCATGGTTAAGTACACTATTTAATTCATGAATCTACTGGTTGAAGAGTGGACTCATTAATTCAAACAGTTGACTCGTGAATAAAATTCAAATAATTTCAAATGACCTCTTTTGCATTTAGAGAGTAAGAGAAATTTTTTGCCTTCTTTTAAACCTCAATTATTATGTTCTTTCTAAGAAGGGTATGAAATCTATTCTAAAGTAACAAGTATGGCTGAAACTCTTACAAACTTAATATCAACACTGCTAAATATGAAATGTTAAATATGAAATGTTACAAGTACATTTTTTTTTAAATTTAAAAGAAAATGGTACAGCAGTATAGATTCAAATACCATTTCAAAGCAAATCCATACATAATAATTTTTCAAAGCATATGCAAATTTCATTTATTAAAAGACTACAAAATGTTTTTTTTTTATCATAGGCAAAAAAAGACAGAAGGCTTGAGTTTTTGTAAAACAGAGAGTGATATTTCATATGAAGCCATTACAACTCACAAATGTTTGTACTTGTAATCTAATTTGTCTTCATGATTCCATCCAATGTAATTTCAGAGAAACACTTTCCTCTCTTACAAGAAATGACCTATTTGGGTCACAAGACAACCAAGTAATTGAAGTTCAAACTCACTGTTGATTATTCCGAAACTACACAAATTTAATCCCAATTTCATGATTTCTATTCACAATTGAAAGCAATTGCCCCAGTCATACCTACGATACTGATTCCTAACCAACCAGCGGTATATCATTGGAAACAGAGTAATAGATATGGTTGGTCAGGAAACGGCTTTGCTGTTGTGACTATGGTGTGTGAGTTGGGGGTGATGTGGATTGTTTTATCAACTGCCTTGGGGTTTAAAGTAAGGTTTACAAGTTCAAATCTCACCATGAACACACTGGAATAAGTCACTGAACAGGTGGCCACCATATTATCAACTTGAAATACATATTCAGGATGTCTACTTATAAACAAATCACATTCTAACAAGATTATTTGAAGTCAGTTAAGGACAATGGCATTATCCACTATCCACTATTTTCCAAAAAAGAAAATAATAACTTTAGAGTGAATTGAACAAGATTCATAATTTTTTGCAAACAATATGCTTTTAAAGAAGTTAAACATGTAATAACTAGAAAGTCACTGAACTTTGTGGAGCAATATAAGCCTCTATCCGATACACTTTGACTATACCTTTCCCCTATTGAATAAAGCAACACATGTATTTCTTGCATCAAATTCAAATGAAAAGGGTGTATTCTTGTTGTAAATAACCTAATGGATAAACTGACTCTCCATCAAGCCATAACATAAGTCAAACATGTGAATTTAGTTGGGCAATTCTCCATTTTAGGGTACAATGTTGTCTTTTGGGGGGAACTCAAGATTGAAAACCAAATCTCTAATCCAAAAGTTGGAGACTTTAAGCTTTGCAGGGTGTACTTTTTTGCACTTTTTATTTTTCACTGTTTCCTATCGACTTTATAGACATATATTCATATCACTCGCAGCCTGTCACGTCTACATGTAATTCTCACTGTAGGTATAAATACTATCTATAAACTGTCGGGGAATGTCTAATGGCACAACCTTTGCATACCGAGTCAAATTCACTTTTCACACATGAAGATATATATCATTATATATTCCACACTCCCAACTGCGCAATTTGCTTTAGGATTTGGAAGCATTACTTTCACCCCATTCACTGACACAAATCTATCATTCTTTTCTCCGACTATATAATAGGCACATCAATGAAACCAAGTCCACACTGACTGAAAATATGTCATCATAATAATGTAATAGCTTTGATTGATCGGGAGTTAGATTCGTTGGTGTGGCTGTTCCATTGATCCATATGTACATGTAGGTCTACTATAAATTCAATTTGACATTTGAAAACTTCACAGAGTGGGCAGATGTTGGTTGGAGGAACTCATTAGGAATGTTGTTTATCCTTTCTTGTGTTTACAAGGCCGATATTCTTGACATATGTGTAGACACAATGCTCTTACCGCATCTCATGTATTTTCCCCCCTACTTCTGTGGAGCATTGCATGAAGCAAATAATCAGTGATTTTCACTGACAACTGTTACAAGCTACTGAAATCCTTGCATCTGATTGGCTCAGAACAAATTAACTTCTGAAAACTTCCCTGATATCCAAAGTAGAGGAGATAACACATTTTCACAACACATACAGTCTTCTTTTCAAACAAATGGAATGCCTCTGTCAGTCTCGGCTACATTACCTGATTCATTATACCAGCAATGCTGACTTTATCAAATAAGACGAAAAATATTGACAACATGACCAGCGATATGTCCAAGTTTCATGAAATAGGCCGAGATACTTTCTAAGTTATGATGACATTTCAAAATTTAACTATGGTTAAAACATAAATATTGATGTCACCTTTGTCGTCAGAAAAGCTGTGCCAATATAGTCTCGCTCTACTATGCAGGCAAGATAATAAAACGAGTCTGATCAGGTTATATTAAGATTACATTCTGGTGATGTTTACATTTGCAAAACAAAGAATTTTTCCAATTAAAGGAATGTGTCAATCAAATTCTAGTTTAGATCAAATTTTGAACTTATTTGAGACTCAATCTTGAAAAATGAATCTTGGTAGAGAAGAAAAAAACATAACCCAATTTTGTGAAACATAAGCACACATACAATGAAAAAAAAAATGAATTAACTAATATAAACTCCAGTGGAGTGAGTGGCCTTAGTCCGAAACAGAAATGAGCATACTAGGGTACAAAGAAAACTCTGTCAAATCAGAGCAAGTTCATACTTGTGAAGAGTCTCCACTCCAATTTACATCTTTCATATCCTTCCTTTCCATTCTCTCTCTCTTCTTCTTCTCCTTGTACATTCTTCTCAAGTGATTTATGTAGAATGTTGATTATGGTTAACAAGGGATTTCAGAAAGCAGACAATGCAAGTACATAGATTCAATCTTAGCCAGCTGCTTGGCAATACAGAAAGATAAATCATTATCCCATCTAAGCTTCCTTTTAAAACCAAGAATAAATCTTACAGCTTTCATGAGGCGGTGCTGCACCATCCCGAGTTTGCTCAATCTCGAGATTTTAGCCCGATTGGCCCTCTTCGCGATTAATCTCGAGATTCAAGAAACCCCGTCTCCACCATCGCAAGAAGAGCGATTCCTGCTCGAGCGAGGCATTGATGCATTATGGTCTGACGCCGTGAATAAATAATCCCGATTGCGTCTGCACCTACGAATTAGCGCGATAATTCGTAAAATAGCGCGCTATTTTGCAAATAATCCCAAGTTGACTTGGGATTGGAATCTCGAGATTAATCCTACGAACTAGCGCGATAATTACGTCTCCATTGCAAATAATCTCGAGATTGTTCAGATCGGGATAATTTGCCAGATCAGAAATAGCGCGCTAATTTGAAAACTTGGGATGGTGCAGACGGCCCTATGGTTAAAAAAAAAAATCTTATACCCTGTTTTGTTAGCTCACATTTACTTGACGTTTACCATGTGTAGACCCTTGTCCACTGCATATATCTAAATGCTCTTGGCACAAAGGACAAAGCTCGAATGTGAGGTAAATGCGAGGTAAAAATCATGCTAAGCAAGCGGCCTAGCATGAAACATCACAACTTCGGAAGTCATCCTGTGTGATCCACTGTTTAAACATAGATTCAAACCCTCATTGGGTTGAAATAGTCAAAGTAATGTTGTGTTGGGATCGTTCATATCTAGTTGGGAGCATCAATGATAACACAGGAACGTTCCATGTACAATCACTACATTACAGTAATTGTGACATTACACTCGCACAAACTTCCTTACTTTGTGAAAATTCGCTGACAATAAATATGTATAAATGCAAAAAATCATGGAGAACCCTATTGCACATTGAAATCAAATATCGACCAGCTCTACTGGCATATCACATATATCAACACACAACATAATGACAGAAAAACAAACCTTGGATATGAAGCATTACCCCAAGTAAAAATCCCACAGAAAACAACAGGCAAATGATAGAGTTAGAATAAAAAATATACCTCAAGTGATTCAAGGTTAAACAGACAGATACACTTCAAAGAATGGAATACCTCTCCCTACATACCATATCAATTAAATTTTTCAGATATTCCAATGAAATTAATGATTATAGGATAAATATGGGTGGCACATAAAGAAGCATGTGGATGATAACATCATAGTTTTACTATTATTTGAAGAATAACCAAAACAATAACAAATGTTGTTCGAAGTTGTTATTTGTACCTCTTATTTTGTGGAAATCTGTGCATATATACGATCACAGCAGAATGGAAGATAAAACACATGAAGCAGTTGCACAAATGAATCCCCAAAAGATGAAATGAATTTAATGTGTTTTTTACATCTATAGCTAAACACTTGGTAATGTGACTGTGAATTGCCTCATACTCCTGACTGTATTTATAAAAAAAATAATATGTAGGTTATATTAACACCAAGTGTAATCCAGACTTTTACATAAAATGCACCAAACTTCATATTGCTTGTGGATGGTACTCAATGAACTTTGAGCGGGGAATTAAAGTGATGTTCTAAAAGAAGCTTAATAGTAAGAAGGTTTCTTTTTATATCATGATTCTAACTCAAATAATAATCAGTAACACATGAATTAGGAATTATGAAATATATCTTGTGAGCAATCATATGAACTCAAAGAATAACATTTGATCAAATTTGGTAATATATTATTCTTTTCAAATGAATCATCATTTATATTTGCAACAATGATTCTCATAGAGCATTTAAGATTTGTAATTATCGGGAAATAACATCTGATTTTGCTTGCTAGAGTGAATGGGAAAGGTTCAGGTGCATTTGCATATCATACGTGTCCCTGAGTCAATTTGTGATTAACTGACTCCAACTTCAACAAACTCAGGATTTGCTTTACTTTTTGCTAAGGAACCTCTCACACTTTATGTATAAAATTGTTTCTCTATTTTTGCATCCATCTAAGAAAGCTTAATCTAAAAGTAGGCAGTTTTGTAAAACAAGCTTTGAAGTTTAGTGGGAAGAAAAAACCAAAAATGTTTACAGGATGAAGGGACTAGTTAATATGTATAGCACTATAAATAAAGGAAATGGATTCTAAAATTTCTGGAAAAAAAATTACAAAGTAGTGCATTTTACAATGACCAACAGCCAAGAATGTTATCTCTACTTGGGCTAGGGATGCTACATATTCCCTTAGCATACTATTTTTTTTTAAATATATAAATGAAGAAATAATTACTGTGTATAATAAAATGATTGAGGGATGTAATAAAACATAGCATCTTTAAATGCATTCTTCATCAATCTCATTTTACAGATGGTCAATCATCATGGTGATAAATGTTAGTAATTTATCTGTATCATATACAAATATCACAATCAATAAGAAAATAAAATTTGAATTGAATTTTGAAATTTACGCAAGCTGATATTCTTTTCTCATTCTGTTGTTAGCAACTATATTAATTTCAGGTTACCTAAATATGACGCAACAGCAAGTACATACATGTACCATCATTAATACTGGCACCCTTGAATGAGATAGTGAATATTAGACATTGTAATTACATCCCTTAACATTCGTTTTTGGAGGTTATAATGAATATGCTTTAGAAGTACTTAATTGTAATGTGATGTGCATTATGAGATGAAACATGGAAAAAAAAACATTTGAGTGCATGATAATTGATGATGTTTGTAAGAAGCTAACCTGCTGCGGCATAGTAGTGTTGAAGAGCTTTAGCTGAGTGGATACCATGCTTAGCTGGGATTGAGCTGAAATCTAAAATACATCCAAGCAAATAAATGTCTACTAGCATTCCAACATTCACATGACAATTTTCACAATATCCAGTACAATATTGTTCACTGAATGAATTCACTTATTCCTTGTACTTTTATATAAAAATCAATACATTTTAGATGACCTCTTCTTGCAAGCAACTTTCTTTTAGTCTCATTTTCTTTCATATCTTTCTGAATTTAGGAAAATCTGTTGTTATGTTACTTCTATACATTATATTGTTATGGTTACTATGATTGAAATAAATAAATTGAACTGATCATTTTCATTAAGGTTGTCTAAAGTTTTGGCAAAGATTCATTCAATAATTTGAATTATATTGTACAATATTATCACTTTAATTAGCTATTACAAAAGTAAAGAGACTATTTTTTTTCATTGGTTGATTATTTCTGAAGGTATGAATTTTGCTCATATGAAGCAATAACCTCTCTCAAAAATGTTATAATTTTATTTTTTATTTAATCTTAAAGATTCAGTATTTATGTTGAAAAGTTTTGTACAATCTTCCCAATTGCATACTTGACAAGTGATATTATACAAAGATGATACAAAAAGCAAAACCTTTATAATCTTTTTAAAACTTGGAGGGTTACTTATTGCTTTTAATACAAAACAAATAAAAAACAGCATCAACTGAAAATAATATTTCTTTAGATAATGAAAAAGGAATGCATTCTTTCACTATTGTTGTGAATAGGAGCCAAAAAGCCATGATAAATAAGTTTAAAATAAAAAATGATTCTGTAACTTAATCTTGAATTATCCATCAGCAGAAAATGTTGTAACATGCCTAACCATGACACATGTTATTTTAACCAGAATCTGATCTTGTACAGTGTATGTCTCATTCAAATACCACATGCATACATTGATGTTTCATGTTAGCACAGTCTAACATCACCTGAAGAAATTAATCTTTTAGAATCAAACAGTAAGGTAATAATCAATGTTTTCTTGGTAATTTTGACCTAAATCAAACACTTTCATGGAAATTTGGACAAAGGATGGGGATTGCATGGATGAAAAGATGTGAAATGTCAAATTTCATCAATATTTTTAGGGATTCCCCCCTCCCCCCATCACCAGTTAACTAGAAGACTGAAATCCTTGGAAAAGGTTGGCTTGTACAAAAGGGAAGAAAAAAAAATCAATGAAAGTGTGAGAACAATTGGACAAAACAATAGGAAAGTTATGAACATTTGAACTTCTAAATCACTAATGCTATGGATATCCTCTGATTTGCAACGCCACCAAGATTTGTGATGTCATAGAAGTATAACTCTCAAATTTGTACACTGAAAATACACCCCAAAACATTTATTTTACATCATTCTAATGCTAGTACAAACTCTGTTCATTATATATTTACAAAACCTCTATGACATGTCCTCCCATAAAAAACCACTTGACCTATGGACTTGATAAAAGTAATAATTAAAAGTAAAATAATGTATAAAAGTAATTGGGAGAGTTGAACAATTGTGACATCACAGATTTTGGGTTGCATTGCCAATGGATGGATGTCCACATTATTGCTGATCTCAACATTCAAATATTCATAACTTTTATCTTATTTGATCAATTATTCTCAAACTTTCATTGATAAGTTTCTTTGATTTATATTTTTTCACACAAACTAACTTATCCCCATGGTTTCATTCACCTTGACTGCCCCTTTACAACCCCCCCCCCCAAAAAAAAAACCCCAAAGACGGTTAAACACATTTCAAAATAAACTTAATACTTCAGAACAAATCTTCACCTTCATCTTCAAATTCAACTTAACGTCCACCTTTACCGTCATATCATAAACTTCATCTATGCCTTCACCTTTAAGTTTGCTAGCAAAGTTGAGTATACACATTCTTGTTCTTGGTGCAATAGCACCAATTACTGAGCCAATCAGAAGTTTAAAAAAGAAAAGAACAATAAATTGGGGAAAAAAGTAACAAAATTCTCAAAATTTCATCTGTTTTAATTGATAATGAAATATCTGACTTACTTATATCTTTGGCTGTATCCCCTGCAGCTCCACCACCCTTATGACCGGTATGTAAATTCTCTGTAGAACTTGACCGTCGATGCAACAGTGCCGGTCCTGCATTGCTACTATGCTTATGATGATGCTGCTGTACCTGCTGCTGGTGATGTTGATGGCTGTTGTGGTGAGGATGGTTGGTATTGTTGACCGAGGTAGGTTGTGACATCATCTCTGATATCGATTTAGGATTGTTGGTACTGGTCCCGAGGAAGATGCTGGCTGATTTGTTCTGTTTGGTGTACGTAGTAAGTAGTTCCTCCAACTCATTCTCGCTGTCGTCAAGGAAATATGTAAAACAGTATTAGCCATCACTTGAAAATCAACGTATTTAATTTGTAATAGACCTATATCAAAGATATATAACTTGCTGTTATTCTTCTGGCTTACATGCTGACTAAAAGGATAAGGAATTTGCACCAAATTACAGGATATCGGACAAGGTTCTAACAAAAGAAATTTTCAAAGTTTCAAATTAATTTATTAAGTAGTTTATAAATGAACTTAATACAAGGTTTACAAAAAGGCTCCAATATTGGACTATTGCCATCGCAGCACACAAGAACAATCAAATGAATCAATGCATATAAATTCTGCCATGATAAGCACTGATATGTACATCAAGATGGGAAAAAAATCTGTGTTTGTCATAAATTAACTCTTTAAAATTCATGAAATATTCCTTGATATTTGTATACTACCTATCAAATGACACACACGGGGAAAAAGGTTTCAAATCAGTACACCTCCCAAATGTGATATTGAAAAAAAAAAAAAAAAAAAAAAAAAAAAAAAACCTTCAAATTCATTGTGGAAAACAATTCCTAAAATAAAATCAAAGATTCTATTCGTTTATCGGATAAGATTTATGGAGAGATCCATTTGGGTACATATCCACTTACTTTACTAACAGATGGCCTAATTTTCAGATGACCTATTATCATCATGGCCAAACCCACTTTTTCAACTACCAATTTGGTTTAATTGTCATTTATTCCATCCATAACCTGGTCTAAAACTCCATTGGTCTAACTCTCATTCAGTCTAATGCCCAGATGGTTTCATTTCCACCAAATCTTACCTTTTTGCACGTTGTTTTATGAATATTTGGTTTATACTCACTCAGTGGTGTTACAGCAAGTGGATATCAGACAAAATTGGTATGGCTTATCTAGAAATTAATCTAAATGATAAATAGGCTATGGGACAGCGTAGACAAAGTGGGTGTATACCAAGTGGTAATTTACCATCCATTCTATGATTATCGGATAGAGTACTTGTATGGTGTTTGTAACTTATGAATGACGACAGACAACTTTACATTCGGCTAGTGATCTTTTCTTGTGCTACATGATGTATCCCCGTGACTCCCTGAGCACCTAAGAACCTGTTCCAGGTGGGTGTTTCATAAAGCTGTTCGTAAGTTAAGAGCGACCTCAAGAACGACTGGTGAACCTTTCTTACGCGCGTAACCATCGCCAATGAATATACCATTTACCACAATAAAGGATCATGAGTCGTTCTTAACTTACGAACAGCTTTATGAAACGGCCCCCAGTTACGCCTGAAGTCATGCGTAAAGTCATGCATGGCTTTAGAAACGGCTTTATGAATCACCAGTCGGTATATAATTTGAGTTTGTCAGTACTTACTTGGCCACTCCAACAAAATGAGAGAACCTATTGTCATCGATGCTCTCGTCTTCCTCTTCAAACTGATGATGATTGTGAGGTTTAACTATCTTCTTGGGTTTCTTATTCTCCATCTCATCTGTTTCCTACAGAATCATCAACGATGAAATAGGAAATATAATTAGTTTTATCAAGTAGATTGAACCATCAGACCATCAGGGCCCCATCTTACAAAGAGTTGCGATTGATCCGATCGATCGCAACTATGGAAAGCCAGCAAAGTCAACATATGAAATGCACGTTTGTTCAAAAAAAATTCTAGATATCAATGCATATCCATAAATTCATTGATTTCTTGACAATTTGGGGTGTTCTCCTTTGTTTACCAAGGACATTTTGCAAATTTCCTATAGAAAAAATTATGACACTGATGGATTTCCATAGTTACGATTGATCGGATCAGTCGTAACTCTTTGTAAGACATATTTGATTACAGCGCCTTTGTAAGACGTATTTGATTACAGTGCCTTGTCAATTCACTCTTCATTTCCAATTCACAAAAAAGAAAATGACAAAAACAAAATCATGTACAGACCAAGAGACAATGAAATTTAAAACAAACCAATGAAATATTAACAAACGAGCAGAATAAAAAGTAGAGTGGGCACTTATTTCTAATAACAGGATTGACAGATAAATAAATGAATGGAAATGAAGCATGCAATAAAGTCATCAAAATGCTTTTGTCATTATACAAATTTTAGTATATATGGGTGCAGAAAGTGCCAAAAGTACAACCAAAGCAAACCTCATGCAAATCTAAAGTATATGTTTTCTTGAGAAAAAAAAAGGTTTTAAAAAGGGATTGGAAATTTTATCTCTAAATAATGTGCTAGGCACCCATGTGTAGCATGTGAATAGAGGAAGTTGTCCTTTTACAACACCACTACTGCTGAAACATAATGGAACAAATTCACAAAGGTAGTTTTGAAAACCATCAGCTGAACCCATGGGTTATGCAGATTTTTTGTATAAATTATGCTTAATCATATGCATGTAACAATTTAACACATGTGGGCGCGTCGTGGTTAGTGGTTCTTACTCTCGCCTTTGAAACAGAGGGTCGTGGGTTCGAATCCTAGCCATGGCATTTTCCTAAAGCAAGAAATTTATCCACTTTGCTGCATTCAAACCAGATGAGGTAAATAGGTACCGGCACGAAATAATTCCTCAAAAAGCTGTGTGCACCTGAATCAGTAGCCTAGCTTAGCCGGGTAATAATAATAGCAGGGCCCGCAGGGCGAACAGTTTTCGGAACTGACGTGGCTACCCTGGGTAAATATGCCGTTATTATTATGTGTCACTAAAATGATAAACAACATTTTTATTTGATGTTTTGTTTTTTCTCATGATGTAGAATTTGTGTGAATATTGAGATTTTTACTGTATGTTGAATATTTCTTTATGTAACTATATTCACAAGTCCACTGTTCAAAACAGTGGACTAATGAATAAAATAACATGCTCAATCATGGCAAAGGCGTCAATTTGGCGCACTGTGACAAAAGCGTACACCAGCATTGTCATTTTTTAATATGTATGTGGTATATTAAATGTAATTTATACAAGAAATCTACATAAGCCATGGGTTCAACCAACAGTTTTCACCGATGGTTTTCAAAACCACCTTCTTGAATTCGGACTGATGTGGAAATATGCTTGCCACGTTGAGACCATAGCTTCAAACAAATAATTTGATTTGACATTTGCTTATATTAAAACTTTGGGCCAATAAGTTCAAAGAACCAGGGGGAATGGAACGTTCTGCTCGGACAAAGGGCTGGGTGTCGAGCAATTGTTAACACTCGATAGCTCGTCCCTCCTAGCTTTGTCTGATAAGAATGTTTCTGCACCACTGATGGTGGCCATCTTTGTTTAGAACTTCACAGTACACCATGTATTCTACCTTAAAAAGGAGAGGTCCTAAAAAAGAAAGAAACGTGTTGTACCATGGATGATTCATTCTCTTCACATGGAAACCTTCAGAACCTTGTTCGATACCAACCTTGCTATATAACTGGACAAAATCCACTAGTTGCTTTGCAAGGATTCTTCTCCTGTCGTGAATGGGAAGCTTCCTACTAGGCACTATCACTTTGAATTGCTGTTGAAGATTGCTTGCTGCCCGCTTTAGGAACCGCAACACAAGGTCCTATTATATATATATATATACAAGGAATGAATAGCATGGGTTTCAAAGGATAAGATGATACATTCAGACAGAATAACAATGTTTAAGGATAAGGAGAGATTAAGGCGAAGACAGTTCCACTGGACGTAGTAAAAAGTAAAATTAGTTAACAAAGAAAAACAATGTTCAATAGAAGAAGAATGAATCCCAATACCAATCCACTGGACAAGTTAAAATGAACAACTATGTGAGAAAAGGGATTTCCATGCTTTATGATACAGTTACACCAACGAAACAAACTCCAAACAGTATGTCATCTGTAATAATGTCATAGCTTTTGTTGGTTTGGAGAGTTGTGCCAATGAGACTGTGGCATTATGAATTTACAAGCAACAAGACATTCTGGCAAAATGGCCGTATTTGAATAAGAAACTAGAAATGATTAGAATCATTTACTTACCATTTGTTCGTCATGTAGGTCTGTCTCATCTAGCTTCTCTGGTGGTTTGCTTGTTTCGGCTAGTAATCTCTGTTGAACTCTCAGAAGGTAGGTAGCAAAGGCATTCCTGGCTTGCAGCTTGCTATACAGGCAAGAATCAATTAATATGGTTATGTATCGTGATGATACACAGACATCAAATAGCACTTTTACTGGTAATCTGAGTTCACGGTCGTTAAACCTGAATAGGTCCAGTTATCACTGAACTACATAGGCTAAATTACACAATTAGTTGATTACTATCATGTGCCCTGGGGTGGTATTCTGAGATCCATTTTATCTCAGATAAAATAAAATATTTTATCTCTGTTAAAATCAGTGAGATAAAATATCCTTAAAATCTCTTCGAATTGGTGTTCTGAGAACAATTTTATCTTCATTTTATCTCTGTAAGACACACCTATTTTTAATAAATATCCAATTAGAAACACGCTTTTATAGCTCTCTCATATCACTCAACCAATGGAGATCCATTCCGCTAGGAGGTGTGGCGAAGGAGTGAGATTGCGTCAATTTATTGACTTCAAATACGCTTGCACTATATGCTTGCGCGTCTTTACAGAGATTTCTTTTTAACAAAAATGGCAATACTCTCATTTTTTTTCGAAGTCTATATCTATGAAGCATCATTTAAAAGAAAATATTAGTCAATAAAAGTCTTATGAATACTACCTGATTGTACAGGAATAACTTTAAGGTGTTGTTCTCATCATTTTTCTTAATTTTCATGCCAACATTTGGAGTTAATTCACCTAGAAATATTGACTTAATCAACGTCGCGGAGATAAAATAGCCCCTACCCTCTTTTAAGTTTATTTTATTTTTTCTTCAAAGTAACTTGGGCGCAAGCACATCACCCGCGTTGCAATGGCCAGATACGCGATGGGAATGTCTACGCAGCCACTGCTCTGTTGCGTATCATCATAGATACGCAAGATAAAAGTAAAAATTTATCTGAGAGATAAAATGTCATCTCAGAATACCAATTTCATTTTAAGAGATAAAATAAAATATTTTAAAGATAAAATGACCTCAGAATACCGCCCCTGGACACTACAGACAAAATAAAATAAAGATGGATCTGAACAGTTCCGGACTATTACATAACAGTATAGTATTTTTTTCCTTTAGAAAGTAGTGTACTAATAAAAGAGGTAAAGCTTACATAGTACATAAAACAATATTCCACATAATGCATTAAAAAAACATGTATGAGAAGGTTCGAGAGTGTTACATAGACCATGGCACGCTAGGTATGCTACACATATTGTGGAACGCCACACATTAAATTTATGTAGATCGTAATAATTTTTTTAAAGAATCATATGACAATAAAGCAAAATTGTACGCCCATATTCTTATTGAAAAATCGTACTTAATACGACTAAAATCATACTGTTTGGCAGGTCTGGAATATTTCTGCTTTGTTCAAACAACATTTAAGAATAGGAAAAGAGGTTCAAGTTACCTTAGATCACCGCCCCTGTCCAAGATATCAGGGACATTCACCATCTCTCGGATCTCTTCTTTAGTAGGACCTTTTGGTTTCTGTACCTCCAGAACCATCCTGGCTCCAACATTGTTCTCTGTTTTCACCCCTCCTGATCCCTGACTGGGTCCAACAGGGGGTTTACCTTGCACCCCGTTAGCAGATGATCCAGTTATACTTGTCCCTTCACCACCACTACCTCCTCCTTTATCTACACCCTTGGTATTGTTTATATTAACCTGTGATGTACCAGAGGTTTGTTTTGATGACGGTGGTTGTTGATGTGAAGCTACTGCAGTGTTTGTGGTATGAGTTTGTTGGCCAGCGGGTTCAGTTTGCTTCACAGGGTTTTTGTTCTGTCCTGTTTGGGGCCGTGGGTCCAGTTTGCCCTGGGCAAGAGGTGTCCTAGACGGTAAAGGTTCTGACTTCACCTCAGTTTTGCTCGGAACTGCAGTCCTGGGGTTTGGTGCTGAAAGGGAAGGAAATCAAATTGAAAGTTAACAAAGCAAAATATGAGCACTGACCAAACACTTTTTTCATTCAAAATTATGATTCGATATGTGCAAAACAATTACAATTAGATTTTTGTGAAACAATTGTAACAATGAAATGGAAAATCAGACTTCGAAATCATTAAACAATATACCAGTGATTTATCTAATTCTCAAGTTAGTGACAACATCATGGCGGATTAAGTGGGAGACCTTTTTTTTAAAGCCAATAGAAAAGTGTGTACAAAATGTTGGTGTGGTGACCTTTTCTTATTTGGTTGTCAAAAGAATCCTGGACATGCCACTGATAAGTCTGAAATTTATTATCACAGAGTCGTGACTCACTACATCTCCCTTAAATATACCATCATTGTATCATCAACATCATCATCACCACCATCACCATCATCATCATCTTCATCATCATCATCATCATCATCATCATCATCATCATCACCATCATCATCTTCCTCATCGTCATCATCATCATCATCATCATCATCATCTTCATCATCATCAACGTCATCATCATCATCAGCCCTTGTCAGAAGATGACAGAGCATGCCCTGTTATGAGCCTACCTAGCCTCTTTGTGGCGGGAAACTTGTTGCGGACCCTGTTGCGTAGGTTGCGCCTTTCTACAGAGTTGTCTTTGGTACTGAGCTTCCGGAGCAACTGGCCTAAATGCTCTTCAAATTCCCTCTCCTGGAGTTCATGCATCATCCCGTGAGACATCTTCCTGTTGTCATAGAAACACACAAACAGATGCATTCAAATACCAGAGCAAACGGCCTCAATACACATACCATACTGCATGGATTTCAACAAAGCAAGAAAGAAAAGTGATATCAGGAAGCATTTCCACATGTAGACATCATAGGGGGTGTTGCAAGAAAATATTTGCAATCAATCGCAAATATTCTTTTGCAATTTTACAATTAATAGATAAATTTTAGCTGTAGCAAATCATATTACACTTCTTGTTTCAAGAAGCAGATAAGCAATCAATCACAAATTTACAATTAATTACAAGAGATATGATTGATTCAGGCACCGAAAACAGACTTGCAATGCCCGATTAATGTGTCAGATTTATTAAATTATAATCTCCACAATATTAAATGATGTTTTTATTTAATGTGGTAGATATAACTTTGCTTTAGAAACCATGCTAAAGTGTATCCTGTCCATAAAGACCATCAAAATGAGAGAAAAGTATTGTTTATCACATGGTCTTTGTGGATGAATAGGTTCCTGTAATAATTTTTTTTCCATGGTGAAAATTATTATTGGGAAATCAAACAAGTGGTTTTTAAAGCAGATTTGACTGTACTCATCTTAGCAGTTCTAAGATACTATCAATCATAGTTTATTATTACGACAATGAAATATTTCAACATTCATCAACTACTCCCTGGATACAGCATATTATTATCCGTATCAGACATCTGAGCAGGTCATTTTCAGAACCGTATTGCCTTAGATTTTATGAATATCGGGAAGGGATAGGTATATTGTTTGTATTTTGCTTGGTCTCTATACGCGCATTGACTTTGCATGCGCAGATGACGCAATATATACCTTTGTATTTCCAAGGTCTCACATCCGGGAACTTTAGAAATGAAGGGCAATAAAATGTTTGCTTGCGATACTCATGCAGCGAAGTAACAATATGGAACACGTGAATTCCGCATTGAGATTACATGCAAAAAATTTCCATCTGTAATTTTTTGACAATTTGGTTCGCTCTAGATGTCTGATTTGGATAATACTGAAAAAAATTGACTGGCTTTACTTTCGGGAAATACCACAGATATTGCCCTCGTCTGCAACTTGGGGTAATATGAGTCTTGTAGGGCAATATATGTGGTATTTCCCTCAAGGCAAGTCAATATTACATAAATATGCACTGAGCAGGTATTGCTTTATATGTGTAAATCGCGCTTTATGTGTTATCTGTCTATAGCCAAAGCTGAAGGCATTGTTATATTAATGTGTATCATCACAAAACGTACAAGACATATAATAATGAACTCAAAAGTTGAAATGGGGTTGAAATCAATATCACATCACAAACTGCAAAAAACAACAAATACAATACAAACAACAAAAATTAAAACAAACAAATGTAGTATAAGTAAAATGCAATAAACCAGAGGGAAGATATGTGGGGGATATGATACAGGAAGTGATAAATAGTCAAAACTGATTTGCCTGTGATATCATGATATGAGAAACTAACATCCATACGAAAACTGATAATTTAGTACAGTAAAAAAGACAAATTCAGAATATCTGTAGCTTAGTAAGTCTGATATATTTTGTTTATAAAATATTATCTGAAAGTATACCCAAACGTGGCTGTAGGGGTGGGGTGAGTGGGGGTTGGATGGAGGGGGCTTCTCAGCCCCCTTCTATGCATTGCCTGATAAAGCCTGAACAAAAATATTCTAAATATCATGATGTTTGAGTACATATTTTTGCTTCAAGTCTAGCGCATATATGGAGACCAAGTTCATTATGCCCAGACAAGCTAACAAGAAGAAAAAAAAAAAAAAAATTAAATCATACACGCACATGGGTAAAAATTACTTTTAAAATAATTTTGTATAGAATAAAAAAAAAAATTATCAGCCAAAATTCATGTATAAATGATTATTATTATTACTGATCAGAATTAATTAAATGCATGCTTATTATTATCACAGAAATATTCTTCATCAGGAAAACAATGTAAGATAAAGGGTAAAAATTTTAAGAAATTTACAAAATCATATAAACAAATCAATTAATTTTGACAGTAGACACTCACTTTTTAAATTACATTAACTAAGATCAGAGAATAAACAAATTTAAACTTATCTGAGCCTTTATTCATTAATTTAGACCTAAAATTCTTATCTCATGCATAATTTATGCGTAAATTAGTATAATCAATCAAATCGCAAAATTAATTTAATCAATTAATAATTAAAACTATGCGAATTGTAGAACATGCTACGAGTGACTTGCATGCTGATTAAAAAGACATTATATTTTGCAACAGATTCACTTTTCAGTTGTGGATGTTAGCTATTAAAGACATCTAAACTTACGTGCACTGTCTGGCTCTGGATGAAGCCAAAGTTGAATGAGCCGATTTAGATCTGGGAGATGAACTACTAGTATCCACACTGCGTAAAGGATCAGGGATATATGATAGATATGGGAACAGTGGAATGTGATAGGCCATTGGTTTATTGCCATTTGGTTTTCCTTATGAAATCAGGGTGCAGTTTCACAAAGTTTTGCAATGAAAAGAATTATGTGAAAGGACACTTCTGATTGGTTCGTGGTCAATGACATGGAGCTTGATTGGCCATCACCATTTTATAGTGACTGATCATCAACTTTTGTGTAACATAACCCAAGACAGTTTGTCTAATTAAGCTAAATGGGCCACGAATCAACTACAAATTTCCACTTGATTTCATGACTTATTCTCAATATAGAATTGAACATAGGTTTCTTACAACACCAAAGGAGTTAAAGAAATGAATATCCTTCATTTTGACTCTGTTGTAGATGTACAACTCCCAAAGTTTTATGTTCTGTAAGAGGATTGATTTTTCTTCTCTGTAATACAACCAGGTACATGATGAGTGTTTCTTGTAAAGCTACAAACTACATAGTAGTAGTGTTTGAAGACCAAATGACAATTTACCCCCAAAAAAGAAAGGATTGTATCGGAGGGATGTGAAAGATTAAAGATGAAAGGTAGGATGAAAGGATACTACTGCACATAGTTAAAAGGTGTGCAAAGCAAACACTGCAAACAAGTAATACCTAAAAAAAAATATGAATGGAGTGTTAATATGAACTCAACTCTCAAAATCAATATGCAATAGTGCAACATGTAAAAAAGCTTTTTCCAATCAACTAATTTAATATTACTTCGATAATCACTTATACTCTGTACTTATGAAACTACTGTAAGTTACATTACAACTTCATTCAATATAAGATTAATTTGTTCTTATTATTACACTGACTGTAGCATTACTATAATTTCATTTCTTAAAATATCAAATTCACACAAAATAAACAAAAACTGGGTTTCTTGTTAATCCTGTAAACAGAAATTATTACTTGGTTTTTATGCAAGAGAACTCGTGCAATATGCAATGAGGAATTACATATTTTGTTTGCAAAAAGTACAAAATTTATATATTCCCCTATCATAAGATGTTGTGGTTAAAAAAAACATTTATAATAGCATGCTACAGAGAGATAAAGGCCTTGAAAGTATTCAAAAACATCATTTTGCTACAGACAGGATTGGAACAGGGAGTTTATCTTTACATTCTCATTCGAGGGCCCGGGGGGGGGGGGGGGGGCACTCAGACATAGCATTTTCTTCTTATCGAGAAAAAAGAAGAAAGATATGCCGCTCCAAAGCATAGCATTTTCTTCTTATCGAGAAAAAAGAAGAAAGATATCCGCTCCAAAGCTTCGCATATTTTCCGTTACGCCGTTCCGGTCGCATTGATCTGCTACGATGAGCCGCAATTTTGGTGAAAAGCGTCCGCAGAGCGCTGTCCGGCCATCGCCTCTGCGCTAGTGCACCCGGCGCCCGTGCGCCGTGCTAGCTGCATGCACGTATGCCCGTTCCATTGGGATGCACACGGAGGCGACCCGTTCCAAGGACCCCCGTTTTCACAAACATTTGTAGTTCCGAGGACCCTCCTTTTTACAATAAGCCCGCTCCAAGGCCCCCGTTTTTTGTCTCGCCCACAGCACATACCTACTACTTTTTTGGTCGAGTACCCCCCACGGGTTCGAGGGAAATATACATGATGTCTCAGAGCACATTGACAAATCCTTGCATTGTTTTCCTTGACAGATTTATTATTATTATGATTCTATTAAGCTTTCAATGCACAGAGAATACAGAGTTACAAACAAGACATTAAAAGCCCAGTGCACACTATGCGACGCAATTGCACTAAGATTCGATTGCAACAAGTTGCCAAACACATCTCAGTGCAATCAGCTCTGCAGGGCGCTGTATCTCACGGTGCCTCTTCTGCGGCTATGTTATCTGCGCAACAGAAGTGCAGAAAATTGGCCATGACGTCATCATCCAGGACAAATCCGACCGGCTGAAATGAGCAAAATCGCAGGAAGATATGACATGTCAAATGTCCGAGATCATTTGATATGCGATCCTAATGCAACAAATCGGGTGGCTATTGCAGGTTGGCCCAACACTCTGATTTTGTTGCAATCGCATCGCATAGTGAGTGCTGGGCTTAAAGGGATGGTCCAGGCTGGCGATATTTATATCTCAATAAATAGAGTAAAATTCACAGAGCAAAATGCTGAAAATTTGATCAAAATCGGATAACAAATAATGAAGTTATTGAATTTTCAAGATTTGCATTATTCCGGTGAAACAGTTCTAGGCATGTATTTTATTATATGAAATTAGGTTTATTCAAAAGTTTTCTACCAAGAACTAAAACAATTGGATTGTCAACTGATTAGTGTATTAGTTATTTGCAACTTATTTCATCATAATGGAGACACATCATGTACACATGTATAAAAAAATAAAATGATTAAGATTTCATGCAATAACATAAGAAAAAGGAAAGTGGGGATGTGACATCATCAGCCCACCTAATGAATATTCATAGCGATGTGCATATAACTGTTTAACAAAATATTGATAAACTTAAAAATTCAATGACTTCATTATTTGTTATCCGATTTTGATGAAATTTTCAGCATTTTGCTCTGTGAATTTTAAGAACAATTACAATGTTGCATGATAAAGAAAATAGGACCTGGAATGAGAGCTGGAGATACTGCCTGGGTATGGAAAAAATCAACACAATAACCATAACGCCCACGTCTTCGTCCCCAAATCTACCCAACTCCATTTGTTATTTTGGAATGATCTCCAACTTGACTTTAAAATCTACAGTTCATATACCCATTTAAACGCAAATGGAAAATTTATCCTAAGCACATACCTTAATAATAATCCCACGGCTCCCTGAATGTTCCTCTCAAGAATTGTCAGTCCACCCTCACTTCTTATTTCTCTCTTCTTATTTTAAGTATATTTCTCGCTTTTTTATATATTACACAATGAGATATTCATAGGAAAACTATTAAGTACAAGATCTTTATATATGTGTCTGCAATCTGCAACTTCAAATATTATAACCATTGTTTTATGTATATTGAATGAATTAATGTATTGTACTATTTTATCACTAAAGTTTTCTTTTTTGTCGAAATGTTATAATGTATCATATTTTTTTAGATATGAGTAAAAAGTGCGGTGTTTCCTTGCAAAAGTGATAATGAAGAATTTCTGAACAAAAATTGAAATTGTACTTTCATGATGATGTACAAATTTCGAATTGACTTGTAAAGAAAGCTGCTATTTACTTTTAAAATGAAAGTGACTTTTGCATTTGCTTTTCTTGCAATCAGAACCATAAAATTCCTACTCTGGGAGGGAAAAAGAAGAAAAAGCAAAATGACTTTGCAAAAATGAAAACAAAAAGCCAAAGAACCAGAAATGTAAAAAAAATATCATGCTCCAATGCTTGCTTCATGCAAGTAAAATATGAAAGCATTACCTTGGAGAGCGTGTACTAGAGGTCGCTTGACCTCGCCTATAACGCAATAGAAGACACCGCTATGGTCAATCATAGGAAGTAATGTTCATACTAGCTCAAAGTCTAATCTTACCTATCTAATGTGAACACACCATTCTAATATCTAGATATAGAATACACAATAAGATTGTATTGATTCTTTCAACCTTCTTATTAAATATGACAGAGCAGCACATGAAAAATTCAACTGGCAAGATAATTATACCATGTCGGTTGATAAATGTTGGGCATATAAGAATTTTGCTTGTAACCTCAACTTATTCTCTTTCTTAAAATAAAATCTTAAAACACAAATTTAAACTACATAAATGATTTAGTTAATTCTTTGTTTTAGCTTGTTACATTTGGAGAAAACGGTCCAGGTTTTAGACAATACTACCAGAGGTTAGTTATTAAATTTGAGCAGACTATTTGCATTCATGAACAGGATATAAAAAATTGACTATTGGTAAAAGCAAATATAAAGATCATAAAAACTTCAAAAAAATTATATGCATCTAGCATTTCAAAGCAACAAAAGAGACTGAAAATTCCCCAGTGATGTTATTATTGTTATTAAAGAATAGAACCGAAAGAGGAATGTTTTTAGATGATGTATCCCTCTAAAATGTTATTCTTAACTTATTCTTAAATCCTTATAAAGCTCTGTCATGAAAATATGCATCCTACCTAAGATGACATTCCTAATTATTAAGCATAATCCATTTGAAACCAATCCATTACAGTAGAGATGAAATTAAGTAAAATACAATTGAGGTTTATTCTTCCATTCTAAAATGAAATCAAACATTGATATTGCATTGATAGCAACATGAAGGTGCAAACACAGTACATTGAATAATTGGCAAACCAAAGTTGATAAAAAGAACCACACTACAATATATTGATGCATGTATATTTGAAAATGTTAAAACAAAGCGAAAATCTATCACTCTATCCTAATGATAAAAATCTACACACATATTGACCACACAAATATTATATAACTGCACATTGAAGATGAAAATAGCATAATAACCAGGGTATAAAGCCGATGTCGACCATTTTATAATATATGTAATGCAAATGATTAAAATTGTATTAGTGAAACTTACTTGTCAGAGAAGAGTCTTGAATGTAGTAAATGGTTCATGGAATTCCTACTTTCCATTAAGGAACTGAAAGGAAAAAGATGTAACAGAAAGACAAACATATGAATCATTGATTCATGTTCATAAATACACATTAAAGATAGAATTGTCTCTTTTTCAAATACATATGCATAAAAGTATCACTTTTTTTCTATCAGTTTGCACAACATAAATTCTTAAAGTAGACAAGTACTATTAAGTATTACTCACCCATATTTCTCCATTGAGTTTGGTGAGGGAAATGTTCTCATCCATCCCCCTCTCCTAGCGTATTCCTCCCTGCTTTCTAGGATTATCTTACGTTCTTCTAGAGTCAGTCCGGAACCATCTTTGGGACCCGACGATGCTGCTGCTGCAGACTTTCTACCAGAGTTTGGTCTGACAAGCTTATTACCCACCACCCCAGCAGAGTTGGGTCTTTGTCGCTGTGGAAAGGGCAGATATGAGAAGGAATGTCCAACTTTATTTGAAGATTAATACCTGAAGTATTGCCTGGTTAAAGCCAAATGGACATTTAGTAATGTTGGAAAAATGTTGGAATACGTATGAATGAGCATAAATATATTCTAAACAAAAACATGAATAAAGAAAAAAAAACAAGCAAATCAATGAAGGATATAATTTAATGGTTTATGAGAATAATGGCCAGCATTTCTCAAAAAGATAGTGAAGGCATTCAATCCATTACAGATCGTTTCTCTACATGTCCATGTGAATACACATGTACTCGCGACTGGGTTTCATGGGATCTGTCTGACAGAATAATGGTGTATGTATAAAAACTTTTTAATCTCAGCTACGAATTTTGCATGACAGTGCTACAATTCTTAAATCATATCTTACTCCAGGTGGGTGTTTCATAAAGCTGTTCGTAAGTTAAGAGCGACTTTAAGGACTGGTGATCCTTTCTTGTGGTAAATGGTATATTCGTTGGCGATGATTTAAGCGCGTGAGAAAGGATCACCAGTCGTTCTTAAAGTCGCTCTTAACTTACGAACAGCTTTATGAAACGGCCCCCTGGTACTATTCAATGTTTCAAATTGTTCAGAATGTGAGAACAAACAATGAATTATTAAAAAAAAGTGTGTTTATACACATATTAGGCCAATACATGCTTGAAGACTAGACTAAACTTTTAAGAGCATTTTTCATAAATCAAATCAGCAATATTTCAGAGATGTGATGCATGATGATGAAAAAAGGGATGAAAGACTCGATGAGAAAGGAAGAGGGGAGAAAGAAGGAAAGAGAGGATAGAAAGAAGGAAAGAGAGGAGAGAAAGAAGGAAAGAGAGGAGAGAAAGAAGGAAAGAGAGGAGAGAAAGAAGGAAAGAGAGGAGAGAAAGAAGGAAAGAAAGAGAAAGAAGGAAAGAGAGGAGAGAAAGAAGGAAAGAGAGGAGAGAAAGAAGGAAAGAGAGAAGAGAAAAGTGGAGATTAGAACTTAAAGGACAAGTCCACCCCAACAAAAAGTTGATTTGAATAAAAAGATAAAAATCTAACAAGCATAACACTGAAAATTTCATCAAAATCGGATGTAAAATAAGAAAGTTATGACATTTTCAAGTTTCGCTTAATTTCACAAAATAGTATCCCGGTTGGTATGCCAATGAGGGAACTGATGACATCACTCACTCACTATTTCTTTTGTATTTTATTATATAAAACATGAAATATTCTTATTTTCTCCTCGTTGTCCTGTGAAACGAAGTTTTATTTCTCCCTTAACATGTGGAATTACCATTGTTTAACATTTTATGGTTCAGTCAAGTTGATCCTTACTGTTAAATCTGTAAAAATTGAAATATTGTATAATTCAAACAAATAAAAACAAAAGAAATAGTGAGTGAGGGAGATCATAGATTCTCTCATTTGCATGTGACTAAATTGTGCAAATAAATATTTTGTGAAAAATAAGAGAAACTTTTAAATGTCATAACTTTCTTATTTTACATCCGATTATGATGAAATTTTCAGCATTACGATTATCTGATTTTTCTCTATTGATTTAAATCAACATTTTTCTGAGGTAGACTTGACCTTTAAGAAGGTAGACGTTAAATGTAAGGTTGAAGGTTTATCATGAAAGAGAGAAGTCTAACTTTCAAAAGAATGCATATCATCTAAGCAGTAAAAGTCTTGTGTGAAATGGAACTCACCGAGAAGGCAGAGCCAATGCGCTCCTTCTACGTACAAAAGGATGTACATAAGTGAGAACACAGCAATGCAATGATGGTAGGGTCATGCAAACAAGGGTGAAATGAATGAAAGATAATTAATGATTGTAGAAAACAGGGGGTATTTCATATAACAAATAATCAATGGCTTTCCTATCTATTATAAGCTAGTGAAGCTACTGAAATTCTTGCATCTGATTGGACCAGAGCAAAAAAAGTCAGTTAATGTCACTATTTGTTTCACGGAATACTTCCCAGATGAAAATTAAACAGCCTTTCTGAATATGTAAATCAGGATTTTTCCCATCTTTTGTATATTTCTTGACCACCCTAAACATTAATCAACGATTAAAAAGCTACGATGTGATACATTGTCAATTTCTTTTGATTATTTCATTCAACATTTGAGAGTAAAGATGCATTTAAGACATGGTCCTTTGGAAAGGTCAAGATCGGGAAGCATTTCATGAAAAGATTTGTTAGTGATTTTCAGGCCTGGTGATTTTAACCAACTAATTTGCTATCAGCCATACAGTAGCTTATAATAACAGACAGAGAAAAATCACTGACTATCTGTTTCATGAAGTGCTCCAAGGTGTCTTTTTTTTTCAATATCATTTTTTTTTTTAGTTTTAAAATCTTTTTACCCATGCACTGATGGTTCTAATGGCAAAATATCAATTTTGACATATGGGTTTGAAATAAATGCTTCAAATAATCATTCATTGAGACTGCATGTAAAAAAGGAACAAAAATTAACATCATCTCAAAAAAGTTATGAAGTCAATAGAGAAAACTGGAAATATTATCAAACTCTAATGAAAAATAATTAAGAAAATTAGAATCACAACGATAAAGAAAAACATGTTGCAAAAGATGTGAATCAATCACAGATTGTGAGATAGCATTGTTATTAAAGAACATGATTCAAATCCACTGCCACTCAAATAGATAACATGGAAAATATCAACAATGTATTTTAACATCAATTGGATTTGAAAACAAATAAATCTTTAAGCATACACATATATACAAGATTTGAAAGGTGCATGATCCCTAGATTGAGAGGGCGCTGCTGGACATACGTATACTCTGCGGACCGCGCAAGCTGGCCATTGACATTAATGTTATAGGACGCTTACGCAGATGCCATGTTCCAAACATCCAATCTCTGATGATTCTCGGATGCATAGGCTTCGGCTGCTGTTCAAAGATCTTGGCAGGCGGGATTCGCCTCTTTCTTCTGTGTGAAGTGATGTCAGCAGAATGATTGCTGGGTCAATGCCGATGTAGTCAAATGCAGCATAGCGTATGTGCACTGTTCAGGGAATAATTTTCCTGGTATCGCATCTCAATTTGCTCCACATTTTTGAAAGACTGCTATGCATAAAGTCTTTTGTATAGCATATCTTTACATAGGACTGTACATTACTTAGTTGAGAGCTTTTCTGGTAAGACCAAAAATGCTATTCAAATTTGTAAAGCAAAATTATTCCCTGCTATTAATGTGTGCATTTGCTGCGCGACTGGCCGATGATCAACTGCTGCATGCAAATTACATTGACGATCTTCATAATGAAGATGCCGGCAAGAACAAAACTGTCTTAACAGCGACAGGGATCGTGCACCTTTAAGGAAAGACATTGAATGACCGAGAAACAAAGAATTGAACCTGAGATATGTAGTCTGATTCACAACCCTTTGTAAGATGAGAGTTATCTAAATAGGGTCTTACAATTTAAAAGCTTGCATCCTTCATGAAATTAGCCTATAGCATGGGCGGACGCTGCAGATATTGTCTTTGCTTTAGAGTCTGATGCCGTCACACGCATTGGACGCAAAACGTCTGATGCAAAGGACTATGAACTGTGCCTGAGTAGTCTTCTGCATCAGACCTACAAAATGTGTATTTTTTTATAAATTAAACGTAACAGCACAGATATCGCTGCAGCCTCCGCCTATATTATAGGTTGGTATAATATATGTATATCTCTTGTATAATTCTCTTCTGCCATTATACCACCTCTACACCCCATCATACCTGTTGTCTTAGTGTACTAGAAGCAGCTAGATCCTGATTTCTTCTACTCTGCTGCATACGTCTCATCACAGGATCTTGTACAACAAAACCTGTCAACAAAAACGATAAACATGATCATTATAAAAACATCTCATTCATGCAAACTTAAAAATACAAATATAATGAAATCTCTGTTTATGAAATAAGCAATGGGCATTGACCCAGGTACAAAGAAATTTTAGCATATTTGGCCCCCAAAACTTTTTAAGTGGAATAGTGAAAAAAATAAAAAATAAAAGAAACTAGTACTGTCTCAAGTATTCTTCCAAAGAGACACACTTAACAACAATTTCACTATGAAGAATTTTTGTAAAAGAAAATACATATTATTTCAAATAGCCTTCTATAACATATAACTATAAATATTATGATAGTTGTAAATATTGATTTCATGAATGCACTATACTTACCGGTTAAACTAAAGAGATCACCACACACGTTAGACTTGATCTTCATGTCGATTGGTGCTTCACTGAAGAGGGTAATGAGAGAGAAAATAAAAGGAAGTGAAGAGTTGTATGGATAATCAGCATTGTGGAACAGTGGATTAGTCTCCAGATTTTGAAACAAAGGGTTGTGGGTTCAAATCCCAGCCATGGCGCAGTTTCCATCAGCAAGGAATTCATCCACAGTGTGCTGCACTCGACCCAGGTGAGGTAAATGGGTACCCGGTAGGAATTAATTCCTTGTAAAGCGTGTGCGCTGTAAGTAATTACGGCCGCCAAGCTAAAGCCAGGGTAATAATATCAAAGTCCTTTGGAAGCGCATAGAGACGTTATATTCATAATCTGGTATGCGCTATACAAGAACTGTTTTTTATTA
Organism: Lytechinus pictus; assembly: GCF_037042905.1. NCBI lineage: Eukaryota > Metazoa > Echinodermata > Echinoidea > Temnopleuroida > Toxopneustidae > Lytechinus > Lytechinus pictus. Next base: position 40,787,870 of record NC_087251.1, on the reverse strand, counting down.
TTATTATTATTATTATTATTATATAACTCATTCCAAAACTCTACGTAGTGAAGGTACATATAGAATAACAATGCAAAAATATAAACATAAAACAGCTTTATCAGACACTACACAATTTTTGTTCATCTCACGAAGGTTATCTACCTGGATTGAAAAGAAAAATCTTTTGAAATATCATGGACATTCTCTAGACTTTATGTAGATATAATTGAGGCGCCCTCTTTATATTCTTTTAAATGTAGGCTGAAAATATTTCTTTTACAATCGTACGCTAGTGGGTAAGCGCCTTGCTCGAGTGACTATCATGTTGAACTCTTTATAATGTCTTATTTTTCTACATTTGATTTATCTCGCTTCATTGCGTTAGGAGTTGTTAATCATTGATTATTTTCTTCTGGGAACCTATATGTCTACAAGCTTTGCTTTTTAATAGGTTCCTCATATTTCACGATATTGTATTTCTTTGTAAAACACTACAACTATGTATTTTTTGTCATCTTCTCATAATTATGTTCAAGATGTATGTTTTTGTGGAATGTGAAACAATAAATCAAATCAAATCAAATCAATAATACTTCACTCACTGCATAATGTATATCGCCATGTATTATGATCATGTGATAGATATCGGTTGATGGAAATACATTTTGATTTCATTTAGATCTAACAAGTAATATTTGATGAACGATGTGCAACTTACGTAGCTAATGATGGAGAGAGATTGACTTCTAATACCCAGGGTTTGAGATTGGCATCTACTAAGATATCAAAACCATACAGCTCTGTGGATAAACAGAAATACATAATATTATTTGAAACTTGATGCAATGACATATCAATCTCCCTGATGAAATGCCTTTAAAAAAAAAAATCATTTCTTTTGGAACCAAATTCTTTTCAAATTTTCATTCTTTGATAATGCACCACATAAAAATAAGTTTCATCACTGACACCCATCCTAGTAGAGCAGCTATTCAATTTCTTAAAAGTTCATTCAATTAATGAAGATTAATTTGATGAAATTATGAGTTCAAATGTAAATGATGAATACACTTCTAAAACAAACAAAAACTTTTTTTTTTACCATTTGATTTGACACTATATATGTGATCCAGCACCACAAAACATACAAAAAGTTGCACTGCGTGATTTTCAGTTGGAGCCAATTAATGTTCAAATTTCAGATTTTTGTGTTTTCTATTTCTATTTACTGTAAAAATTGGGATGCAAATATCAAACCTAAAGTGATTTATTTTTAGTGTTGTTATTAGACCTATTTTTGTCTGTTTGAGATAATTGTAATCATGTTTTGTTTTCAAGAAAACCTGAATATTCATCTCTCTTTGAACTCCTATAGATTTAAAACAGGATAAGCTCTAACATTGATACTTCTTCAAACTAATGGACAGGATGTCCCTAATTAGTGTGTCAACTTTGGGGGCAATCTGATAATCCCTTCTATTGAAATTTTATTGATTTTTAATCTTCCTTTTGTCTGCAATACCCAATAGTAGAAGAGTAAGTGCTCTTCAATAGACTAGTAATTTTTAATCCCCCTTTCCTCAAAAGGAGTGTTCCTTGGTAGTGAACATTCTCCTCTTACTTGAGTGGGTTATATATGAGTTATATATCATTATAAAGCTTAGAATTTCCCCTTTCAGAAGGGCTATTTCGCTAAAATTTCATTTTTGGCGACTTTTTGTAGGTTTTGTGGTGCCTGGTCACATATAAAACAATGGTGCATTTTGTTAGTTTCTCAGCATATTTTCATTGATCTGGGTCATTTTGTGTATAAATCTACCATGATGCTAACATTAACATTACAGTAAATTCCATGGTAACAGGGATAAGCAGGTAATACAAATTACAGATATTTTCATGGTATTACTATAATGAATGACGAAAATTATTATAGTAGTAAACTTTTATGCATAAAACCCTGTATCACAACAGTATTATATCAATGTAGAACGTAATGATAGTCTGCTCTTTACTATCGGAACAATGTCTCTAAGCGTTTTACAGATATAACATGATCAAAGCAGTATTCTTACCAAAGCAATTTCCCCTGTATGGTTGGAACATCTTACAGGCGTTGGCCACAGGAAGCTCTGCACAGATGATTGTTTTGTTCACTGCATCCTCTATTCTCGAAAGTAGAACTGTGAATACAGAATTCATATCAATTATTCAAAATAATAATCAACACAGTACTCTCTCAGGGAACCGTTTCATCAAGTTTGTCAACTTGTCATTCACTGGCAATGATTTCTTGGTAAATTTGGCGAAAGCTCCTCCTCACTTTCTAGTTTTTGTAAAACTCATAAAAACAAACAGTATCTTGTGTAAAACAAATAATTGGTATGGAATAATATACTTTTATTGCTAAAAGAAGCAAATATATGCAATGTGATATTCACTGACGAAAAATTGCCTTTGGTACTCTTATGATCAACTATTTCTATTCAGCAATATAGTAATTCTGTTCACCAAACACCTTTTATCACCTTGCAAAATACAAATACTATTCCACTCTTCAGTTATGTTCAAGCTCTTAACCATTTCAAATATTCAGAACACAAAATCACTTTTAAGTAGTATTTGCTTGAGAACCACATAAAGTAGTGGCAGATTTTTTTAAAAAGTATTTCTGATCAAACCCTGATCAACGTATTATTGAAACAATGCATAATGTTCAACTGATGTGTCATTTGGTTTGTAGGAGAATTGCTCTTATAAATACTTTACATAAAAGGTCTTCTTGACCAATCAAACGTTCTTAAGTAACAACCCACATGAAATGTTAATAATAATAATATTCCGCATTTATATAGCGCTTAACACATCGGAACGACGTCTCTAAGTGCTTTACAGATATATTATTACCCCGGTCATCGAATCCTTGCATGCCCGCATACAATGTATGCACCTTCTCCACTCCCTGGGGAGCATTCCAACAAGAGTTCCAAGACTCAATTGCTAGGCATACTACATAGGCTTTCGCATCCTACCGTCTACCCATTTAACACCTGGGTGGAGAGTGGCAAATTGTGGATTGACGCCTTGCCAAAGGACGCTAGGCCCTGGTGGGATTCGAACACACGACCCTCTGATTACAAGGCGAGACACAAAAAAAAAACATCAGAAATTCTGATGGAAAAAATTCATAGAATGTTGTGGAATGCAGCTTTCATACTTCTACTAGGTGAGGTAAAATCCTGTATGCTTACGTTTAGCATCTTTGCCTTGTTTCTTGAGGTACCTAAGCATTGCTCCTAAACTCCACTTGTTCCCATAGTCTTCAATGTCTCCATCATCACACCTAAAGCAATAATAGAATCATAATTAAGTATACGCTCATACCCATCAAAACATATGGTGGATTTATCTTCCCTTTTTAGCAAAATCATATTTCACTTCATCATTCCATTATATTCAGAATTCTCTAATTGAACATCATTAAAACTATACTATAATGCAGTCGTAGCATACTATGATTTAATGACAAATTTTAAAATTCAAAGTTAATTGTTACCATATTAACGTAGATCGACATCTAGTACGTTAACATCCAAAAATCCAAAATCCATATTTTATTGTTTGAAATAGACATAAAATGAAATACTCTGAAAATCTGCTTTGCCCAATTGATCGTGGGCACGGCAGCCGCTGTGCAGCGCCAGATCGACGAGGCTCTATTCCTTAACTATTGATCTTGGTGATCTATTGCAATGAATGTGAAATGTGTAGTAGTAGAAGTCGGTTTTGACAAATTGTTGATCTTGGTGATCAGTTTTCCACTTCCATGTTTGGTGCCCATGATAGCAGATTTACTCATGATCTTGGTGGTCAGTTCAATTAAAGATTCGGTAATGTTTTGGTGACAAGTGAATTGATGTATTTTTGGGTCAAAATGGAATTACTCACACGGTGACAAAAAGTTTTTTTTTAAATTTAATTCTGAGTCGTCTAAAGAAAGTAACATAATGGTATCAGCATTCATTGAAATTGATTACTGCTTTTAATTATTTTACCTTTCCAAAAGTCACTTGAGTATTCAATCGGATTTATGACAGAATGTATAATACCGGCTTACATTGTGAAATTTAAATTTTGATATGTGAAGGTGTTAAGATCTGATTTGCAAGATGTGATATAATTAATTGATGAAAGTGTATATTACTGTTATAAGTTCAGCCATCACAAAGTTTACTTGAAGTTGAAATATTCAACTGTTTTAGTTTATACCTTTTGCTATTATGTAAAAGTGTCTTAGAAGCTGGTGACAGAGAAACTGGTAACCAATACATTCTTTCTATAACCAAATTGGTGACAAATCTACTTTTTATTACATGTTGCATGAATAATATTGCACTATTTACAAGGAACTAATCTGGATTAAGCTGTTAACAAGATCTTATAAATGTTCATCTAAAAAAGCACGAGGCTGACCAAAGTGATCCACAGAATTATCTGATTTGTTACAAGAAGGTATAAACGTCAAGAAAGCATTGTCAAGATGACGACAAAACAGAATCATTATTACTGAATCCTTTCTCCACATAATAAATTGGTGATTTTGTTTGATATTTGAAACCTTGTCTCCTGGTATCTCATTGAAGGTCACTAACACTGACACATTGGCACATTTATGCATTTGGGGTATTTTTCTTTTCTTAACTTGATCAAGTCGTAGGACATTTATGGTATTAAAGCAAATTGACTTGCCTCAAAGATGAGATACCCTTCAAGATACAGTCACAGGACATTCATGGTAAAGCAAGTTGACTTGCCCCGAAGTTCAAATCACCTTGAAGATGTAGTCATAGGACACTCATGGTATAAAAAGCAAATTGACTTGCCCCCAAGACTCCATCTTGAAGTTGATTTGGATGAAATTCTCAGTTTTGCTTGTCTCTTTTGAACACATCTATTCAACTCATATTATTTCAAGACTGGCATACCCCTTTAAATGTCTTACTTTGTCATTTACAGGCTAACTGCAATGAAGTATACCCTTATATTTTCACTAGCTCCTCATAGATTTGCTTGCCATTTTCCACATTAAGAATTTGTGTTAATCAAAGTAGGCCTTTACAGATATTAAACCTTCCTCCTCCCAACTCCCGCCCTACAGAACACTCTTAACTATTTTACTTGTATAATTATAACAGATACTCACTTGACGTAGTCACGACTCTTCTTGTTCAAACTGTAGTTGGTCAAATGCATGCACGTGTTCTTTATTGTCTTATTGTTCTGTTGGTATTGCACAGTAGCGAACCTAAAACAAACAGTGTTTGGAAGAAAAATGCATTATCTGGATTAGTAATAAATAAATAATAATATAGGATTTGTATAGCGCACGTATCCACCTTGTAGGGACAGTGATTTTCCGTTTCTAAAAATTGCCTTTTCTGTTTCAGAAAATCTCAAATTCCGTTTCAGCACGTCTGAAAACGGAAATTCCGTTTCCCCATAGACTTTGTGTACATGAAAAAGTGACAATTCCGTTTACATAGAAAACCAATACGCAATGAGTAGCGATGTCAAAATGCTAGCGCTGGTCAAAATTTGCATCTAACAATGTACTTACATCGCTTTAAAATCCATTTTAATAGAAGAGATTCGAGCTCAAAAACTCTTTAGGGAAACATAATCAACATGAATACATTCTCACCTTTCATATTATTCGCATTATTTTATGATTAAGTGGGATTTTATCGCTGATTTGGGGACTTTTCGGACATCGTTTTGAGCAGTCGACGACTTCTGCCTATCCGCCATTTTGGATTTGTTGAATCACCGTGATTATATTATGACCGAACGCAGAGGGCAGCAACACACGGCTGTATTCTGCCTTATATGCGGACGTGAGTGTAAACTAATTTAGATACGATCGAGTGATGGAGGGGCTCGAGTGTAGTTACGATGTGTTGATTGTCATGATTGCTGTTGCAAAGTGAGATCGTGTTTTTTTCAGTTGATAATCGTATTTTGTTGAGGATTTGGGATTAATTTCTGTTGCTACTTTGTGCATTTTGGGAAAAATCATGTTTTCCGTGATTTTCCGTTTGAAAAGCCACTTTCCGTTTCAAAAGGCCGATTCCGTGAATTCCGTCCGTTTTCCGCAATCGCGGAAAATCACTGTCCCTAACCTTGCTAGGTGCTCAAGGCACTCCTATATTACCCCGGCTAAGCTAGTCTACCCATTCTGGTGCGCACAGCTTTTTGAGGAATTACTTCCTGCCGGTACCCATTTACCTCACCTGGGTCGAGTGCAGCACATGACATCACAAAATAGGAACTTTTAAAATCCATAACTTTGTTGCTCTTTGATGAATATTCATCAAACCTTCATTGATATATTTCTCTCAACTTGATGTCAGGATGAACCTCTTCTTTCATACGTATTTATTATTACATCAGAGAAAGGCATGGAAATCAGTTCAGGTTAAATATCTTATTCTCATTTGATGTTCCAAGAGAATACCTTACCTGGTTAAGCCTTCTTCATAGAGGTATATACGAAGAGGATCATATGAAGTCACTGCTACATACAGCCTCAGGTCAAACTTGAAACCTACATGGATGATAACGAAAAACAAATATTTACTGCACAACCAGATGAAAACATTAAGGAATTATTATTTAATCATTCCATATAAGATAAAGCATTAAGAAACCCTTCAATATAGTACCTCAAAGGTATTTTCATCACTATTTTTTTCTTCTAAATTCCTATGTGTGGTTTAAAACCAAATACGAATGAGAAGTGATACTTACCATCAATGAGGAGAGGATTGTTGAGGTATCGACACACAACATAAGCTGCATCTAGTGGTACATTCTGAGGCTGTTGACAAAGTTTGGAAATCATTCGATAAATCACACATGTTACACAATTCTACAAAGCATTGCAGAGCAGGTTCCAAGGAAATTCAGTACAATAAGAATAAATTGACATGTCCAATTAAAGAAATATCACCATTTTCTTGAAATCATATTTTGTAGTGAACTTGCACAAATGATACATAATAGCTGTTGAAGATGAAGAATAAAGCTATTTAAACTTATTTAGCTGCAGCAAACAACTATTGGATGAGAGATCCTTGAAAATCAAGTATAATTGTAATAATACCATCATAGACCTCAATCTGGTACACTGAAATAGACCTATCTGCATAAAATCATAAAGTCCAAGCTTAACAATCAATGAAAAAGATCGCCTACACAGACACACACATTGGGAGAGTGTATTATTTATATAAGGACATTACACTTGACTGGAATGCAATGCTTATGTGGCTAATTTCTCAGCATCTATACATTTTCTGCCGTAATCACTATGCACTTTTCAAAACACAAATTCTTTAGTGGACATTTTATTGAATTATGTTCAAACTCTTTCTCAGATCATTATCACGGTTCCATGAAATTTGCCCCGCCGACAAATGCTCCACTCTGAATTCCACACACTAATCGGATGACCAACTTCAACCCTGGGTTTAACTCTATACCTTACCCTTAACCTTACATAAAACCCTAACTATTGCAACCCTAACCCTACATTATTCTTAGACGAAATTAAGCCCGGAGCAATTGTCGCAGGAGCAAATGTCGTGACAAACATCCATTACCGCAGGTGAGTAACTTACACTGTTGACAAGGAAGATTCCCCTTCCTCTGGATGATGCTACTGGTTTAACAATCCATGTTCCTCTTTCTTTGTTATGTGCAGCTAGCAAAGATTATAGAAATGATTTAAGTGTTTACAATATTATCAACTGAGAGATTGGATAAATATTGAAGAGCAATTAACAGTGTGCTCAAAAGTTTGTGAACCCCGCCACAAAATGCACTCCTTCATGCCGAGTGTTGAACGTAGGCAACAGCACAACAATGTTCGGCAAAACCCAGAGAAACAAACTTTATCGAGTGTCGTATTTTATCACCGGACTTCACAGGTAAATATGTATAGTATGGAAGAACTTTCATTTTCTGGTGGTGTTTACTGACTTTTAAGCACCACTGTATATATATATATAGAACATGGCAAACTGCTTTGTAATATACATATATATATCTACAAACATATTGCAAAAACAGTATACATCATACATTGTTCATATATTTTGAATACTGATAGTTTTATCAGTTTGACAAGGTGGAAATTAGAAAGTACTTCACTTTGTAAATTTTTCAAAAAGTATACATCAAGATGGACATTTTCATGTCAATTGCCACGCAAAATTTACAAGAAATAAAACCAATAGAAAGATAACTTCTTTTACAGTGTAACACATCAACATGTGATATGTTTCAGGAAAAAAAAATGCAAACTTTCTCCAGGGTGAAAGATGGTACCTCTACTTAATAGGGTGACCTGGAAAAAAATATATATATAATTTCCCTTTCAGTAGTAGATCAAGTAAACTGCCACTTGGTCAGGACACGCTTATAATATATTTCATTTGGTCTCATCTCACAGGGTCAAAATCATAATTTTTTGTCTACAACCATTCGGTCTACTAACCATTTGGTCTAATGGCCATTTGGTCTAATGGCCATTTAGCCCATTTACCACAAACTTTGTGTAATAGTTTATAGGCTACATCCATTTTATCTGATTTCCACCTTGGTCTAATATCGCTTAATCCAGCGCTTCTCAAACGAAGCTCTCTCAGGTGGGCCGCGAGAAGCTCCAGAGGGAGGGAAAAAAAAAGGGGGAAACTAAAGTATATATATTTCACAGACCTGTCAGAACATGATACATGTATGTGAAATCGGTCTATGTGGGTCAAACAAAACTAAAGCACGCTTTGGTATGATAACCATGCATGTTGCAAAGCATGCACATGCACACTACGATGGTTTCGATCTAACTTTGATGTGAACTTCATATGCATGCATATTGTGTATGTAGTTAATTGTCGCCCATTTACCGGACGGCGAATAGAAAACAGTCATTTCATTAAATTTAATTCAAGCCACCATAATGTAGCTGGTACTAAAAAAAATGTTCAAACGGCTGTTTTTGAATAGCCATACGGCCGCCGTAGAGCAAATGTAACCGAAGTGTAAAACTCTACATTAACAAATTAAATTCAAAGTTTTTTGTGGGACGGGTCAATGACAAGTGAAAGAAAGTTATCTAAATATTCATTTTTTTATCAAATATCGCTCTACATTTGTGAGGATGCATAAATAACCAATATAAGTACCAGAACACATCATATTGTGTATGTAGTTAATTGTCGCCCATTTACCGGACCTTTGCGAATGCAGATTAATTCTCAAACTGTTTGTTACGAATGGACTTCAGAGCTGTGTGGTAAAATTTCATCAAAATTGACGTTTTCTTAAAATTTTGGTAGGTGGGCCTAAAAAAAAATCTGAAAGTCAAAGTGGTCCTCGAGGAAAAAAACTGGTTGAGAAGCGCTGGCTTAATCTACATGATTAGATGAAGTGTTTATGAACTAAAATCAGTTGATGAAGTGGGAAGTGGATCATCTGAGTAGAAACTAAATGACATCAGGCCCAGACTATTAGCCTCACAGAGCAATCAAACCAAATTAATACTAGGGTCCTGTAACACAAAGATTGATTGTACATTGTAGTCAATGCAATCAATCGTAAAAAAAAGTTCTGCGATCATTGCTAAGCTTTGTGTTACGGGCCCCTGATCTCAGAATTAAACCATCTACTAGTAGACCAAGAGAATACAAACTGTAGGCCATGCAAAAGAAGAAACATACCCACTAAGTCATCAAACTCTGAAGGAGTGCAGAAGGTTTGCGGCAAGAAATCAAAATGGCGGGCACCCTGCAAGAAGCAACACAAGATACAAAGTCTCAAAATTAATACCAATTTGAAAGAAGATCGTAGAGCCATTTCATGGACCTTTTCATAGATACTGATATTAAGGTAATAATCATCATTACAGATATTGAATTTTTTTTAAATTGCATTTTGGGTGAATTCTAAACGTACATACAAAATTGATTAACATCCAATGAAAACTCCAGAATGAATTTGTTATTAAGCTCATATAAGGTTAAGACCGACCACTAATTATGGTTTTAGAGAATATCTTGTAGAACAAATTGAATGAATGAATGACCTTTACATTTTATGAAAGAAATTTCGATAGTACAAACCTTGGCATGTTGCATACGTTGAAAGTTTTTGTACAGTCTGTCTTTTCTAGTAATTTCATAGGACCTGGTATTGGAAAGAAAAACAAACTTAATGAAAATTCATACTAAAGAAATAAGAATATGAAGACAAGCACAGATAAGGGAATTAAATCCCCACAAGAGATACACAAATATAGAGATTGAAATTATGACATTTTATGATAATATCAAACCTTCATGCTTTATCAAAAAAAGAGCATTTTTACAATGAAGTCCTAAAAGAAACTATAAATTTTAATGGATTTTGAGTAACTATGTAGCCATCATCTAGAAAATAATCAATAGAAACATAAATACAGATATATAAATCTTTAGTGCAATGAAAAATATCTCTTGTAATAGAGAAGGGGGGGGGGGGGGCTCTTAGGAAGAGCAAGATTACTTTCAATAGGTCATGCAATGAGTGAAATGTGCTGCTATGTCAGTAAATACAACATCTTTAGTAAGGCCAACTCGAAGCTTGAAGTTCCCCCACCCTACCCCCAGAGTAAAGAATTGCAATCAAATATAGCAGCCAAAACAAATAGGCCCATGAGATTACCTTGGAAAATGGTTGATTTTCTGAAAGTCAGTAAAGCTTCTCAACGTGTATGGTTTAACATGAGAACCAATCCACATCAAGTTGAAATCAGAGCTGTTCGGATGAACCTGAATATATATACATCAAAAGAAATACCTTAATGATTGAAAACACGTGTAAGTAAAAAATAAATTCCATGAACATAAAATGGCAATGGTTTGAAGTTAACATTTAATCTACGGCAGCCGTAAATTTAATTCAAGCAACCATAATGTAGCTGGTACAAAAAAAAATGTTCAAACGGCTGTTTTTGACTCGCCGTACGGCCGCCGTAGAGCAAATGTGACCGAGGTATTAAGTCTCTACATTAACAAATTAAATTCAAAGTTTTTTGTGGGGACACGTCAATGACAAGTGAAAGAAAGTTATATAAATATTTATTTTTTCATCAAATATCGCTCTACATTTTTGAGGATGCATATATAACCAATATAACAGATCACATTTGAAAGAGAAAAAGATACATCAATGATCAATAACTACTATAAAATATAATTTCTTAGAATTATTTCAATGAAAGAAAGAAAGAAAGAAAGAAAGGAAGGAAGGAAGGAAGGAAGGAAGGAAGGAAGGAAGGAGTGAAGGAAGGAAGGAAGGAAGGAAGGAAGGAAGGAGTGAAGGAAGGAAGGAGTGAAGGAAGGAAGGAAGGAAGGAAGGAAGGAAGGAAGGAAGGAAGGAAGGAAGGAAGGAAGGAAGGAAGGAAGGAAGGAAGGAAGGAAGGAAGGAAGGAAGGAAGGAAGGAAGGAAGGAAGGAAGGAAGGAAGGAAGGAAGGAAGGAAGGAAGGAAGGAAGGAAGGAAGGAAGGAAGGAAGGAAGGAAGGAAGGAAGGAAGGAAGGAAGGAAGGAAGGAAGGAAGGAAGGAAGGAAGGACGGACGGACGGACGGACGGACGGACGGACGGACGGACAGACAGACAGACAGACAGACAGACAGACAGACAGAAAGAAAGAAAGAAAGAAAGAAAGAAAGAAAGAAAGAAAGAAAGAAAGAAAGAAAGAAAGAACAAACAAACAAAGAGAAGATTAATGTGTGGAAATGCAATCTACCCATGTTTATAAATGAAGTCTATCCTGTATGATAGAATCTACTGTCAATAAAAAAATATTTTCTACTTAATAATCAACTTGTACATTCGATAACAATTCATTTCATAACTCCCGACTTCAAAGTTCAATCCCATCTAATATTCACAATTACAACCACTGAAGGAAAAGTGCATTATCTGGTATCCTTAGCAACACCACAAACTAACCTCATGAAACCCATGTTTGTGTAGAAGCTGTCTGATCACTCTGCAGTCTGTACGAACTATTTTATAGGCAAGATGGTGCTTTTCTGTGTGGATGTATGGATTGAAAAAGAACAAACCATTCTATAAGTTATTATTAAAATAATGAATGAATATACTTTAATGCATGAAAATATGTATCTTATTCCATAAGGTACATGTAATTCTAGGGCATACTACATGTACATACTTTTGGTTCACCTGTACATGTTTGAATGATTTGAATACATTTATCCATTGACTTATGTAAAATATACATTTTTTATAATTTCAGAGAATTTTAACTTGAACTTCATTTTGAAAAAAAATCTCCTTCTTTTGTGGTCCCATATATAAGGTGGTACATTTTTGTTCATAAAACATACGAGGTCAAATGTCATATTAACAACAATATTATTTTTGTACATGTAGGTTATGTATCGTACTCAGCACACAAAATCCAAATGTTTTCAAAAGAATTTTTAGAGGTTGAAAATCTCACAATGTCCCATACAAGCACAATATCTTGAACTTGCCCAAATCCTCTTTCTTACAAAAAATACCATGATTTTTTAACATTTACCACATATATGTAGCAAACCTGAATAAACATCACACTGCACATGTCTATTACAACAAACAGCTATACATGTGGTTTAGGAGATCTAATTACAATATGATATCGTTTTCACAAAGCTTTCAATATGCATCATGGTCTGAATAGGACCCGGCCATGGAAGAGTTTGGAAACTACTACAGGTGAACAATGGACCCTTTGCAGTAGCAGGGTAAGGACAAAACGAGTAGATGGTTTGGAGCCACAATCCAATGTCAATAGATTCATTGATTACATTAGCTATTAGTAACAACAATGCACTTCAAGGATGCCTGCTCAATGAAGTGAGCGACATGTAACTTGTTGATGCACTGTACAATAGCACCATTTAGCACCTGGGTCGAGAGTGGCATACATATATGTCAGGCATACATGTATTGTATGTAAGGCATCATCAATATCCATGTTATTAAATCCTTTAGATCTCTTGAGGAGATGAATACCATTCATTCTGAAATTTCTACAGATATGAAATATACTCAATTTATAATTTCAAACATATAAATGTAGGTTAGTGTTCAAAGTAGCGTTGCACATTGTAACATTACCCAAAGAACAAGATAAGTTCTACATTGTGTTTGTTTTCATGATTAATATTTACTTTTAGTCACATAACTATTTCCAAGTTCTGCGCAAATCACTTTTCACAAAATTTTCAAAAGTAAGTGGTGCTAACTCAAGCGGAAAGATTTTTCGACAATTATAGCGTCATTTGCTTAAAGAGATCTGTATCAATGATTAAACGTGGAAAAAAGCTTCATGATTGATAATACAAATATACAATTTTACAGGATTATTTCTCAGTGTAGATTTTTTATTCATAAGCACTGTATAATCGATGTGCTCTTTCCATACTAATTGTTCATGAAGCATGATACCAAGATATTCAAATTTCTTAACTCTCTCGATGTGCTGATTGGTAGAGCATTAATTCCAGATCAGAAAATTTTTAAAGTGTTTGTCGAGTGCCTAGGAACACAAATGTTGTTTTCTTCAAGTTCAGTGTCAGCTTATAATTAGTAAACCATTTTTAGGCTACCTGAAGATGAACTTGCATAAAATTTTGTAATTCATCAACATTTTTTGCTCCAAAAGGCAAGACGGTATCATCTGCATACAAAAGTACTTTGCGTTCGAGATCAGTAAAAGTCAATGGTAGACTATTGATGTACATTACAAACATCTGGGATTTAAAAAAAAATAGCAAGTGACATCTCACCTCCTGTTGCATATAGTCGCTTGACTTTGGTGAAATTACACTCAGGTCTGAACACCAACACAGGAAGATTCTTCTTAGGCCCACACCACATTACATTCTCCAATTTTTCTCTATTTACAAAAAAATAAAAATAAAATGGATACTGAGACTACAGTATCATAATGGAAACAACCATGTGTCTATAGGAAGACAAGAAATATCAAAGATTAGAGATAATAATTTTACTGATCAATATAAATCACCTCGTAAAAATCCCTTACATGTATATACGAACATTAGAACAAGAAGGAAGCATAAACAGATTAAGAATGATAAAAAAGGAAAACAAATGGAAAAGATATGAAGGAAGGAGAGAAAGAAAGGAAGGAAGGAAAGAAGAGCACAGAAGAGACATAGAAAAAGGTGTCAAATAAATCAGAAAAATGATGTAAGAGCAGAGCAACTTTACATTGTATCTGGGTAATAATAATATGCACACAGACATATCTAAAGTGCACTATTAAAGCATCTAATTGAGATGGAAAATGCACTAGATAAAAATCTAATAGATCTAGCTACCTTTAAAAGACATAGGATACAATTACCTAAGTCTTAGCTTCAATAAGTGTAGCATTCAAGGAATAAATTACATCCTGGAAGTCAGTACAAAACAGTTTCATCTACATTTGTAAATTACCATAATACATGTAATCTAAGAACTTCTAAAGATTGCAATGAAAGAGCCATCCTGTGTTCTTCTTTGCTTCTTTCAAAATTTATTACTATTTACATCCAAAATGGTTAAGATGAATATTTTTTTTAATTCTTAAAAGACAAGTCCACCCTAACAGAAGTTGATTTGAATAAAAAGAGAAAAATCCAACAAGCAAAACACTGAAAAATTCATCAAAATCGGATGTAAAACAAAAAAGTTACAACATTACGGCCATTACGACAAGTTTTGCTTAATTTCACAAAACAGTTATACGCACATCTCGGTCGGTATCAAGGAAAAAAATACTATTTTTTTACAGGAGCCATTTTTCTCACTGGTCACAAATTTATGGGAGCCATTTTTCAATTTCCAAGAGCCAGTTTTTAATTTGCTAGAGCCATTTTTAAAATAAAAAAAGGAAACATATCATTTGTAATTATTATAATTTTGACACGTTAAATTGTATTTTAATGTGCCATCCGTACTATTTCTTTATTTCTTTTACTAACAAAATTAATGATTACAATAATGCCATTTGATTAAATGTGCCATCTCTACTATTTTTTTTACTAATAAAAGTAGGCCCTAATGAATGATTTACTTAGATATATATTGCCATTTGTCTTTATTCAGTGCTATTGTAGAAAAATCTGATTATCAAATTTTTAATGTGGCTGTGTGAGTGATCCTGAAACTTTGAAAGAGATAAAGAGAGGTTACTATACAACTGTAAAATAATACATGAAAGGCTGGTATTCAATATGTTTTGTACAGTATCCAATAGAATAGAGTACACTTCTCATGGATTTTGATTAGTAAATAAGCATAATTTGGTGAGCAGTTTCCTTAGGAACAAATGCTTAATGCTCATAATAAATGAGGAACGTGGTATGCCTCATAGCTGAATGCTTTTTCACGTGACTAGAGCCTGAAATGAACTGATCACCAAAGCTCACAACTACCCCTTTCCGATGGGGACCGGAGCGAGCAGCATACGCACGACAGGCCTGGCAGTAGACCAAAAGCTTCAGTCTCTGTATTTTGGTTGTTCTGCTGAACTGCGTTGGCTCACTCACCAATACATAGACTGAAGACCTTGGAGGCCCGTACGTAGACAATGTATGAGCAGTAACGTTAGATCTAATATTCGGAAACCTGATTTTCCGATCGTTTTTTGTACATAAAATGTCACATTATGAAAAAGAAATTACATCCATATTTACGAGAAAATGTATAAAATTCAGAAGTTTCGTACCTTAGACCGCAGTTACAGCTAATTCCTTTCAAATGATATCGAAACATCGTCATCTTCGATCCTTTCGTTGGTCAACGTAAGTTGCCATCTTGGATGACGTCATCATCCTTACAGACGTATTTACCAGTCGCTACATGTATATATCGCGATTTGTGCCGCTGCTTTGCGCTTGTAATCTACGTGCGTGCGTTCCGAACTTGTCGCTCGCATTGATTCGCCAGGATATCGAAAATTATAATTGGAAAGCCTTGATAAAAAGCACACCTCATTGAACGTAGAGGGCAGCAACACACGGCTGCCATTTTTTCATCTACCGTATTTACCGTACTAGTGCGCTCACTGCGCTGAGCTTTGTGAATGTGAATGGTACATTACGTGCACGTTATAACCCACGCACGAAGGGAAGACAGCGGACGTATGGCCGAGCTAGTTACTGTACACAAGATCACGGGAACGATTTTTTTTTCCCGATCGCTCTCTCTATTGGGTTTGCAAGTGCGATTTCAAAGCTGAAGAGAGCGAAATCGCTCAACGTTCCCGTGTATTTTTTCCCCTGGTCGGTATGCAATGAGGAGACTGATGATGTCATACACTCACTATTTCTTTTGCATTCTCTTACATGAAAAAAGAAATATTCTGATTTTCTCCTTATTGTCAAGTAAAACAACGATTGATTCCTCCATGAACATGTGGAACTAGCATTGCTTAAAACTATATGATTCAGTCAAGTTGGTCCCTATTGTCAAATCTGTAAAAAATGAAATATTGTATAATTCAAACAATAAAAAACAAAAGAAACAGTGAGTGATGGACATCATTGACTGTCTCATTGGCATGTCACTGAGTTGTGCATAATATGTTTTGTGAAAATAAGTGAAACTTTATAAAATGTCATAACTTTCTTATTTTACATCCGATTTTGATGAAACTTTCAGCGTTAGGCTAGTTTGATAATTCTCTATTTATTCAAATCAACATTTTTCTGGGGTGGACTTGTCCTTTAATGAACAAATGTAATCTAAGAACTTCTTAAGATTGCAATGAAAGAGCCATCCTGTGTTCTTCTTTGCTTCTTCCAAAATGATTAAGATGGATATTTTTTTTCAATTCTTAAGGTACATGATGACATGTACTTACCCTGATCCCCTGTCATCATCGTCATCATCGTCCTCGCTCTCCTCCTCACTCTCATCATTGCCTGTGTCGGCATCGTTTGAGGAGTTACCACTGTCATATGAATCTTTATCATCTGTGTCACTGCTCCCACATGTAACATCAGAATCATAATCATCATCATTATCAGATGATACACTGGATGCCATATTGAATTCAAAACGCCTAGTCCATTGGTGATAAAAAGGAGTGTATTATCTGTTTATAGAATGAAGAAAAGAAAAAAGGGGAGTGTATCATCTGTTTACATGTATATAAATAAAAGAATAATAACAATGATGATAAAACGCTTAAAGGGGAATGAAACCTTTGGAACGAGTAGGCTTGTGTCGGAACAGAAAATCAAAGAATAAGAACCATGAAAGTTTGAGAAAAATCAGACAAATAATGAGAAAGTTATTAGCATTTGAATATTGCAATCACTAATGCCATGGAGATCCTTGCATTGGCAATGCGACAAGGATGTGTGATGTCACATGTGAACAACTTTCCCTTTGATGGACTATAAAATACCCCCAAAATGTCTCTTACTGCTTTTTCTTATGGTGATACAAGCTCTTTATCCATGATATATTCTTTAAAAATCTGTATTACATGCCCTCCTATAGAAAGAACACACGATCAACTGATAGATGTGATAAAAGAGGCAGTTTAAGTGAAATATATACTAAAGTAATGGGGAGAGTTGTTCTCAAATGACATCGCACATCTTTGTCGCATTGCCAATGTGAGGATCTCCATAGAATTAGTGATCGCATTATTCAAATGCTCATAACTTTCTCATTATTTTTCAGATTTTTCTCAAACTTTCGTTGATCTGTTTCTTTGATTTTTCTGTTTTCACACAGGCTATCTTTTTTCAAAGATTTCATTCTCCTTTAATACAATGTTTTTATGAGCTGTATATCATTATCCCACATTAGTACCAATGATCTGAATATTCATTAATTATCATCATAAATTTCTGCCACACATAAATCACTACCACATTCTTTCACATTCCTATAAAAGAAATTATATCAAAGAACATTAAAAATAGGAAATGTAATATCTA
The DNA here is from genome assembly GCF_037042905.1 of Lytechinus pictus. NCBI lineage: Eukaryota > Metazoa > Echinodermata > Echinoidea > Temnopleuroida > Toxopneustidae > Lytechinus > Lytechinus pictus. The sequence goes on along the minus strand of NC_087251.1, from coordinate 40,769,813 downwards.
AAATGTATATCATCCACATACTCTTCACTTATTTGCAACAAAGCTGACGATTGATTAAACTATTAAGCCCAAGGTGACAAGATGTTCTGAGTCCTGTACAACCCAGCATGGTATGCTGTTTTATCTGCAGGCACAGACCCTGATTGAAACTTTGATCAACAAGTGGGTCTCCACGCAAAGACTAGCACATAAAATCTTGCCGTTTCCTGAGCGAGAGGGCCTTCAGTACACAAGGCATGAATAGGCTGCACATTCAGACCCTTAACTTGAGTGAAGGCTTTGCCTTTGCACAGCAGACAAGTGCAAACCCTTCACTTGAGGAAAGTGGTCTGAATATGCAGCCTAAGGTTTCTGCCAATGACTTGTGTACAGAAGGTCCTTTTCTTCAACAGAAAGTTGTACTCGTGCTAGTCTTGTGTCAAGACCCACTTGTGGATCAAAGTTTCAATAAGGGTCTGTGCATGCAGAATACATGTAGGGGGCAATGTTCTAGTAACATGTTATTATACAATGGCAGGTTCTCACATAAAAAAAACCTTTGACATTTAAAGAAAAATAAAATATAGTGTATAAATGCAAAGTTTTTTTGTTTTTTTTTTACTTGAAATTAAAAGCTTCATTTTGTACATAATGCTCCATCGTGTTAATGGATACATGAACTATAATGTGTTCATGTACAGTTTGATGAATATTAGTTTAGATACAAATGGAAAGTATAATATTTGAGGATATCTATTTCTAATTTTGTATTTAAAAACAGAATTTATCAATTTCCTGGCAGCTGAAAATTCCTGAAACTTTCAATGCAAATTTTCAAAAATTTCCAGCCCTTTGCAACCCTAACTCCAGGCAAGAGTTCCATATGCACCCTCACTAAAATTGAAAATAAAAACATGGAGAAGGTTCAGAATAATATATCTAGCCCTTAGAACATAAACATTTTACATGTATGATGGGGGAGTGGAAATACATACCAAAATATGGCTTTATTCCGTCAAATTTCGAGCAGGATCTAGTGCGTGTAATTGTCCATAGACATTGGTTTATTTAGTCAGTAAAGGGTCTGTGAGTCAGTCTAGACTAGTCGAACTATCGGCGAAAGTCGTAAAAATACCCCTTCGAGTATCAACGTTTCTCGCTAGCATAGCAGGAAAAGGTCTCGACTGCAGATAAAATGAGGTGAGTTTGAGACTTTGAGTCCCAACTAAGCCTAAGGTAAGCAACAGTAAAAAAAAAAATGATAGAAATATCTGAAGTGAATGAACCGGAAGTCTCAACAATCTTTTGTTATGCTGTGCGGTTTTGTTATGCTGTGCGGGGTGCATAGTGCCATAGATATGGAACTATTTCCGCACTCCAAATAAAAGGGGGAAAATAAATTATGCACTTATGGATAAAGGTCTATCCTGACACAGAATCCTGACATCGAGGCACAAACAGGACCCTCAAAAAAGGAAAAATCTATCTCGTTTGTTCTCCTTCTGTCAAAATTAAAAACAAAATGGCCGTTCGATACCGAGAACGAACGTGACAGAGGTCTAACTTTTCCTTTTTTAGAGGGTCCAGTTTCAGTGCTTGTGCCTCATGTCAGGATTCTGTGTCCCAATAGACCTTCATTCATTTTATAATTGAGGTGAGTGCATAATTTATTTTCCCCTTTTATTTGGAGTGCTATTGCGAACCCATTCTACCCCATTAAGGAGAGTATATAAATACACGGACGAGTGGACTCATGCCATGGGGCCGATTGCACGAAAGGGTCTTTCCAAGGACCGTCTTTCATGTCGCCCATCTTTTATGATGCGCTACCTCGAGCGAAGTTCGTGCAGGCTCCACTCCACTTCACTACCGCTACACTACGCTTCACCTACCCGAACTTCGAGACCATGAACTCGATCGGATATTCCGAGTGACAAAAGGTGGGATTTTATGGGGAGAAAATACAAAATTCATGCAACATCACGATCTTTAAAAACAAGTGCAACTAATATTCTTACTTTACACAAAGTTTCACGTCTTTTCCTATACCAAAAGCTTCGGTCTCTGTTATGTTGGTTGTTCAGCTGAACTCCGTTGGCTTCACTCACCAAATACAGAGACCGAAGTTCTAGCGCGATCTGTACAGGGGACTCAATGGCCATATGTTTATGTACTTAAGATCGGATAAAACGGGGAAGTGAATTTGCGCGACAGCCGAGGTAAGTCACTGTTTTTGTTCCTTTTAACTTGATTTTGGCAATTAATGCCAAGAGGGAATATTAATTTGCATTTTGGTCACGTTAATTTTCAAAAATTTTATTTATTAAAGACAAAAATTGAAGAGCCCCGACGGGGGGATTTTGCATTGCAAGTCCCCTAATGGTGGCTGCACGCTAGCGAGCCGTCTGTGTACGAGGAGAAAAAAAAAAAGAAAAAAAAGTTAAAAAACTCCTCGAAACAGACGGCTGCCAGCTGTCTAGTCTTTTCCATGCTTCTATCAGTCTCAAAATTGATGATTTAGAGCCAACATGAAGTTCCTCACACGTATAAATATTAATGCGCTGCCGACTTCAAAACATCGAATGCGGGAGGTACCGGGTCTGGTCCGAGCTCAGACCCTCGCGCGCATGCGATGTTCTGAAATCGGCAGCGAATTATTACGTGTGAGGAACTTCATGTTGGCTCTAAATCATCAATTTTGAGACTGATAAAAGCATGGAAAAGAAGTGAAACTTTGTGTAAAGTAAGAATATTAGTTGCACTTGTTTTTAAAGATCGTGATGTTGCATGAATTTTGTATTTTCTCCCCATAAAACCCCACCTCTTGTCACTCGGAATATCCGATCGAGTTCATGGTCTCGAAGTTCGGGTAGGTGAAGCGTAGTGTAGCGGTAGTGAAGTGGAGCCTGCACGAACTTCGCTTGAGGTAATGATGCGCTATAAGCGGGGTGTTTCTGAAATTTATGATTAACAAATACACAATTTGTAAGCTTGCTTTTAAAAGTTTTAAATCAAATTTTATACAATTTTGTGAGATATCACATAAGTCATGTAAGTATAAACAAATATTTTGTTTATTTTAACGGACTAGGGCCTAATAAAATATGTTTGCAGATAATTTATTTGAAATGCGTTTCTCATGGCGCATCATAAAAATGGGCGACACGAAAAACGGTCCTTGCAAAGACACTTTCGTGCAATCGGCCCCTGGCCTGGGCTCCGGCCCGCGAAGCGGGCCGGAGCTCCCTGGGTTACGTAGCTAGAGGCTGGTGGCACCCGCCCGTGGTCGCGGCGCCGTACCGGTACCATACAGGTACCGTACCGTACACACAGCACACTGCACTCGGTACAAACTGAACAGACGCCACAAAGTCATCAACCTTTAGCTGCTCAAAACTACTTAGAAACATTTCGAGAAAAGATAATATTTTATTGAACATGATAAGTAATAGTATTATTGCCAAAATCATACCTCAGCATCACATGTTAGAATAGGAAAAAACTAAAAATCCTCGCCTTTTATTCGGCTTACAAAATTCCGAGACACAATTTGTTGTCACGGCAATTGAACAGAGCATGCGCAATTACGACAATTTGGGAATGTATGGTATCGGCAATCATTGACTTATTTTACTTATACCTCGGTCACATTAATTTGCTCTACGGCGCGGCGGTGGTTTGAATAAAATGAATATAACGGCTGTTTTCGACTCGCCGTATATACGGCCGCCATAGAGCAAATGTCCTTTCTTGTTTTTCCGTTAATGCCCACAATCATTATGTTTATTATTTTGGCAATTGAATGTCAAGATTGACTTTTTCTGACTAAAAGCAGGCTATTCAGCTAATTGCAATTAGTAGGCCTATACTCTTTCTCTCTAACAGTTAAATTCACATTTATTTTGTATAGTTATGACCGGGAGTTATGCATATCTGAATTTGAACCTTATTGAAGAAAAAAAAAACATCAGGAAAGGGGCAGACAGAGAATTCTACCAACCTCCCGGCCTTAAGATAATAAGACATCAGACATCATTACAAGGGCTGCTATAGTGAAAAGTGTAATTTCCTAAAAGATCAAAGTTTAATTTATGTGTCTTTCTTTCCTCTTAACATGCACAATAGAATAGGCCTATAAATAATAAAACGTTGAAATTGAAAATATATATTAATTTTTTTTGGTGAAAATACGGAACTAAAAGAAGACATGTAAATGAACGGAATAAATAAGAACAACAGAATGAGAAAGATGAAAAGACCTCGAGAAAAATCCCTCAACAATGTCGTACAAAAAATATTAGTGTTAATTGCAATACATAAATACGATTAGTACGTTAAAAAAAAGGAAAAGGGGGTATAGTCACTTGATCAGACCTAAAAGAGGCAAAGGATAATGGCGCAGTCACATTTCCCTTCGATGGCTTTACCTTGGAACGATTTTTTTACTGGGTTGCTGATGTAAATTTGAAAAGCAAAAAAAAAAAGGTTTCCGATCACTACAAAATAGGGGTCATTTAGGTCCCGAGGAAAGTTTCCTAAAAAATTTACTAAAAATGAAGGTCATTTTGGTTCCATTTTCCCATTTTTCAACCCTTTTAGAATTCCAGGGGTGCTGCCTATCACGCAACAGGGGCAGCACCAGTGGCGTACCTAGGATTTTCAACAGGGGGGGGGCAAATTCGTCCGCCAAAAAATTGACAAGCAAAAAAAAAAACAAAAAAAAAAAGTTTTCGGTTTTCAACCACAAATAAAGCATTTCGTACCAGAAAAAAACGTCACAAGCAAAAAAAAAAGGTCTTCAAGACTTCAGGGGGGGGGGGGGCAGGGATATGTCCCTTGCATGGGTTGTGACTCGTCAGGGGGGCAGTCTGCCCCCTCTGCCCCCCCCCCCCCCGTAGGTACGCTAGTGGGCAGCACCCCCTCTTCCCAGGGCCATGCATGATCAGGAGAGATGTGACGGCAGCATGAGTGGAGAAGAGATTGTGGCCAGTCAGGTCCAATGTCGTGATTTTATTAATCGCGATCGAATGATGATGAAAGTGCAAACAGATCATCGGGGGCTAGGGATAAACAAAAAAAAAAGGGGGGGGGGGTCAACGAAGCTAAAACGTAAAAAAAAAGGAAGAGGTGCCACATATAGTTACATAGGTGGACCAGGAAGTGGACCAACAGGGGCGGATCCAGCCTTCGCCAATAGGAAGGGGTGAGAATTTTTTTTACCACATTTTCCCCGATCGGCCGCTCGAAGTTGATATTTGTTTATTTCTTTGAAGGGGTAGTCCCATATGGACCTTCTAAGCTTTGTTGTTATAAATCAACATACCAAAAATATACAATAACCTCTTAAGCCTTATTCAAATATTACGAGCGCAAAGCGCGAGCTATTTTTTTAATTTCATGCATTTTTCCTAAAATTTAAACATTCTGGGCAATGTTTGTGATTTTAAACGAGATGTGTATTCAACTAAATAATTAGTGCGAGCGCGAAGCTCGAGCATAAATTTTTAATTTACGTTTTGATTTGATAAAAAAGGATCTGTTAACGGCTGCTTAAAATTTTTGACATTTCTACCTAAAGAATGAAAATTCTAAGCACTTTTGTAATCGTAAAAAAGGATAAGTACATAACTAAACAATTGATGCGAGCGCGAAGCACGAGCGGAAAAATTCGAGATTTACACCTAAAAATGGGACACTCTATTCATGTCTTGTATATCATGAAAAGGATGAGTAAATGGAAATATTTCTATAATAATACGAGCGCAAAGCGCGACCGGAAATTTTTTAATATTGTGATCTGAAACTGGATAATGATTAGAGAACAAGCTGAGTATCTGAATAAACATGCGCGCGCGTGTTCGAGATTCCGACTTAAAATCTGAGCATTCTAAATACCTTTTTATCATGAAAATTAATAAAGCGAGCGCCAAAAAAAGGTCAATTTAGGCTCTGTAGGAAAATTGTGAGGTAGATATGGATTAAGGTGTTAAAAAAGAGCTGATATGTTTTATTATTATTGCTTTGAATTTTGACATAGGACCGGGACATTTATAAAAAATCATGTCATTATTATGAACATGATGACTATCTTCCTATATTTCTCTTTCTAAGCGCGAGATGAAACTTGTTCTGAAAAAGGGACAATTTGATTATTAAATTAATATCTTAATTATCAATCTAATAAGCAATGAGAGCACAAAATCTGTTACATGGCCTGAAAACTGGACATTTGAGGTACTTTTAATTATGAATAAGACGCATGAGTTAATTTATTTTCAACAATCAATGCGAGCACAAATCGCAAGCCGAAATTTTGATAAACTGTCATGAAATGGGGATTTTAAGTTGTTTGTAAATATAATTTATATTGAGATATACATACCGCACCAATCAAAATGCGAGCGTACAGCGCGGCTAGCTGATACGTTTTGACAATCTGATACGTTTAGACATGCAATAGGGATATTTTTAGAACTTTACGGAATACAGGAAAGTAATAAGGTACCTGACAAATCAAATTTTGCGAGCGCGCAGTCCGAGCAGAAAATGTTGATATTCAGATCATAAAACATAAATTTTTACAGAGTATTATCAGGACAAATTTAAGGACTGCGAAAATGACATAAAAAAGAACTGGAACATTTTATCGAAGCTTATACCTATATAAGAAAAATAAAACCACGAGTCATGATGTTAAATTAACAATTGATAATGATCAAATACCTAACAATGAAATAGCTCACGTTCTAAACAAAGCCCCCAAAGCCTTTAATGAAGTCGGCTCAAGGTTGCAAGCCGCTTCGGGTAATTTCTCGAAAGATTTATTAAACAATTTGCAAACTCTGTTTATTCCAGATTGTGAATTTAAATTTTATGCAATCAAAAAGGAGTATGTTTTGAAAGAACTATTACATATTGATTGTTCAAAAGCGGTCGGAGTAGATGGCATTCACCTTAAGTTTCTTAAGCTGGCAGCAGAGAGTATAGCTGGCCCTTTAACCCATTTATTAAATGCAACTTTACAAACTAGTGTTATTCCAGAAGATTTCAAAACAGCAAGAATTCCTCCTGTACATAAGGGAGGATCATTTGATATTGACAATTATAGACCAATTTCTGTGCTTCCAGTCCTGTCCAAAATACTAGAGAGAACAATACATGATCAATTGTATAAGTACTTAAATGTAAATGATCTACTTGCAAATTGTCAGTCTGGCTTCAGACCGTCTTATTCTACTGCCACTTGTCTAACTGAGATTACAGACTTTTTGTATGATAAAACAGACCGAAAACATGTTACTGGTGGTATTTTCTTGGACTTACGCAAAGCTTTTGATGTTATTCCTCACAATTGTATACTTGCAAAACTTAAGTACTATGGTATTACTGGCAATGAATACAACTGGATGGAATCGTATTTAACAGACAGAAGGCAATTTGTAATGATTAACAGTTGTCGCAGTGAATTTTTGAAGATAAAATCAGGTGTCCCACAAGGATCTATACTGGGTCCATTGATATTTTGTATTTTTATTAATGACATGTGTAATTTGAAATTGCATGTACATTCTAAAATGTCTCTTTATGCTGATGATACCGCCATTTTTAATCACGGTGAATCAATTAAGGAGGTACAAAAGTATTTGCAAGATGATTTTGATTCAATAAGTAAATGGCTAGACTTAAATAATATGCATTTACACCCGCAAAAAACAAAAGCCATGGTATTTGGTCAAAAGAAAAAGTTGAGGGGTGCTCATTTGTCAGTGAAATTCAGGAACATACAATTAGAAAATGTAAAAAAGATTAAATACTTAGGTGTCATGCTCGATCCGGGCTTGACTTGGTGCGAACATATTACTAATATCGTTTGTAAAATATCTCGGGCAATAGGTTGTGTAAAGCGGATTAAGCACTTACTGTCCTTTGATATCATGAAGAAGCCGTACTTTTCTATGATTTTACCTTACATTGATTACTGTATTACATCATGGGGAAGCAGTGCAAAAATACATTTAGATAAGATACAAAAACTTCAAAATAAATATGCCAGAATGCTTTTGAAAAAAGATTATATATCACAAATTTCTTTGTTGCAGTCACTGAAGTGGCAATCAGTAATGAAGAATGACTGGCTCCGGTGAAACATGAGGCGCTGCATCACATGCGCCACTTTTGAAAAAAAAAAAAAAAAAAAAAAAAAAAAAGGAAGTCAGCGATGTGGTTATGATTTCAACACCGGCGCCGGTCAAACCATATAGATCCGTGGTCAAACCAAATCGGCGCCTCCCTTTTCCCCAGCAGCGGCGCATGTGAAAACGTAAACTATCACATCGCTGACTTCCTTTTTCTTTTCTCTTTTTTTTTTCTTCAAAAGTGGCGCATGTGATGCAGCGCCTCATGTTTCACCGGAGCCAGTCATTCTTCATTACTACCGCGAATGAGTATCGATCATCATGATGTTTTCATGCAGGAGCTTCGCGCTCGCATTTTCTTTCATTGTAAGCATGGGCGGAAATCTGTCCTGAAAGGTAGGGGGGACAACAGGGGCTGATCCAGCCTTCGCCAATAGGGGGGGGGGGGGGCGAAAAATGTTTTCAGCCATATGTTAATCCCCGATCGGCCGCTTAAAGGTAATTTTTGTCTGTTTCATTGAAGGAGTAGTCCTCATTGTCACTTTTTAGCTTTATTCTTATAAATCAACATAAATATATAATATCATCGTCCTTATTTATATAATGCGAGCGCGAAGCGCGAGCAAAATTTTTTGGGCAAATTTATGTATTTTTTCCTAAAATTTGAACATTCTGGGCAATGTTTGTTATCCTGAAAAAGATGTATATACAACTAAATATTTACTACGAACGCAAAGTGCGAGCAGAGGTTAACTGATGGAAAAGGTACCTGTTAAAGACTGCTTGCAATTAGCCATGAAGACGTTCCATATTTCAACAATAAAATAATGCGAGCGCGAAGCGCGAGCTGAAATTTTTTGAAATTTTACCCAAAGACTGGAAATTCTAAGCACTTTTTGTAACTTAAACATATAATAGGTACATAACTAAACAATTGTTGCGAAGCGCGAGCGGAAAATTTTGAGATTTATAGACCTAAGAACGAGACACTCTATTCATGTTTTGTAAATCATGAAAAGGATGAGTAATTGGGGGTCTTCCTTACACCCGGTCCTTACATTAATAATGCGAGTGCAAAATGCAGCCAGAAAACATTCATATACGTTTAATTTGAATCGATCGAAAAGGTACTTGTTAAGGACTGCTTGCACTTAGCCATGAAGACGTTACATATTTCAACAATCAAATAATGCTAGCACAAATTGCGAGCTGAACATTTTTGACATTTCTACAAAAAGAATAAAAAATTTTAATCAATTTTTGTAATCGTGAACAGGGTAGCTATATAACTAAACAATTGATGCAAGCGAAGCGGGAGCAGAAAAATTCGAGATTTAGACCTAAAAACGGGACACTCTACTCATGTTTTGTAAATCATGAAAAGGGTGAGTAATAGGGGATCTTTCTACATTAATAATGCGAGCAGAAAATTTGTGATATTGTGATCTGAAACTGGATTTTGATCTAAATAAAGAACAAGTTGAATATCTGAATAAACATGCGCGTGTTTCAGATTTAGACCTAGAATCTCGGCATTCTACACATTTATCAGCGAGCGCGAAGCGCGAGCTTAAACTATTTGATATTCCGATCTGAAAAAAGAGTCAATTTCAGCTATATATTTCAAGCACTTTGTAGGAAAATTGTGAGGTGGATATGGATCATTAAATTAATATCTTATTTATTAATGCCTAATGAGGGCGAGAAATCTGATGATATTATGGCCTGAAAACTGGACATTTCAAGCACTTTAGTAATTATGAATAGAATGCATCAGTTGGAATATTTTTTAACCATTAATGCGAGCGCAAATCTCATGAAAATCAATATTGAGACGTACATAAATCGCCAATCAAAATGCGAGTAGCGCTATCTGCTACGTTTTGACAATCAGACTTGAAAAGGGATATTTTTCAAAACTAAATGGAATACACAAAAATAATAGGTTCTGAATAAATCGAATTTTGCAAGCGCTCAGTGCGAGTAGAAAATGTCAATAATCAGACCATAAAGCTGTCTCTTTTACAGAGCACTTTGAAAAATCAGTTTGTAAATCACACAAAATAATGAAAGTTCGATTTCCGAGGTAAACTGTCTAATGTATATTGACTTCCAAACTTGATATTTAAGCTCCATATTGAAAAATCATCTAACAGGCAATGCGAGCGCGAAGTGTGAGCGAAAATTTTATATAGTGACATGAAAGATTCTTTTATTTTCCAAGTCTTCCTCTAATCCTATTTTATTCACTCTGGAACACTTGACAAGCAAAAAAAACCAAAGGTTTTCACTCAAAATGTAAGGTCATTTAGTCCAAAATACACGTATTATTTTGAATGTGAATGATGCAATTTTATCCATCATAAAAGACCAAAAATAGTAGGGGGGACATTTGATATTGTGTCCCCCCTACTATTTTTGGTAGGGGGGACACGTCCCCCCTGTCCCCCCTGGGATTTCCGCCCATGATTGTAAGTAATCTTATTGGAAAGAGTAAAATGAGAGGAACAATTTAAAAAAAGTTTCATCAAAATCGGTTATGAAATAAGCAAGTTATGGGAGTTTGAAAACTCTTGTTTTACTTTCTATGGGCATCCTCAAATTGGCAAACGTGCTTCAAAATGGCTCATTTTGTGGACAACTCTCCATTTGTTTTGTACATGCACAAATTTTTAGATTTTCCTCATTATCTTTCAAATTGCATCTTGCCTCCTTCTGAGCACAACATATGTAATGGGAAAATATAATCCACACCATATATGTCAAGGTCAGGAGGAGATAATGTGAAATATGTAAAATAAAGGGGGAAATCTGAAAATATGTGTACAAAACAAATGGAGAGTTGTCCACAAAATCAGCCATTTTGAAGCACGTTTGCCAATTTGAGGATCCACATAGTAAGTACAACAATACTTTTTAATCGTCCATAACTTGCTTATTTCATAACCGATTTTGATGAAACTTTTTTTAAATTGTTCCTCTCATTTTACTCTTTCCAATAAGATTGCATCTCTTCTTGGGTTTTGGTTTCCTTTAATTGTAATTTTTCCATTTTCTGACACCAGAACCGGTGAAAATTAATCGGCACCTATATACAACGGTGCCTGAAAACCAATCGGCACCGTGACTACAAGGCCAAGTCCATCCCAGAAAAATGTTGATTTTAATAAGTATCAGAAAAAAATCAATCCAGCATAACGCTGAAAATTTCATCAAAATCGGATGTAAAATAAAAAAGTTTTTCACACTAAAAAATAGTTATATGCACAACTCATGCGAATGAGTTAGTCGATGATGTCCATCACTCACTATATTTCTTTTGTTTTTTATTGTTTGAATTATACAATATTTCATTTCATCGTTGTTTCAATTGACAATGAGGAGAAAATTAGAATATTTCATATAATAAAATACCAAAGAAATAGTGAGTGGATGGCGTCATCAGTCTCCTCATTTGCATACCGACCAGGATGTGCACAAAAATGTTTTGTGAAATTAAGCGAAACTTTAAAATGTCTTAACTTTTTTATTTTACATCCGATTTTGATGAAATTTTCAGTGTTACTTCTTTCTTTTTATTCAAAACAACTTTTTGTTGGGGTGGACTTGTCCTTTAATTCCAATTAACCCGCACCATGAGACTGTAAAGTCACTTATAAAATACTCTGCAATTCTTTATTATTATTCTTTAATTTTTCTTTTATTCTTTTTAATTTTTATCTTTTGTTTACTTAACCGTGTGCAAGTGTTTGTGTGTGTAACCGCACATGCCTATTTTTTTGTTAGGATTTTCTAGCAAGTTCTGACTTTCAAAAATGCTTATTACAAGGCGGCACACATGGCACCAACATTGCCCGAGTTTCAATAGTTAATTTCTAAAAGGGGTTAGGTCCAGTTTATTTTCATATTGGATTAAGCCCAGGGATTAGGTGCCCCAAATTGGGGCACTCGAGACCCCCCGGACGGTGATTTTACATAATGGGATATTATGTTAAGTTTTGGATTTTTATGTATACATGTAGAATAGGTTTTCATGGGAATTTCAATGTTTCCTTGGTGTCTTCTAGAGCTCCTGAAAGTATACAGATTAGGAAAATTACTAAAATTTGATGAAATATGAAGCAACCCTTTTTGGAAATATTAAAGCTCTTCATTTGTGTTTTTTGCACGTTTTGCAACACCATATTTGCTCAGCATATTGGCGGCTGCTACACAATTTCAAATGGCAACTTTATCAAGAATGAAATTAGATATTTTCCCAGCTTCATGTTCACATGTATCTACCATAGTTTTTCTTCATGGATCTGGTATGTATTTGAGGCTAGTGACTGAAAAACAGACTATTGTAAAGTTTTAGTTTAACATTGGTACTAGGAGTGGTACGTTATGGCAGTGCCAGTGGAGTGAGTGAGAACTGAGATAGTGGTCCCACATCATTTATATTCTTGCAATGTGATGCAGAACCGTATTATCAGGTATGGTTTGTCACAAAACCAGTTGGAAACCACTCCTAGTACCAATGAGGTCCAACATTACATGTATGGACCTCATAGGCGACATCAGTAGTATTTTTGGTTAGAAATCTCTGAGAACAGGATATTTAGGCAATTATATCACAAGTACAAGCTCTATTCCTTTCTCTTATTTAAATTATAATTTTATAGTGTAAATGCATCGTTAGCAACAACAAAAAATGAAAGAAATGAAGGGGAACTTACATTTTCACGGCTTTTTCCTGATTTTCTGGGCAGCTGCTCTTCTCTTCTGACTCGCGATCGAAGCTGATATGAAGATCACGTGATTCGCGTTCTCGTCAGCTGATCGGTTGGTTATTCTTTTCGTCAGACGTTAATAATATATATTTTATAATGCTAGCATTCATCGCTAATTTAGGTGAAAGAGATTGAAGTTAAACAGCGCCAGGTCGGAATCATAATTATTTTGGAAGAGTGTATTTATACACTCGATCTCATACCTGACGTAGACGGCGCTATTCAACAAATGCACAATCTTCAATATAAAAAATAAAACAGAAAGAACGCCTTGAACACAGGCCAAAATGCCTAACGATTTATCCGCGGCATTAACAACTATCGTAAAGGGCGCTCCATTTATCAATAAAGATGGACGCTAAGCTGTCTATGGCGACAAAATTTGCCGCAAATATTTACGAAGAATTGTGAGAAATGGTCTGAAAATGCAACAAAAGAACCGGTGAGTACCGATTAAACATTATTAAAGTTATAAATAGATTATACATACCTTGTAGATTTAGTTTTTAAGGTGATATTAGTGCTTAGTTCTAAGCTAGGGAGGCCCAAACGCGCGTGAGTGGAGTCCCAGTTTATTAGCACGGGTAAGTATTGGGGTGTCGCCTAGAGTGTTGGAAACATGCTTGTGTGATGTGATGGAACTCATACTCATAGCCCAAACAAAATGCATTTGAATGAATGCAGAATGCAGTGTTTTGTTTTAAATCTGAGGGTGGTTCCAAACTTTTGGCCCCTTGCCATTTGACCTGAATAATTGGCAGAAAGAAAAATAAAAAGGAACCATTTTCTGAAACAAAAGGACGGGAGATTTTTTGTGAATTCATATTTAATGATGATCCAGTTATGTCTTATGAGGAAATCTATATGGGGCCTGTATCTGATCTGAATAATTTTGTCTTTAATTTTATTGTCTCGCCCACCAGAGGTGAAGGCGCGAGACTAAGTATAAATGGATCCAAAGGCAAATGTCGTCCGTCCATCCGTCGTCCGTCTGTCACAAACATTATGACACATAACTCTGCAACCGTCACTTTTCAACCAAACTTGGATGGTAAATGTACTTAGGGGTACTTAGGGGGTCTGCATGTAATGCTGCAGTTGGAGCTGGTCACATGCTAAGGTCAAAGGTCATTTTAAGGTCAACGTTAAAGTTTATGTGCAAGTCTCTCTTATTATGACACATATAACTCTGCAACCGTAAGTCACTTTTCACCCAAACTTGGGTTGTAGATGTACTTAGGAGACCTAGCTAGCTGCCTGTCATGGTGCAGTCAGAGGTCACATGGTAAGGTCAAAGGTCAGTCAACGTTAAAGTTTACATGCAAGGCTCTCTTATGACACATAACTCAGCAACCGTAATTCATTTTTCACCCAAACTTGGGTTGTATATATACTTAGGAGACCTGCATATCATGGCGCAGTCAGAGGTCACATGGTAAGGTCAAAGGTCATTTTGAGGTCAACATTAAAGTTTACGTGCAACGGTGCAAGACTTATGACAAACGTTATTCCATCCCAGTTATTTTACAATGAACTTTTGATGCAATTCTGTTGCGTTCCCTCGCAAATCACAATATTTCTGGTTACTTTCACAAATGGGCGAGACACAACATCGCTTATGGCTTGTTTTCTTTTTCATCCTTGGAATTGAACATATAGGAGACACGTCAGAAGGATTGCGGGAATGGCTTTTCAGTATACTCAGGAAAAGGTTTTGTTTACCACATTCAAAGATCATCTTCCCTTCTGCTCCGTCGCGGTAAGAATCGTTAAATTCTTTCGAGTTTTCATTTGTTTAACTTGTGATCAATAGCTTGACTCTAAAACCTGGGTAGGCTGGAAAGGAAATCTTAAAATTTCTGTTGAGCATATATGATTTAATTTCGGTTTTGTTACTTACCCTATGTCAGAAAAAATCACAGCTCATTCGTCAGTAGGCATAGAGCTTTACTGTATCTTAGTATAAGACCAGGTGATGTACTGTTTAATAAAGCTGTTCATAATTTAAGAGGGACTTTAAGATCGACTGGTGATCGACCCTTCCGCGCTGAATAATCACCAATGAACATTTAATGGTGAATATCATTGAACACAAGAAAAGATCACCTGTCACTCTTAAAGTCGCTCTTAACTTACGAACAGCTTTATGAAACAGCCAGGTACCTGTTTCATGAAGACTTTCAGTTTGCTATGTTTTAAAGAGTCTTAAAGAGCTGAAAGTATTTAAATATTTACATATTTATCTATTAAATGTAACTATTAACAGTTGACTATATATATTAACTTTTCATCATATTAACTTCTATGGAAACCTTGATTGTGATTGGCTGCTTGTTTCCATGGAAGTTGCCCTCATGACAAAGTTACCACAAGCTTAAACTCTGTATAAAAAAGGGCCTCAGAAAAAAATCAGAATATCAATATACAATAACAATAAAAATAATTTCCTTTCCAAAGACCTTACACGCCGATGAATGGGGCTCCTAGTACGGTATGGTTTGACCGTAAGCGTATAGCACCAATCGAACCTGAAGACTTGGAAAGCATTGATCCCATGTGTGAAGAGATTGGCAAGGTTATACAGCTCGAGGTGGACCAAGGAATTCCAAGGAATAAAATCATAGTTGGTCAGTATGAAAACAATGATTGGTATAATGTGGGTGCGTCGTGGTCTAGTGTTTCTGACTCTCACCTTCAAACAGAGGGTCGTGGGTTCAAATCCTAGCCATGGCGTGTTTTCCTTCAGCAAGAAATTTATCCACACTGTGCTGCACTCGACCCAGGTAAGGTGAATGGGTACCCGGCAGGATGAATTCCTTGAATGCATGAGCGCTGAAAGGCAGCTCGAGCTAAAGCCGAGGTAAGAATAATAATAAAAATACACCTCGGAATAGATGGCACTCTACAGAATGCCTATTATCATTATTATAATCAAGGAGGTTTAAATTGAGATAGAGTAACAGCAAACAAAATCCCTTTGAACCACGTCCGAAGCCGCCAGCAGAAAGTATGTCAGGCACTATGCTTAATCTTCCGAGCAATAGGTAGACAAAATATTCCCCGCATGACTCCATACCCAAAGGTCATCTATAGGGAAGTATGATTTTGTGATTAAAATTACTGTTTTGCTGCATCTTGGTCTGGTTATTTTTTGGGGGGCATGCAAAAAGATGTGATGCAATATTTACTGAAATATGACTCAAGTTTGCTTGACTGGGCATGTATGGGGCACTAATCTGGCAGATAAAATCATGAACAGCCATATTCTAACAACCACATTTTAATTTTTAATTTGTTGGGAGCAATTGGAACATTGCTAAATTCTAGTTTCTATAAGGGTCAATTTCTTCACTAATAAAAGGTTACTTGATGCAATCTGGTCAAATATCTTAGCACAATGTGGATTTGGAATTAGTGTTTTATCATGAGTTCTAATTCCAGTTTGTTTATTGATATAAAAAATGGAAAAATCAATATGATTGATTATTTCAAAAAACCAGTCCTCAGATTTCCCCATGAAACCGGTGGCTTAGAACGGCGGACATCAAAGGCACCATTACTGTGACCGTACTCTCTTTTTTTCTTAGAAAGGAATAGCTGCTTGAATAAATTTGTTGCTTGTGAGAACTTAAGAAATAAAACCTTTTTAGCATAATAATTTTTGTTGTTTTCTAGTTCTGTAGGACATATGATAAGTTATTAGGCTCTTGAATTGTGATTCTCTCAGCTCATGAAGTAAAATAAGAATGGAGGAAAATGGGGGTTGACAGTAAATGGTTGAACATACCAAACGTTTATTGTTTTAAATGGAATTGTCCCGAAGAAGGGAGGTGACCCCTAAGGCTAGGTATGTATACATTGATAGAATAATTTTCTTTTGAGATAGAAGGTACCTATCCAATTAAACAAGTTTCTCTATTAAAGTTTATCTAGTTTTCAACTTCCTACAATTACAAGGCAAAAATTTTGACAGCAAGTTTGCTAATTTTTAATTTCGTTTGTGTACAATTATAAAATTGTTATCACTTAAATGAAAATTTATTTTGTTTTCAGTGCCGTGTGATGACTTATCAGGCCAAAGTATTTGTAACTTTCACAAGTTATAGAATGAAAGTTATTCGACTATTCTATCCTTATCTTTTTTACAGGTGGATTTTCAATGGGAGGATGCCTGGCCTTGCATGTGGCATATCGGTTCCAACAAGAAATTGCAGGGGTTTTTGCTCTCTCATCTTTTTTGAATGACAATTCTAAAGTTTACCAGGTATGCACCATACATTTTATATTAAGGAAATTTGTTATTTTTAAAATATTTTTATCATGAATATGATATCCACACCTTTACTAGGACATATACGTACGTTGCTTTCTTGAAATGTTGACTATCATATCCCCATTTTCATTAATGACACTATTTTGTTCTATAACTCATATATCTGAAATCTAGTTTTATATCTTCTTTATTGCTCTCAAACTTATTCTCCCCGATCTGATATTCTTGACACTTTACACAAATTGGTTGAAGGTTGTCACAAAGAAAGTGATTATTATCTTTCATAATTATTCAAAAAATTATTCCTGGAATCCTGTAGTTTGAAGTTTTGTAAATTGTGGAAACCATTTCTTGCAATTGATTATCAAGACATAATAAAGGCAAACAAGTTTATTCAATCCATGACATCATTTTGAATCAGAATGTAAACTTTATTTAATATATGTCAGAAAGAAAAAAAATATGTACATCAAGTATTTAATATCTCAATACATTTTAATGAACTACTTTTTGACTGTTTTGTTTCATCAAATTTACTCTCTCTATTCATTAGTTTGGGAGAATGTAACATGTACAACAAGGGTGCAAGTAGAAAAAATGACAAAATAACAACAAACTTTGAGTAAATTGGACAAACACTAAAAATGAATGTAAATACCACTAATGCTATGGAGATCCTCCCATTGGCAACACAAACAAGATCTGTGATGTCACACATGCACAACCATGGCTGTACGCAGCGGTTGGGCAGGGGGAGTTGCCCCCCAGAAATTCAAAAAATATATATTTTTTGATATTTTTTAACTGAAAATTTTCACAAAATTCACCAAAAGTACGCACAAAATCTTTCAATTTCACTTGAAAAAAATGCAAAAGAGCCCAAATGACGAGCTGGGTCGCTTTGCTTCCTTGCTTTTTCTGAAAAGTTTACGCTTCCTGCCTACCCCCCCCCCCCCCAGTAAAAAAATTATGTGTATGGCTATGTGTACAACTCTCCACTTTGGATACTGCAAATATACCCCAAAACCTCCTCTTTGCTCATTCTTCTGATATGACAAACTATTCATTCATGATTATATGTGAAACCTATATATATTATATGTCCTCTTATAAAAAAAGAACAGATCTGTATCCTTGATAGACCCACTAGACGAAATTGAATATTTAAGTGAAATATGTACTAATGGGGAAGTTACATGTTTGACATCACAAAATTTGTCCACATTGCCTAGGAGGGTATAGCTTTAGTGATGTCATTATTTAAATGCTCATAACTTTGTTAGTATTCAGTTAATCCACCTCAAACTTTAATTGATCTGTTTCTTTGATTTCCCTCTTTTATATTTTTTGACTGGTTTTAAGGGTTTCATTTCTCCTTTGAATTTATATAATTCTTGTATTTAACACCAGTGACTACAGTTGCATACTTTTTAGATACGCACATTCATGTTTGTAGCAAAGTTACATGTTTTAATATCACTATTGTTTTTAAACAGTCTAAACTTCCTTATTTTGTCAGATTTTTCTCTGTATGTTCAAATTAAATTGTTGTTGGGATGGACTTTGCCTATAAGGTTCAAAGAAGAGATAATAGCAGAATTTTGAAACTTGAATGTTCTGGAAAAATAGCTTGTTATATACTTTGAAAACAAACCACAGTGTCAAGCACAATTCAACACAACTTTGACATGGCCTTTAATCATTTGTATTGGAAAAGTTAATGAAAGGGAATTAATATGAAAGGTTAATGAACTGTACTCATAGGAGTTATGATTTCTCTTTTTAATATATAAAAAATATCACTGCAAACTTGTTTTGAGATGAGAATAATAATATTTGGTTTTATTTTAGGATCTTGCATCATCAAATTGCCGTAGACCTCCCCTATTCCAATGCCATGGAAAGGTTGATCCGTTGGTCCTCTATAAATGGGGTGAAACTACCAAAGACTTGTTAACAAAGGCTGGAGTCACATGTCAGTTCCATAGTTATCCAAGACTCTATCATGAGATGAATAAAGATGAACTTGATAAACTACAAGCATGGTTTGACGAGACATTTACATCATCATCATGAAATCAGATAATTTGTTTTCTTTCATTTTTTAAGTGAAAACCTATTTCAATATATAAACTGGGTTCCAATAGAAACTTATCAAACTTCACAAGTGCACTACACAAATTCCATTCAGTCAAAATGAACACAATTTTGGTACAGGCTAGCTTCAATAATCTTTACTAAGCACGTGTCAATAATTAAGAGATTGGTTTAATCACAAAGAGGCTGTTGCCCCTCAAATCAATTGGTTCCGGAATCAAAAGTCACAAAATGGCAAAAGAAAGACAAACTAGAAATGCTCGGCGGGTCGCGCGGCCGAGCACATGTATCCCCCGAACCCACCGCATCATTGCGATATATAGAGCTCGCACAGAAATTTGACAAATAAATACAATTACCATGGCAACGATGTCTTTGCCCACACCAAATCAATAGATGGCTTTGCTTTACTATAATGGACCTTCATGTTAAATTTGAAGATGATCGGAGAACATGAGCGCTCACAAGGAAATTTCTGTGGCGGCGGCGGGAAGAGGCCAAATCCATAGTATCTTCCGAACTCTGTTCGGGGGATACAATGAAAATTAGATGGGATGAAACAAGCTTACCAGTTTATTAATGTTCACAGTATGACCATCGGCATGTTAAATTGATTGCCTCAATAAATAAGAAGTTACAGGAAGTTAAAATTAACATTTTAAACACACCTATTGAGGTCAAAGAAGCATAATGTATGAATGGACTCGATAGCAGTCATGACCATTTGGTTTAATCCCATCTCATTTTTATTGGTCTTTCTTTTGCCATATTGTGACTTTGGATTCCAGCACCAATTGATTTGCGGGGCTCGAGCCTCTTTGTTATGAAAACAATCTTTTGATTATTGACATGTGCTTAGTAAAGATTATTGAAGCTAGCTTGAGACAATTTTTTTTTCATTTTGACTGAGTAAAATTTTTGTAGTGCGCTTGTGAAGTTTGTTAAGATTCTTTTGGAACCCAGTTTAGATTATATTTTCAAACATCAGGTTTTTTTTTTCTACATCAGACCGATATTTATGATGATCTAATTCAATTGTCATGTGTTCAAAGATATAGTTGAATACTTGGTTAATTTGAATCTACATTATAATTGCTTGGAATCATTGCTTTCTTCAATAATTTTTTTTTTGGTGCCGGGGGAGGGGGGATTGGGGTATGATCATTTTTGGTATCCAGCGAGTAAAATATGATTGCATTAAAAATAATTACAACATTTTCGAGCAGAAGACATTTTCAGCTTACTAGTCATTTATCAATGAGAAAGTAAGAATCAAACATAACTTTCTAAACTGTTCAAATGATATGTCTTGAGCTTGGCGATGTCCAGTCATCAGTTGTTTGAAGGAAGGATAAAAAGCAATGTGTCTATAGATGATATATTGAATCTAAGTGCAATAGACTTATAATCCTTGTTTTGTGCAGACAAAATCAGCTATAAAGAAAACACATTGTAGAAAATTGGTCCTGATAATCAATTCTAATTTGCCTATCCATCTGCCAATTACTGTTTATTTTTATTTTTTACTGATACCACACTTTTATTACCGCTTTTCAAATGACTTGTTCTTTTCTCTTTCACAAAGCTTCAATATATCTGTCTTAATTTTCATATTTTATACCACCAATCATTTTTCGAAAGATTTTTTTTAATTTGCTATTATTTACTTTAAAATGTGGGATAAAATGAAGAGGATTTCAAAAATGAAAATACATTTTAAAATCTCTAAAAGGTATTAAATATTAATAAATCAAGGTAAACAAATATATGATCAAATGGATGAGCAAAGTTAATTTGCATTTTTCTTCTATTGTTTTAACTGATGAAATATATAACATAATTTTTACTTATAACTGATTAAAAAGACATATTACAGACTGACAGGTATAGGAATATAAGTTGTTATGCAATATAAAGAGTTTACTATACAAGTTGATTTGTAATAAATATATGTGGAGAAGAGTGATCAAAATGATAGCACATGAAGGGATGATGTACATGTATGCTTTAATCTGCAATTAATCTGCTTAAAAACAATTGTGGCAAAAATAGACAGTAGTGATTATATCACATTTTATATCGCAATTATTATGTTGATTTGGGTAAAATATTGTGCTTTTTATGAAAGAGTAATGACAATATTCTATTAAGTGTATTTTACACTTTTATTAAGTGTATTTTACACTTAAACAGTATGATCCATTTATGTTTGGAGTCTGAAAGGCATTAAAATGGTTTTGAAAAAAAACCACAATATGTATTTTGAAAATGCATTTGGGTAAAATATTGTGCTTTTTATGAAAGAGTAATGACAATATTCTATTAAAGTGGAAGTTCACCCTGACAAAACCTGTTCACCCTGACGTCATATGCGAGCAGCATTCCTACATAGCGAATGGTAAAAAATCAATGAAATGTCATTTTCTCAGAAAATTGAAAATGGTTTTCACTGTACCTTTTGTATATCAACAGACAAATCATTTCACGCCCGATCATGAATAGAAAACAAAATTAAGTCATTAGGAACCATACAAAATTTGAAATTCATGCATTTTATATTACATAACACATGGGGCAGCTGCTTGTTTATGACGTCACAAATCCAAAACTTTGAACTCTAATAACTTTCTTACTCTTTAACAGATTTTCCTCAAACCTTCACCAATATTTTTTACTATTTTTTTCTGCTATTTTTACAACAAAGTTTTCTTCAGGGTGAACTTCCCCTTTAAGTGCATTTTACACTTTTATTACTTGTATTTTACACTTAAACAGTATGATCCATTTATGTTTATAGTCTGAAAGGCATTAAAATGGTTTTGAAAAAAACCCCACAATTTGTATTTTGAAATTGCATTCTGTGGAAGTTTAGCAAAAGTTGTATTTATTGGCTTTTGGTAGCTTGGCTGAATGTAAGCTTTTATGAACCCCATTGTAACCAAAATGGGAATAGAAGGGAAATGATGCCGAGGGGAGCATTTTGTTTAGTTTTTGGTCAGTGATTATCACCGGCAGTTGTTATAAGCTACTGGAAAAAATCCTTGCATCTGAATGGCTGAGAAAGAATTGATCGGTGCAAATCATGACATAATGCTCTATGCAACACTCCCCCAATGAAATA
Source organism: Lytechinus pictus (assembly GCF_037042905.1). Classification (NCBI taxonomy): domain Eukaryota; kingdom Metazoa; phylum Echinodermata; class Echinoidea; order Temnopleuroida; family Toxopneustidae; genus Lytechinus; species Lytechinus pictus. The sequence continues at coordinate 40,747,436 of NC_087251.1, read as the reverse complement.
TGTACCAAAGATGGCTTAGACACTATTGGTAATGGTCAAGTCCAACCCGACAAATCGTAAATGGAGAAATATAAACATAAGGCTTGAATGTTCATCTAAATTCAATTTCCATATGAAAGTTATGACATTTTCAGTTTTAGCTTAGGCATAGATATACACAACATGGAAATGATGGCATATAATCACTATTTCTTAAATTGTATTACACTGTAAAATATTTCAATTTTTCCTCCAATGATTATAATGTAACGACTGATTATTCATGGATCATGTGTAATCTCAATATTTAATTCATTAAACCAAAAATAAATAATTAAATACATAAGAAATAGTGATTGCATGACATCTTGGGGGAGGAGAGGTCACTGACAATGGACAACATCCGCGACAAAGAAAACACAGATTTTTTTGTGGGTAGGCGTAGAATGCGAAGTGTCAAAAACGCCAAAAGATGAGAAAAATAATTGAATGAGAGTGATTGAGACTGGACAGCTAACACAGAAAAACTTTTTATCCGATGAATATGTTGACGAGCGCTTGATCGCATAATCGATTCTTGCATAGACTGTTTTATCAGTGTTTTCCCGTAGGTGCGGAACGCGAATGGAGTGTAAAAAGGGGAAAAATATTAAATGAAATCCCCGTTGAGAGTGCAAATCTGGGATATATGCACAAAATCTGTGTTTAGTGTCTTAAGGCATGCCCTTGAATCCTTGCAATGTTTAGAGTACTTTCTTGGAAAATATTTGCAGATGTCCCATTTTTAAAAGCAGTGACCCCCCCCCCCCCCGAATGATCTGACCCTTCATCTGAATAAATATTGGATTCAATTTATTGAAATTCAATTTGCATTTAGGCTAGATCGTTGATAATTTGTTCAGGTCGAGGACTTTTCGCACTCAATGTTTCCTAAATTCCTGCTTTCCTCTCTATACACACATACAACAATCTTACTATCATAATTTTTTTTGTTGTCTTTTCTACCTGGCAATCATCTACACATACACATTTACAAGTCTATATTTTTATTCTTATATTTTTATTATTAACATCATCGTGGAAAATTTCTTTTGTCACTGTCTCTAAGTCATTCTTTATGATAATACACAGTTTATACAAATTTCCACACTGGATAATAAAATGAAATTAAATTTGAATTGAATATCAGTTTTCTGAAAATAAGCGAAACTTTAAAACTGTATAACTTTTATTGTTTTTCTCACATCTAATCTAGCTAAAATTTAAGTGTGATGTTTAATTTTTCTTTATTTGTTCAAATGAACTTTTTGCTGGGATGGACTTGTCCTATAAGGTACATTACATTCATGTTATTTGCAATCCTGTATCATGTGAATAAATGTAGCTGACTAGCAGATGCTAAAAAACACACAGCAATAAATAAAGGCCAAGCAAAAGTGAACTTGCATATGAATTTATTCATAATAAACAGTTCTTATATGACATAAATGTATCAAGAGAAACTGTCGCTTTTAACTTCCAATAAAGCGTTAGTACCAATCAACTGACTCTTTAATAGTATTATCTAGTGACATATGTACAGTTTGCTCATTTATTTTAGATGAATATTGGCCAACAGTAATTACAATTTTAAAAGCCATGATTGTGTGTTGAGATACTCACAAATTGTTGAAGGTTTTGAGAAATTGAATTTATCTATTCTGGTAGGTTTTTTTTTGTTCGTAATAATGTATGACTTGGGTTGCAAGAGGAAAAGACTATTATAAAGCTTATTTATATATTTACATCAATAAAACTTTATTATCCACATATATATAGTCAGTAAATGACACTGCACTAAATATGAATAAAAAGCTCTGAATAAAAGTCAATACTTTGATACAATAAAAATATCATTTATGAATTGCCATGATTTCATTTCGATTGGTATCCTTCAGTTGACTCTAATTATAAAGAATCAAACTGATCGCTTGAAAGCCCTCTATTTATTTTCACAAGATCATTTCCAGCAAGTGACCGATTCCAGCACACTATAAATGTAAATTGAAATTCACTTTGGCAAATTTGAAAATGAATGAAAATGTAGCCATTTAAGTTTGCAGACAAAATCCTTACCCAGACCTGACATAATAAATTACAAAATTGGCAGTAATTATTTAATGGAGGTTTAATGGAAAGCACTTTGCTAATGTTCATAAGGTACATGTATTGACGTAAGTCTTAACCTACGTGAGACTCTGTAGAGCCAATATTAAAAAAAATAACATTCAATCTTTTGCTGTTTGAACAAATAAAAACATTGACTGATACAAAGCTCTAGAGTTCATTTATTGAGATTTATCATTCATATTTTACTTTCAATTTTCTTCAGGGTAGTTTGTAGTACCATTAGACAATTGCTATAATGAAAAATATACTCTGTAAAATTGGATATTTCATTTCTTCTAAATACTTTGGTTTGCTTTCAAGGAGGAAACATCAAGTGTTTATTGCTTTATTTGATCTGGACGGAACTGCTAAGACGACATCTTCACACAGTTCACTGTACGAGACATGCACTTTACACAATCACAAAGATCTACACGCCGTTTTCAATTAAACTTCTACATTCACATAAAGACATTTATACTCACACCTAACTCTATGCAATTTGCATAAGCACGATGAATAATTTTCATATTATTCCAATTGTTATCATTATTATTTACACATACTTTATGAACGCTTATTAGAAAGCACATTCTAGAATAAACACAACACCACAGGTGTCAATATATGACAAATGTATTCCTTTGTTTCAAAGTGTATCACATTAGAGCCATGCAGACGATCAAGCTTACTGTTCTGATTGTTAGCAATGCAATTCTACATGTATTCCTCGTTAAAAAGACTTTGATTTATGGTATCTATCAACCTACAATTAATAAAGATCCACAAGATAATAAGATGCTATTGCAATCAATGAATGAGTCAAGACGTTTCAAACAGCATTCATGTTCCATTGCACACAGCATAAGAAAGACATTATTAATGACTTAAAAATGGTTGCTATCTTAAATTTACCATTTGAAAGTATGAAATCACATGTGAGAATTAATTTATATTTACTTTGGGCAAATACAGACTACTGACACTATGAGGGTGATGGGGATAAATATTGATCAGATATAAGATGGACTTAAGTGAAGCAAACTGGCAACAATGAGTATGGTGGTATTGTATCATGAATTCATATTACAATGTGAATCTTTCTTATTAGAAACGATCTCAGCAGCTTGTAAAATCTTTCTTGTTAGAAATGATCTCAGCAGCTTGGAAGAAAGGATACATGTCTCACTCTTGAAAGTTACCAATCAAGTAAGTGTCAAATATTGGATTCTAGTAGCCATAAAGAGAGATTCAAAATGGCTTTATGGCTTTTTATTGATTTTGTTCATGTCCATTCTTCGAAGGAGGGGGTAACTTGAAATAAATTTGCTTTGAACGCGGATTTTAAAATCATGTGATTTCATGACATAAAAAAAGCCTGTTTATACGTAGTGTGAAGAGTGATTTATGCCAAGCATTGGCCAAGAAATGATTTGATTTCTTTACTTTGAAGCAGGTTTGTGCAATGAAGAAAGGGACGATAATGAATGGGAACCTACATCTTAAGGCAGTGAGATTGGTTGGAATAGTTGATCTTGTGGAGGTATATACTGATAAGATGTCTGTACAGAACACAGAGCACACATTCCACAGGTCACCAAATATATACTCTCTCTTTCACCTAGTCACAAAACAAACATTGTTTAAACATTGAATGTCATCACATTTCTTTGGTTGTTTCTTTGACAAGAGAGGAAAGAAAATGAAGTTTTGAAAAAGAGAACTGCTTTCAGATTGTTAAATTATTCTCGCATGAGGTAATAACCTGTACTTTTTTTTCACAGCCTCTGAAAGTAAATATGGTATGAAAATATACTTAGAACACATCTCTGATGTATGCTCCTTATGTTTGGAAGCATGTACGTATTTATAAATGGTTAGTCTCATTGAACACACTTCAGTTTAAATACATTCCAATCAATCTTCAATTAGTGAGAAATAGTTATCTTGTGAACATAATTTCAAATAAATGTATGTTTATATTTAAAAGCTTTAAATTGGACTCTGTAACTAACAAAAGAGAAATGTAAAAAAAAAATTATATGAATAAACAAAATTGTATTAATAATTCTTCCATCCTGAATTAAGACCATGAGCTGACCTAAAATATGATTTCATAGGATAGAAGAGAAACCATTATAAAACCATATTTCTTGTATTAAAAATATATAGAGTGCACATCCACCAAACATATACAAAAATTACACAAATTATTTGCTATTTCAGTAATTATCACAAACAATCATACACATTTCTATATAACCTTTATACAGAGATATCATATACATTGGTCATATTGTGACCTGAACATTTCCCAAATCGAAAATAGTCTTCATATATTTCATAGCCTCATCTTTATTCCAAGGTTGGCCGTACAAGGGGCGGGGCAGCCACCTTTTATGAGTTTTTTTTCAAGTGAGGATATTAAAAATCCAAAGGGGTAAAAAGATGTTAAGAAAAATGAAGAAAGAAGAGAATCAAAGAGAGACATCTCGTTTCCCACATCCAATTGAGAAGAAGGCTACTTTAAAGTAGTCCCCCCCCCCCCTTACAATACACTGGCCCTGCCCCCTGATTTTTCATGCATTGTTTCACATTCATATTCTATTCCATTTTTTGCAGCAATATTATCTTGTAGTGTAGAAATGTTTGAAAAAACACTGTCAAAATATACAAATAAGAAGGATACAATTTTGATTTCACATATTCATCAGACATTCTGCTTCTTTGGATGCAATACCCACTAAAAGCCAATTGTCAATGTAATCAGATGTTTAAATAGTATTAGTAGATAATTGTCCTCTTTGGCAAAACAATCTCTACTATCATAAGATTATCATTCATGGGCATATCATTGTCAGTCAAAGTTCAGTTGATCAGTTTCATGAATAAAAAAGAACACCCGACTCATTCCTCCAAAGTTTTTAAAAATCTCTTCAATTGCCTTTCTGTTTGATCTTGTTCTTAAGATGTTTCTTAATAATTTGCCTAATTACTACTGTGATATTTTCATCATGATTTTTGTTGATGCTTAGAACAATCTCATTCTCATCATATTAATTAACTGAATTCAAAATATCCTAAATATATAAGAATTCAGTTGTGATTAGTCCCATTCTTTAGTGTATAGGAAATTTCAATATAAAGATTGAAATAGTCTGTTAAACATTTTTTCAAAGAAGATTTACAGAATACCCTGTAGTTTAAAGTTAATTCAGGAGACAATTTATTAGTATACATATCATTAACAACTAGTTTATTTTGCATTATTTTAAATGAACTTTGGTCCACTTATTTCAAAATGACACACTGAGATATTAAAGGTCTCGCTTTCCAATAATTGTAAATGCATACCTTTAAACCGTCGATTAAAAAACAAACAAGAAAATGCATAAGAATTTTTATTGCAGATTCTTGAAATTTTCTTAAGTACAATTTAAAAAGAGAATCCCTTACATTGACAAAATGAAAAGTCAGTAAGTTTATAGAATTGTTATCTCGCAGTGGCTTATATTAAGTAGAGCACTGAATTGCATAATATGTTTACATATGAATAGGCATGAGCAGAATGAGTATTTATCAAACATTTCTGATCCACATAATTAAATCACATCTTCTTGTCACTTTCTTGGTTCTTTCTTCACATTTAGAAGCATTTATATGATCAGCTCTACATAGCACCGCACTATACTTTCTAAGACCCCTGCATTATTCCAAAAGTCATACACTGAAGACAGTGGATTGGGAGTTCATCAGGGGTGTTCTATATCATCATGTACAACTTGTAAATTGTTTATGTTGACTATTATTTCCCAATAATTCTTTTCTTTTTGTTGGGAAATAAATACATGGTGTCAAGCACACATATATCATGCTTTAGTGCTAAAGAAAGAAAGATAATGTTGGTCGTTGATTTGCAATATCTTGTTCTGAAAGAGAGAAAAATACATTTTTCTTTTGTCATGTCGGAAACTCCCTGTACGGGAGCAACTTGATTCACATTTTGTACATGCCTTCCGACTTTGGCATATTTTTTAAGACTTGTCTCTTATTGTTTCCCAGATTTGTATTCATTGAAGTGGATGCCCCTGCTCCCACAGATCCCGGACTCCACCATCTTGAGACCTATAGAATCTTATACATTAAGGTCTACATCTTGGAGGTTGGTATCACCATTCATCTCTGCCACTTCCTCGTAGGAAGGTGGAAGATTGGTTCCGTTCTCACCATGAGCATCGACCTTGGTCAACTCCAGATCAGGGACTTCCTCTATGGCATTATTACTTCTCAGATGGGTCAGCCTCGGAGTAGTCAATAAAGCCCAGCGCTGTAAATAATAAATGTATCAAGTGTCTATCACATACAGTATAACAAACATAGCAAACATCGGAGATGAACATGGGGTAAGATTTCATAAAAAAAAGTTATACACAACATTACAAGCGACCAGTGATCCTTCCTCTGCTTGAGATACCCAATACGTTCCCTGTTTAATATGATGGCAGGGAACATTATATTGCTATTAGTATAATCAAATCTTGACAACCTTTGCATTAGAAGCCAGACAATATCAGAATTTAACTCTAGCTGATAAAATACAAGTTATTGAGAATCGAATTTAAGCACAAGGCGGGGGTCATCAGTCATGCATTTGAAAAGCTTTGGCCTTCAAATCAACAGCGCAGTACCATCCTACATAGCTTCCTCATCATATCTGATCAGACGTACCTAGGGCCACTACCCTCACTAGTATAGTGGTCTGTAATACAGCCTAAACAAGCCAACTGAGACTTTGATAGGCCTATTTACCGTTACTCAAGATTGGCACAAGGTGATAGATATATCCCAAAAGTCAAGACATATGCACTTGTTGATATTAGCTTTTTAGTATGGTCGGTTTCCAAGATCGATGTATCAACAAGCAACTGATATTAATCTGAACCTTTGCGCGCTGATGTTGCAATTTTGCACATTCGTACAATTGAATTCAACAATTGTAATAATTAGTTTTCTCCCCTACCTTCAAATTAGATAACCTAATAAAAGGCACTAGTACTTGGATAACATCTATATAATAATAATAAGTATCAATGGTGCAATATGGATATCTTGAATTAAAGAAAATAACATGGAACAATTGTCATTTTCATCCCCCAAAATTCATTCAGCGTGCAAAGAGTTAAAAAAGTAAAATATATAAAAGGGGATCAAGGGTAAGTGATTAATACAATCATATTTCTCAGAGCCTCTCATGTAGTGTCGAAGTATCCATTTGTAGCTATTTGTGAACAAAAGCACAGCTAGACAAGGTCAACGTCATAATTGACATTTGAGTTGCAATGTGTTTTGTGGGAATGCTTTCTTGTCCCGAGGAATAAATGATAGATGACGTTGATCATGGGATGATGGCCGATGAAGTATGCTGGGTGGTACCAACATAGAACATGACATCGAACAACATTGAAGTATTAATGACTTGTAAGTGATACTATCTAGAGTTAGATCGGTATGCTGATAGAATCCTCATGTACTAGTGACTTGAGATGAGGTAGCTATGTTTAAAGTGGATCAATACTTCAACATTGCTTCTATGTAGGTATGTAACTTGTCATGTTACTATTTTAAAATAAATCATATTTCTGTAGATTTATTATTATCAATTCAATTTTGCCCAACTTTATCAATGAAAGGGTCAACCATTTTAACCTAATTATGAATGATGATTATGAACGTTGCACATTCAAAATGAAGTTCCATTTAATTTCCACAAAACTCTGCAAAGAGTTATTACGGTGCCTGTATATGCCAAATATAATAAATTTATATATATATAAATATATTATATAAGTAAACATTATACAAGTAAACTTATACATTATACAAACTTATACATTATACAAGTAAACTTGTCATCACATTATATATATATACATATATATATATATATATATATATATATAATGTAAGTTTATGTAGTTTATGTTCATGTGTCTTTGAAGTTTACCATATTGGAAGTCGGGTAGAATAAGACAGCCAATAAACTAGGGCTTCTGATATACATTATTGAATTACAAAGTAAGTCTAAACTCCCGTTACTCCATCAAAACCACTGTCAATTTCATCAAATTTTCCAAGTTTTGAAATACATATCAAAGATTTAGGACGTATTTATACTGGGTCTGTATGTACTCCTTTTGAAGATAGCAGTACTCGACAATACATTGAAAACTCTTTTTAACAAATACCCAAGCGGAATGAAATCTCCATCCAAACAAGTAAAAGAATTTATGCTGAACTTAAGTGGAATTCCTATCATCTTTATCAAAAAATTTTAAGTTTAGCAGGAGGCATTACAATGAGGTACATAAAAAAAAAAGGGGGGGGGATCCACGTACTAATTGTCAAACTATTCATACCTCTTTGAGTGAGCCTTTGCTGTTAAAGATAAGTTGGTAGCAGAAGTAACTTGGAGGGCAGATCATAGATGATACAGCCATCATCCATCCTAGCATATATCCCCACCATGGATACACGTATACATCATTGTACGTCACAGGTGTGTATTTCACAAGACTGAAGATGAAAATTGCCTAAAATTGAAAAACAAGGTCATAAATAAATATGATGGGAGATCTGGATTTTTTATTTTTAAATGCATAGTAAGTGATAAAAGTTTGTGAATACAATTCTCAAAAAAAAAAAATTGAAAATCAGATATTAATATTGTAGATAACTACAGTATCATGTTTTTTGGTTGTGAATACTGTATCTTAAAGGACAAGTCCACCCCAACAAAAAGTTGATTCGAATAAAATGAGAAAAATCCCACAAGCAAAGCACTGAAAATTTCATTAAAATCGGATGTAGAATAAGAAAGTTGTGACATTTCAAAGTTTCCCTTAATTTTACAAAACAGTGATATTCACATCCTTGTCGGTATGCAAATGAGGAGACTGATGACATCACTCACTCACTATTTCTTTTATATTTTATTATATGAAATATTCAAATTTTCTCCCTGTTGTCGTGTGAAACAACAATTAATTCCTCCCTGAACATGTGCAATTAGCATTGTTTAATAGTACATGTATATGATTCAATCAAGTTGGTCCTTATTGTTAAATCTGTAAAAATGAAATATTGTATAATTCAAACAATAAAAAACAAAAGAAATAGTGAGTGAGTGACATCATCGACTGTCATATTTGCATGCACTGAGTTGTGCATATCACTGTTTTGTGAAAAATAAGCGAAACTTTAAAATGTCATAACTTTCTTATTTTACATCCGATTTTGATGAAATTTTCAGCATAATGCTTTTTTGATTTTTCTCTGTTTTTTCAAATCAACATTTTTCTGGGGTGGACTTGACCTTTAATGGTTTAATTTTGCCACTTGTTTTCATTTCTTATTATTTGTAAATAACTAGAATATTTTTTGTAATCATACTCTCTTCATTTTAAAAATTGTATTCCTTCCTTATGCAGCTCAGTCGGTAAAGCGCGGGTTTCGGATTCCCGTGACCCGGGTTCGATTCCCACTAGGTGCACTGGTGTCCTTTGGTATGGCATTTATCTTCATTACCAGGTTCCTCTGAGAGGACCTTAAGCCCTTGGTCCTCTGGTTGCTTGCTTACAAGCATTCATGCTTTCTTTAATAGCAGTCAGATAAAAAAAATCACTACCATTTGTCATTTTTACCATTACCATTTTACCTCAATCTGTGAGTGTGCTAATCAATGTTTCATCACACTGAAGATGTTTTTAATAAAATTTAAACGAATGACTGAATATGTGTATTATCTCCTACTTATTAGATTTTTCCTTTTATTCAAGGAAAATAGTATGGACTCCTGGAAAGATAGGTCACTTGACTTACAAAATAAATAAAATTTAGACATTTAATGGTGAATACAATTTAGTAGATAAACTATGTACTAGTAAAGCTACACATTGCAGTACTATTTTTCTCACTCCTCTCTCTATCATAATTTTTCCTTTTTTGAGGGGGGGGGGTGGAGGGTACAATTATAAATCTTTCGAAGACACAATGACGATCATAAACTTACCATAGCAAAGCATGGAGTGGTTATTAGCCATGTTATCTTCAGATATTGGCCACAACAAAATAGCCCTTTGAAGTCATTCATTGTGCGGAAATTGCCTATAAACCTATCCGCACCTAGATACATACAAATTAAGAGAGAGAAAATAGATTGCATCAATCATTCAAAGAATATGCAGGGGTAGGATATGGATGGTATATCAAATAAACTGGAAAGAGTGCTTTACTTTATTTTCCTTATGAATATTAAAAGTCTGGTGCATTATCATTGTAGTTTTTCTAACCATAGAAATATAAAGAGTAGAGTATTCAATAGTATTCTTATGTACAAAGCACTGTATAAATGCAGATTATTCAATGATTAAAAATTGGTAGAATATTATTTCCATTTATCTAGCACAGTTACTATATGCATATATTCAACCACCGATGCTCTGATACTTGGTATTATATTATTACCCTGGCTGTACGTAGCTGAGCCGCCATATAGGCTCTAAGCATTCAAAGGAATAAATCCCACCAGGTACCCATTCATCTCACCTTGCTCGAGTGGAACAATATCTTGCTGTACGAAATTATTAGCGATTGCTGGGATTCAAACTCACAGCCTTCCATTTCAAAGTCTGGAGACTAATCCACTTGGAAGCAACAAACAGGAGTATGGGGAGAGGGGATGTGGCACCGCAACATGAAAATAACCATTGTAAAATTCCTCGGTCACGCGTATGTACAGCAATATATTTGACTGCCCCCCCCCCCCCCCCCCGGTGAAATAACCATTGTAAAATAGTAGGGTAGCCCAATTAATTACGACTGTCCTGAAATTCTCATGGATAGAATGAAGATAAAGCTCAAATACAAACTGAATAGAAAGATTGTTTCCTATGTTATAAGGAACTGATACCATTCCATTCCATGAAACGGTTAATTAAAGTTCATATAGGTTATGCATGGTTTTACATCGTCTTTAACAAACCTGTTTAGGATGAGGTTCAGGGAATGCATTCCTACTAAAGTTCCTTGTGTCGTATTGAATCAAGAAGCTATTAGGTCATGGGTTATTTTGGGGGCAAACTGCCCTTATCCCACGTGCACTTTTCTTTGTTGCGTGTGTGCCAGATAGGATACCATGCCAAAGTATGATCCCAAATGACGGGATATATTCTAAATGGAAGTAGGAAGTTTTTTCATGGATCATGTATACTCACCATACACCCATCCTATTGCAACACTCTCAAAGAATGATACAAAGAGAAGAGCAGTGCCACTGGCTGAATAGTTATCAAACAGCTGGAATACATACATTCCACCCTGTTCAAAGGAAATGACAGGTTTCCAAGGTAAACACAAATATTTTTTCACTTCATCGATTACAAGACTAGATAGTTTTAGCAGATAAATGTACCGGAAAGACCAATATGGCAGACCGCAATACATGTCAAAACAATCCAATAATAGAGACCGCATAAAAATAGGGTTTCGGACTTTACAAGGCTATAATGTCAAGTATAGAATAATGTAAAAGCACTGTATGACTATATACACACATTAATGTATTCTGATACTTGAAGTCCCAAAATTGAAATGAACTTATTTTGATGGAATATTTGATTAATATACCACAATTTATTTGTTTTCCATTTCTCTTTCAAAATTTTAACGATAATGAAACAGTAAACTCCAATATGGTCAAACCTTTCAGTTTACCATTGAACTTCTTACAGAACATACTATATACCCTTTTTTTTTTCATGGAAATACACTTGTTAGCAGGAATATGCTATAGGGGGGGGGGGGATGGGTGCAGTGTGCAAACAGAAATGTACATCAACTGCCTAGTCTGTGTAAAGGGTATACAAATTTCACCCTAGTTCATGAAAATAGAATATTCAAGACATTTTTAGGGTGGGGATCGAAACATGACAAAATACTTTATTTAGCTTCCATTTTGAAAGTTCACGCATGAGCACGGTGACCACCATGTAATGATGACAGTCAACCTCCAGGATGGTGTCAAAGTACCGATAACTAATCTAAAAGTTCGGCAATGTAATGTTGTGTGAATGACTTAAGGTTTCCTTACAATCCATGGAAACAGGAAATTTCCAGTTTTCACATCAATGATCTTGATTAGGAGCAGTGAACTAGTAGAAATAATCACAAATATCACAGTTTGCAACATATGTGTCCCATCATTTCTTTCAACATAATTGGTTAGTATATTTGAAGATGCGTGTGTGGGAAATCCTGTTGTTATTTGCAATGGGTGATAAAGTAATGTTTTAATTCATATATTGCTAAATCATTGTGGTATGTATTGTGATTGCGGAATTGATAATAAATAAATAAATACTTACATATGTAACCATGGGTAAACCTGCTATGCAGTAAAACAGGCATGTGAAGAAAGCAAAGTATTCGCGTCTACTTCCTTTGAGCAAGTAGTTAGGGAAGAGATCGATGAATGCTGTCACCAAGCCTTCAACACCAACAAACTATAGAAACAAAGCAGAAATAGAACACAACTTGAAATTACAAATACTGATATAAAGTAGAAAAACAATGGCCAGATGACAGGAAAGAACATCATAATGGGTAATAACAACAATAGAGACAGTGATTTTCCGTTTCAAACAAGTGGAGCGCCTCTGGCAGTCTCACCTGCATCGCGCAATTCAATATAGCAGCAGTGCTGAATTTGAAAACTACTATAAAATAATTATTCACAAAAAACACCATTCATATAATGATACAATACTACATTCATTGACAATAAATGACATTTGACCTTGATCATGCGACCCAAGACTTGTCAGTGATACTCAATTACATGTACCCCTATATCCACATTTTATGAATTATATCTATAAACTTTGAAAGTTAACACAGCAATCTAATAATTACCTCCAAAATGGCCAAAGTTCAATGATCTTTGACTTTGGTTATGTGACCTGAAACTTGACACACACACATCTATATATGCATAATTCCTACTTCAGGCAATTTTTTTGCAAAACATTCAGCAGAAGTGGGAAGCTGACTTTAAGACAGAAAATTTATTCTAAACATATACTAACATTTTGAATCCATTGATTCTCCACAACCTCATTTTACCCTGATAATTATATGCAACTAAATAGATCAAAATTATTACTTCAGTTGAATCTCGGTTTGTATTTCATTTGTATTTTATATGCATTATACTAAGATCCTGATTAGTGATTGGTCAAAACTACATTGTGTGATGCAGAAATGTACTTTATGATAAGAAAAATTGATTATCATTATTCAGGAATTGTTAAAAGTTTGAGTTATTTTCTTTGGATGCGAGAATATTACCACAGGAATATACTCAAACAAATTGCATTAGAAAAAAAGGAAAGAAAATAAATACCCAGTAGAGTTTATATCCCCTATATGTTAAATTATGTGTAAACCAAGTGCACAATGTTGAAAGCAATTTCCTGGATTTGGGCAATGGGGCTACACCACAGATTGTAAGGACATTATCTTAACTTGACCTCAGTACTTATCAATCTCATGTTCCTGAAGTAATCACATAAAACAAGCAGATGTAGATAGCTTATGAAAACAAGTGCATTCTAATTACCTAGACAATGTGGCGTTTCAAAGAAATACAAGCCTTCGAAAGGGTCAATCTGTACTTCAAATGGCTTTAAAATCAATTCTACAGATAAATTTGATGCTAATTACATGAAAGTCCTCTCTAGTTGCCTCTGAAGGATCCATACTCCTTCAAAATCCTTCTTTTGATCTTTCATATTGATCAATGGAACTTACTCCAGTTACAATAACTCTTTGATACACAACTTCTAACCCTCGAGAACCTTTATTTACCGGTCAGCATCTAATCTTTCACAAGTTCCAGTTTCTAAGAAATCATGGGGGAATCAAGATATCAGTGATCACCACCGTGACCTTCCAAGGCAACCTGAAAACATACCTGCATAAGAGTGCTTTTTGACAGAAATCAACTTATTGCTTTCTATTGCTAAAGTTTGATAATGTATTAGATGAATTGGGTTTTTTCCCTGTCTCTAATATTCTGAAGCACCTTGAACATCTAATCAAAATGTGTGCTCTACAAGATTGATGTACACTGTATTTTCATTTTTAGTCAAATGTAGTAGTATAAACTTTCTTCCAAATTGTAATAAAGTGCATCGCTGATACGATTACAAAAAATTACTTTAGTTAATACCATTACCTCATTATCAATAAAATCCTTTATACAAATTTAATGAAAATGAAGTAAAACTAATGATGAAAATTAAATTTGTACTGAAAAAAGTGAATTTACTGTCAATTGAAAGAAAGATGTGACTTGCAAATCATTCATATGTGTCATTTCATCTTACAGTTCTATAGGTTCAGGAATCCGGGTTTATATTTGACAAACAGATATATTTTATCAATATCGAAGTACGGAAAGAAAGAGCAAACATCAATAGATACTATTCAAAGCAAATTTACACTGATAATGAAGTTCTTTGAGCCATCCATAATCAATTTCTACTTTACTTGCTCAAATGTTCAAGATTGATATTTACAGCAAGTGCATTTTGGGTCTATTCCAGTATCAACATTGTTCATTTGCGTTTACAATCCTTTAAAATTAATAAAATGGACTTTGCTCTCTGCAAATAGTCTCACATTGCAACAAAACTAAGGTCATAACATTGGGGGGTAACTTTTATCTGCAAAGCAAAATTGAAAATGAGATTATTCAGTGGTAATATTATGTGGTACTCAGATAGTGATTGGCTGAATGAATAATACGCTTCACAAGTACCGTGATGGATTGCTTATATTCACTTGTTTGGAGACAGATATTTCTTATTCAGCAATATTATCGTTATCATTTGTTGTTTGGGGGCTTTGGGTAGAATATGAAGTTGTAAATACTATTGATGGGGCTTCGAGGCACCAAAGTCCATTGTTGTGGATGCTCTGTTTTGTTGACCTCAGCACCCATTCCTCTCCCGGGGGGGGGGGGGGGGGGGGGGGCTACTTCCTTTGACGGGTGGATACCATACGCGACCATGGGATCTCGAAAAGCACCCTAAACAAGTATTTTCTATATTCTGAAACTGCACCCCTATTGTATTGGCGTGTGAAACCCTACCCTTAACAAGTATTGGAAACAAAACGATACCCTTGGCAAGTGTTCCCTGAATTGAACCCCTTAACAAGTACAGTGATATTTTAACTGTTATATGTCATGGACGTCGGTTTTACCTTTACCTACATGTACATCATTGGTATGGCCCCACCTCCCACACCTTGCACAAATCGGACTCTAAACACGTAGTGATGACTGTTGGGGCAAAAAGTACATCCTTTATAAAAACATTTTAGTCTTTTTTATACCCTCGCAAATTTGACTTTAATAACGTAGCTCTCCTAGCGAAATAGATACCCCTTTATCAGTATTTTAGTCTTTTTGACACCCTTATTACGTTACATACGTAACGAGCCCTACCTTGAAAAAGACATCCTTTTTACGTGTTTTTTTGGTCGCGCATGGTATCCACTCGTCAATGTAAGTGCCCCCCTGGGAGAATATATCACACACAAGACACTCTATAATTAACACATGACACATAATATATACACCGGGGGAAGATCCAGGTCCCATGAAGAGGGATAAAAGCCGAAAGCTTTATACGGTAGCTGAATAAATGTGTGGTTTTCAGCAGCGTCCTATCATCTTGTATTTTCTTTTTTTTCTTCTAATTTCCACTTTGTTTACTTATTTTTTTACTTTGTCCAATGAAAATTTGATTCGTAACACTGTTCCATCATACCGTAGAGAGTGTGTTGGATCAAGTGGATATAAGATGAAATGGGTTTATCTCAACGGTAAATTAGACCAAATGATGGATGGGCTAAATGACGATTAGACCAAATGGTTAGCAAAACACTCACTCCTGAAGACGGACAGTCAACCTGTCCGAAACATTGAGTCTCTCTACTACTCATCATCTCTACTCGCCGACTCAAGCCAGCATCTCCTCATCAGCTCTACTACTCAAGCTGTTCTCAACTCATCAATCTTTCCTGGTTTACAGTCCTTTTCAGGACTACTTTCAAGAAAGAATACTCTACTCTCAAATCTCCACTTTCTCGCCTATCCAATTCTTCTCTTCTTCTATCCACTGTTTCTATAACACTCCACATGGTGTACCGTAAACCAAATCAGTGAAAATATTGGTTGTAGATGAACTAGGATTAGACCATGTAGGATGAGACCAAATGGAAGGTATAATGAAATCAACATACATCAATGGAATTATTATGGGGGAAAGAGAAAAAAGAATTGTGATTTCGAATTTTAAGGATCTTGATTTTGGAACTCACTCCTCACAATTATTTTTTTCCCTCTCAGACATGTGCTGCAGTCAACCTAGGTCAAATATATAAGTACGTACAACACTATAATGGCTAAAACCACTCAGTCTAAAATCAATTTGGTCCAATCGCCACTTGGTCCAACTATAACTTAGTATAATATTGATAGAGGCAGATGGTCTGACATGCACTTTGCCAAATAAAAATTTTGTTAGGATACAGTTCACTGCAGACTATGACTTCAGACCATGAAAGCCTTTATTGGAACTTGGACCAAATGGTTAATGGACTAAGAGGCAATAAGACTAAATGGTTAGTAGATGAACAAGTTGTAGATGAACTATAGGGTTAGACCATGTGTGATAAGACCAAACGGCCAGAGAGTAGACGTACAAAGTTGGTGAAGACCAAGTGCTGATCAATTTACCATCAAACACTCACCTGACTGTCAATACCAAGGATAATGAGCATGAAGAAGAAGAGAATGGCCCAAAGTGGAGCGATTGGCATCTGAGATATCCCCTCAGGATAGGCTATAAACACCAGACCAGGACCTAATGGTAAACCCAGGGGAGAACAAAGAAAGAAAAGCATATATACCGTCAGTATCTCCGTTGTGGTGGCATCATGACAAAAATCAATAGACTACATTTTTAATCAAGTAATATTATTTCCTATTGTGGATGAAGATGAACACACGCTTCAAAGGAAATACCTTGTATAAGGAAGTATAAATGGCAGAAATAAATGTGGCAAATTATATTAAAACAAATGCTATCTCGGGAATTGGTGTTAAGCAAAAGTTACCCTGGATATTTAAGTGTCCATATATAGCTAGGTCTATATCCCCTTTTTATGAAGAAAGAGCTCATGCAAACAGTATCCCAAGAATATTATTTGTATCCTTCTAATGGGGTTAAGAAGAGAATTAGAAGATTAAGTGAAGTAAGGGAAGTTAATATGTAGGAAGGATCCAGAGGTGTGAACAAATGAGCAATGCGAGTTATATTCATCCAGTGTTAAATTATGATTAGGGTTGAGTGATAAGGGTGGGGGAGGGGGGGGGGGATGAATGAGACAGAAAGGATGGGGGGGGGTAATGGATAATTGCCATGTTTATCTCTGCCATTTTTACAATGACTCTGAGAGGTTCATGCAGGATTGCAACTAATGAAGCAAAACAAAACAACAAATTAGAACCCTAATCATAATTGTTGCCTTATATCTTTCTCATTTCTCATTTGTATTTCTCTTTAAACAAGGCCCAGCTTCATATCATTTTGGAATGCATCAAAATAATACTGAATCGATTTCATCTCTCCCACACATTTTCTAACTGACAAATTCTCAATTAGGGTCCTAAAAATTCATACCCAAAGAGAATATAAGCTTACCAGACCCTTTCATAGTTCTGGGAATAAATAGAAATGATCTAAGTGAATGAAGGCTACGATAGTATCAATAGTTACAGTAGAATCATGAACACCCTTCACATTAAGGAATTTATAAACTCTTGGAAAAAAAACCTCCGTATTTTAACAATGTAATAGTAGTTTCTATCATACATGTAGAAGGAAAATGTTAATGAATCTAAATCAAGGACGTTTTCAATCACTGGTCATTCCAAAACAGGTACCCTCTATTTTGTCTATTTACTTGATTGAGAATACATATGTCAAAACTTTTTTTTCTCCAAAAGCGGGGTCCGCATTGCAAGATCACTAGAGAGAAGTTTGATATTACTTGTACCATAACCAGTTTCAGAAAATCTTGAATAAAATTTGATCCCAACCCTATATCCCATTCACTCACATGAACCATCTTTCAAAACTTTATTCGCTCGAAATGTTCCATGGCGACACATCCCTGAGATATTCAAGTCTAGTCTAGAATTTGATCACTATTTGTACCGTAACCCATTCCAGAAAAAAATTGAAAATTTTAAATGCCCCTAAGACCAAAAGCATGTTGATCAACTAAATATAAAGCTGAATGATTCACACATACATGCTTCTTGATACAGAGCTAGAACAGAAAAAAAATGGTGAAAAGGTTTACACAAAGTGCACAAAGTTTGATTACGGTCTATCCAAATTGGGATCAAAAGAAAAATCTTAGCCCTCGGGGGTCACAGAGAGTCTTACAGCAAATAGGAGGGGGGGGGGGGGGTCACACTTGAAAGCATTTTCTTTTTGGTAAATATAAATATAGTAGAATAGTAAGTAAAAACTTGTCACTCAGCACGTAAACTTTACAAATTTTCAGAGTAATTCAATATTAGCGTAACAGTAAATTAGGACACTACTTCATGAAAGATGAACATTGATACCGCCATTTATACAGAATGAATGAGATGGATCAAATAACAGTATTCAAAGTAGAAATATATCTGTTCATTGTTGAAGGGCTAAAAACTGATTTTGAAATTGCAATATATACAAAAGGTAAATTCAACCTATTCGCAATATTGTTTCAAAAACATCAACTCTCAAAATATAAAAAATAAATAAATCTAAACATCTGATAAGTCTTGATACATGGTTAAGGATATAATATTCAATGAATCAAGTGAATTCCCATTGATGAAAAATAACAAAAATACAAACTTCCATAAATGCAAGTTGATGTAGCTACACATGAAAAAAATTCAGAAAATGTTGTATTGTAGAATGAAACAGTATTTTCAGCTTCTCATTAGTAATGAGTATGTAGATCGGTACAAACAAAGTTTTAACCAAACACTGAATAAAACATATTGTACATTCTTAATTGATATACTGAAGTTGTCTGGGTCTTTCGAGATTTTGTCAGTCAATTTGATGAGGTTGAATCAGCTTCCATTAAGTGTGGCTACGTACTCACCACATACTTACCAAAGAATGGCGGGCAGAGAGCCGCGATAGAGACTTTAAACTATATGATACACACAAAATGAATGAATGCATAAAAAATATGCCACGGAGGGCATGCAACATAGACCTATAACAGTTTTGGAATGGAAGCCGTCCAAATTCAGTTCCCCCTTAAGATATTAATTTTTATCAAGATGAAAAGCAGTCTCTTTATCGAAATGGGTGAGTTTGAAGAAAAAATTGAATAAGTTTCTGACGAAGCTAAGATGATGCATGAAGCACAATCACAGCAATAATATATCATATTTAAATGTAAATTGCTGGTAAAGAAGTAATGTGATGACAGAAAGAAAATATAGCAATTGGTCCTCAAAATTTCTTTTCAATATCCTTCAAATTTTTCAAAAATCAATAGATCCAAGCACATAAAATTTTAATTTAAGGACAATTCTGTATCCTCTGATGACTCAATTTTATTTCAAGATATATAAGCTCTCACGAGTTTTATAAGATTAGTTAGCAATCCACCAGAATTCTAGTCTAGCCTGCATATAGGGAGAAATGTAAGTTGATATATGTGTAAATGTGATAGATTATACCGAAAACTTGGAATGGTTAGCCTTGGAACCAAAGGGGGGGGTGTGCAAAAGTATTTTTTTTACTTAATGCATAATTTACTGCTTCTGGGTTTTGATGGGTTAAAGGTAGACCTTTGTCCACTTCACTGTCAAATACCATAGCTTCCATTTTTTTTGTAAAAAAAATAATATTGATGATTACGATAAATACACAACTGGTTTTCTTTTTTATTTTGAATGTTTCTACCATCTTTGACAAGATGAATATTTGTAGAATATCTTCTTTTTTTATTAACTGTCAGCTTCATTTAAAAATTCAGTCATCATACATACAGGCTTCATCTATCCAAACTAAAAGTAACCTTTTTTAACAGCTAACAATGCAAGAAAACACAGCAATCACAAAATACAACTTTCCAATCTATAATTGGTTTAACTGATTTTTAAAAGTTTGTCTATAAAAAAAGTAATATATCTAATACTCATTATCAATGGCAGTCTTCAACTACCTTCAGTTGAGTATGCCTTCATATGAAATATCTAAATTTATCATTCTATCGATAAAAATAAAATAATAAAAAGCAAAATTCTAAAATATCAATTCAATTGTGAAAATACTTGCACATTCCCATGACGTATAGATTTGAAAAATGTGTGTTTCATGTATATTAGGTGTGCTTGTATGTTTGTTCATGATTTGATTTATCATAATAATAATAATAATAATAGCAAGTTGGATTTATCAAGCCCTTTTGGCCTGAGGATGAAAAAGGTGCTGCTGTCATTACCCCCAGCTTTATCTGCCCTGCCCATATAGGCGCTCTGGCATTCAAGGAATTTCTTCCTTCCAGGTATCCATTCACCTCACCTGGGTTGAGTGCAGCACAATGTGGGTAAATTTCTTGCTGAAGGAAAACACACCATGGCTGGGAACCGAACCCACGTCCCTTTAGATTGAAAGACTTGAGTCATAACCACTAGACCACGACGCCCCCACAATAAAAAAAAAAACATTTCAGAATGGGTATACATTTCTTCCAAAAGAGAAATAAATTGCTTCTCAAAAAGTATGAACAAAATAAAAAAAATGGGTATTAAGATTCGTTACAGACAAAAGTGAAAATCCATGGCATGGCAGGAATCAAAACTCATGCCTAGCTAATTAAAAACTGAATGGATAAGCCCCATCCAATGACCAAAAGTTCAATTTCTCAACTGTAATATATTCAAAATCCCAAAAATCTCTGCCTAAGTTTGAGTTCCATAGGAACCCATTCATTGTACCAAAATTCCTTCCCCGGTGAAAATTGTCAACCAAAAGTTCTCAATCGTCTAACAAAGCACTGTAAAAAGTGCAGTCAAAATTCACTTCAGCCACCAAAATGCAAGGCTTACAAACAGAGGTTTGTAAGGTTTAAACCAGAATAATCTCGTCAGCAAAATATGTACTGATCAACAACCCCCAAAAAGGGGATCCAAAACTTTGCAAAAACAAGAAGGAAATGTTACCATGGTAATTGTATGAATATGAGACGTGCATATACTGATGTGTACATGAGATACTGAGTTATGTAATGGCTGCCTATGAAATGAATTATAATGTAAGAAAAATTGCTGAAAATTGAATTCATTCGTGTTCTTTAAATGCCTATTATAAATAATATGAAATAGAAAAGGGTGATAATTGTGTGGCTAAAATCCTTTTCTGCTATGGATAATGCTTTAATATAAGATAGGAAACCGATTTCAACTGATACTTTGAAAGTTTCATGTAGAATAAAATAAATCTTGATGGTTTAGTTTTAGGATTGGTATTCCAGTTAAAGAATCAAATAATGTAACAGAGTAAACAAAATCATTGCTTAAAAGTACATCTCTTTAAAAGGATAAGCCATATTTTGAAAATGAAACAAAAATTATTGATTTTACTTTGAAACAATAATAATAACTAATTATATATTTAATATTTTCATCTTTGATAAGGATGATGGTAAATGTAAAAAAAATAGATATTGTTATCATGATGATGCATAGTTGATTTATGCTTTAAAATGATTCCATAATCAAAGAAATTTGTTTATCTTCCATGTCTTATTAATGTCACATCTGATTGTAATATAATAACTACTCTTGTAAACTGATGTTATCGGCTTTCAACCAAGATATTTTAATTGGCAGAAGTCCTTTTTTTGTGAAAACCCACTAGAATAAAAGTTGTGTAATTGGGTAGTGTATAAACACAACTTTTTCTCAATTAAATATTTTGGCCTGGTAAGTGATTAGAATCGTGTTAATTCATATACATGTATAAATGTGTTTCATGTATGAATAAGTAATGTATATACCTTAATGAAAAAAATGCCAAGAAAAATGCAAGAAGTTCACGCCCATTAGCTAATAAGCAGAAAACCGAGCAGAAGAAGTAGCTTGGTGGCTCTACACAAATACCTGACAGTGAGATCTCTCTCTCTGCTTCTCGTCCAGGGTGTCCAGGTCTGCGATGACTGAGAGATACTCACTGTTTTTTGTGTGTTTTTTTTTAGCTTGGTTCTGCTTTAAGAATTACCTGACGTTGCAACGTCCTCAACTTCAACCCCCTGCCTGCCAGCCATGAAGCCCAAAACGGAGAAAATCACAAAACCAGAGTACAGACTTGTGCCACTGTTTGTACAGGCGAAAATGACTGCATCCCTATATTCAAAGACGATTGGGAGTAAAACATCAGATTGTGTCAAATGGTAATGAGATGGAAGTTCACAAACCCTTGTGATTGGTCCTTCTGCTCATGATTCTTACATTTATCTCAAATAAAACAAGAACCATAATTGGATATATCAGATTCTTTGATTAGGAAGACAAATTCACATTTTTTCCGGTAAAATTAAACAATTTGTGGGTAACTATCAAAGAATTACCAGGGAACACCAAAAGAATTAAAAAGAAATTTCAGCAGAACATTCCTTCACCCATGTGAGTCGAGTGTGTGAACTTCCCAAAATAATTATAGAGGTATTACATCCCAATTGATACATAAAGCCCTAAATGTAACTTAAAGAGGCTTTGGAGAGGAAAAAGGGCCCAATAAAAAATAATTAAATAAAGAAAAAAAAAATGGAGAAAACATAACACAAACAAGTTCCTTATGTTAATTTCCTATCCTAACCTATCCACTGAGCCAATAATGATTTTTTGACTGATTTACCTGACGAAATTGACATTAAATTTATTATAACTGCCAAGAGCAGCCATGGTGCCAAGACCAATAGAATAGGAGAAGAAGATCTGTGTTGCAGCATCCATCCAAACCTAAATGAAATAAGATCAAAGAAACAAAACAAAACAAAGACAAGGAAATGAGGCATTAATATTTTATTGAAACTAATTATTCACAGATGGATCAATAATCAAAATGAATCTGGGTTTAAATCTGAAAGAAAAAAAATGTGAAAAAATTACACTACCCTGACCAGGTTTTGATCCCAGTACCCTGCCTTGTTGAGGCAATGTAACAATCTCATATAATCTCTCATTAGCCTTAAACCCTCGTTGGGGGCAGTGTGATTTTATCACATTCTTTTTTAAAATATTACTTTCGATCCTACCATTTATGAAATCATTCACGAAATGATAATACATGACATTCATAAAGTGTCTGCATTTACATCTAATATGGCACAACATTAATAATAAACCAGAAACCAAAACTAACTATTTGATTATGGTATATCATAAATATACATCAATCACAATAAACATCAAAGTGGTGAAGCTTTAATTGACTAACACCTAGTATAAGAGTTGAGTCTCTGGAAGTCTCTAAGCAAAACTACCATAAAACAGAATGAGTGATATACTGTACATTGTAAATACAGGTAAAAACTAAGGTGAAATATAAACTCCTAACAAAAAGTTTGGAAATCTGACTTTGATCGATAATCCCTCCTTGGTTGTAGTAAATATCAATGTGCAATTAATATCAATGAATAGATCATTTAATTCTCTTTAAAATGAAACCCTACATGATATGATTATGGTTCACATGGAGGTGCAGTGCCTTGAAATGTGGGGCAAGGTCAAAATCCAAAAGTTGCAAAATGACACAATATTGAAAGTCACTGTTCTTTTTTCCGTGGTGATGAGTTTCTGAGCGGTTTCTTTAAATTGTTTTCATGCACCTTAACATCAACATTAACATGGAATCAAACACACCTCTGCACAAGCAAACACATAACAAACAAACATTTCAAACCAGACTCAAACCATGTTATCTCACAGAACCATCACTACATAACAAAACATCAAAAATGAAGAAGCAGGGGCTTGATTTGAATGGATTTTCATCTCTATTTACACAGACAAAAGAATCACGTTCTGTATTGATCCTTCATGACTATTTCTGCTCGTTTTGCAGCTTTTCAATTCAGACCTCATTCAACTCTTTTGAATCCTGCTCTTTTCATGATGGCATGATCATAACAAGCATGGTATCATTTTAAAGAGAATTAAATGATCTTTTGAATGATATCAAATATGCATTGTGTAAAATTGGGAGTTGGGAAAAATTCCGGGGGGGGGGGGCAGTCAAATATATTGCTGTACACACGCGTGACCACGTAATTTCCAAACACCCCCTAAACAAGTTTTTAGCGGGCGTTATTTACGCATTTTGGCCCCTAACAAGTTGACCTCGGGGAAAAAGCATACCCTAAACATGTTTGGCTAGTCTAAAAAAAAGCTTTGAGGGAAAAACATACCCTAAATACGTTTCACCCCGCGATTTACCATTGACCAGTCTTTCAAAACCACCTTTTTTTGTAAATTGGTGATTTTGATACCCTGAACGATTCCGCGCACGGACATCGTCCAAAACTTAAAAAACACCCCTTTAACCGTGTTTTTTTGGTCACGCGTGTGTACAGCAATATATTTGAGTGCCCCCCCCCCCCCCCGGGAGAAATTAATGGCCAAACTCAGATTTCCAAACTTTTTTGAGGGGTTTAATAGTACAAAGCTGCATAGGCTGTATTAGCTGTAAGAATCAGTGTTAAAGGTGTTCAGTGAAGTGTTTTTACAAATTTTGTATGCATAATTGCAAAGCATATACAATATGATAGGATGATATATTTGATCAACATATTAAGTCAAAAAATCAATTCTTTACTCAATATTAATGATTTGATTTACTTTGATTTGAGATTTAAATTAAAACAACCATTTATTAATGAAGTTCAATTGATTTGATTTGAGTTTGAAAACAAAAATTTCTTGAGATACTGAAAGTAGCTGAACCATCATTGCCAACTGCAAGATCAAAGTTTAAATTAAGATTCCACTCGTGTTTTTCTCAGCATCGTCCACATTCTTTTCAGCCTGAAGATTTATGACACTCTACTCTCATAATATGAATTAAAGAGAATGAATTAAAGAGAACAATTCAAGATCTATATGTAGGACTCTTCCCATGTAAAGGGTCACATAAGATTCAATATGCGCAAAGGAATTCTGTTTTAGGGGGAATACTATTCATTAGCAGTAGTATAGATTGTGACTCACTGTACAATAATATGTGAGAATAAAATATCTTGCATAAATCCGATGAGAGATTTGCGGTTCAGAGTTAATTTCTTTTTACATTATCTTTATCAAATTCCACCCCAGAAAAATGTTGATATGAATCAATAAAGAAAACTCAAACAAGCATAACGTTGAACATTTCATCATGAAAAAAAATTGATGTACACTCAGAAAGTTATTTTTCACAAAACAGTGATATGTACAGCTCTGTGATATGCAAATTATGAGAAAGTCAATGATGCCCCTCGCTCACTATTCATATATTTTTTATTGTTTGAATTATACTATATTTCAATGTGAAAGATTTGACAACAATGACCAATTTGACTGAAGCACAAAATGTTAAAACAAGTAATCCCACATGTTCAGGGAGGAATTAAACTTTGTTTCACATGACAATGGGGAGAAAATAAAAATATTTTGTATTTCATACATATAATGAAAGCGAAAATTTAAAATTCCCTATTTCATATTCAATTTTAATGAATTTTCAGTGTTATGCTTGTTGCTTTTTCTCTTTTTATTCAAATCAACTTTTAGTTCAGGTGGACTTGTCCTTTAAATTACAAAAACAATCTAAACCTCTGCCCCGGCCCTCCCCCTCCCTCCAAAAATAAATAAATAAACAATAATAATTTGATTATAATTAGGAAAAAAAATATTTTAAAAATTCAAGAATTAGAGAAAAATGATATCAACTGTTTAGCAGTGAAAGGAAATAGATTAGTGAGCCATTGGATCATGCTATGTTCTAAAAATGAACTTCCTGATAAATATCTATCACCAGGTGAACTTCCTTGTGAAATAAAAAGTGCTGCATATACAGTTCAGGAAACAAAACGCAACATTCACTAAATCATTTTAAAATATTTATGTTGGTATATTGGAAGATTATTACACAACAATCTGTGAAAGGAGAGAAGTACTCATCCAGTTCAACTGTCTTAAATCTAGACTATAATAATTTATAAGAATAAACATATTTCATGGTATATACCTGCTTGAGATCATAGTAAATGTATACTTTTAAGCACATGAACTCATTTTCAAGATAAATGTATATCTATCAAAGACCTTTCAGGTATCATAAACATATAAAATATATTCTTTTGTTAATTCCAAGATATTCACAACTGATTTTTCTGCTAAACATTAACTTTTGGAAATGTAAGAAATTGGTACCTGACTATCTCCAAGCCTCTTAATATCTGGCTTTAAGTAGAAGTAAATACCATCAATGGCATCCTCTAATGTGACGGCTCGTATCAGTAGAATGGTGAGAAGAACATATGGGAAGGTAGCTGTGAAGTACACAACCTGAAAGAAAGTTAAACATTGATTATTTATTATGTTCATATCGCATTTGATTATACTAGCATATTCAGTAATCTATGAAGTTAAGCAAAGATATTTTGCAAATTTATTCCTATGTCAGAGAAATATAAAAAATATGTTTGGTCGTAAAAGCTCAAGTTCAGTCAAATGTTTTACATCAGACTATTGGCCTTTTCACACGAGAATCTGACGATTGCAATTCATCTTTAGAATCATCGTACCATTCACACGTTCACTTGAAAATTTGAATTTAAATTCCTGAACGAAGGCGGTATTGCATCCTTGTCAATCAAAGCACTGCAACACCAATACAAACTACAATGAGTACATGACAATAATACGGAAGTGCTTGAAAGGTCACGTAAGCTCCGCCCCCAAAAGATGTTTTGAAGGTCAACCTTTTTCAGACGAAACATTTGTACCGTAATTTGAGTGAAACTTATCTGGAATTCACCTCTGGAGTGGAATTTGAATTTGTGATTGTGATTAGCGTTCGTGATTCGAGATTGTTTCACACGTGCTAAAAATCATCATTAGAATTATTTTTCACTGGAATCATTCAAATAACGATTTTGGTACCGTGTGAAAGGGTGGTATATTTCTTCAAGTTCCCCCCCCCCCCCATGAAGCTGTTGCATAGCAATAACAAATGCAAAAAAAAATGTATATCTGCATGGCAATTGATAACACTGGAAGAATAATGTTCTGCAAAATATATTTCAATAGTTTATAAGTAAGGATTAAAAATACATGACTTTTCAAATGAATTCTACATGAGTACAGACAAACAAGTGGAATCATTTGCATCCATACAGTCAAATGATAATCATCATACAATTTGCAAGTTAAAGCATATGGATATTGGTATTAAGAACAGTTTTTTTTTTTTTTACTTGGGCCCATTTGTGAAATACCTTGTATAGCCAATACAGACCTGGCCAATAGACTCAATGCCTATTCAATTCTAATATTTGCCAAAGGTCTAAAAAGATAAATACAAAGAGACAACAGATTGACTTGCAGCTATCTGATTTGTATTTAAAACCATAAGATACTCTGATAAATGTGCAAGAATATGCCTAGTTGTGTAATTTTCTGTTTGGTGTTTATCACAATCTTAGATCTATGCTCAGGTCAGGACTCCATTATCAAAGTTAACCCATTAGCAACTGAGCAAGTGTATGAGGAATAATTATTTTTCTGAGTTTATAACCTCTGATTTGCAGTATAACAATTATTTACTGTAATCACATGAAAATATCAGAGACGTCATTCCCAGATGGGTTATCATGCTCTTAAAGATGCAGGTGTATGACTAAAGAAATCATTCCTATTTTATTCTTAAAGGTATGTAGCTGAAACCTTCCAGGAAGCATTAATGCCAATTTTCTAACACTCTCAGGAATGGTGTACCATTATAGGAACTCTTCCTGATTGAGTTCTACATGTAAGAGATGCAGGTGAACCATCATCAAACCCTCAGAATTGTGGTTGAACCATCAGAGGAACCCTTCCTGGTTGAATAATCACACACTCAAATATAGCATGCTATCAAAGGAACCATTCCTGACAAAGTTATCAGAATCTCAGATACCCTTTGAGAAATACTTTCAGATATGGTGTGCCGTAAACCAATCCCATCTATATCATTAGAGGAACAATTACTAAGTTATCATACTCTCAAGAGATGTTGTTGAACCATCAAAGGAATCATGAACCCTGATAAAGTTATTCTTTAGATAGACATCAACATTAGAGAAACCGTTACTGACAGAGTTTTTTCATTCCATTTATCAGAAGCAAAATAAAACTGCACCCTTAATCTCATTCATGTTTTATACGATAATATTCCTTTCTGTCTGGCTGGTTCTTTTGATCCAAAGCTTTAATTGCCAGTTTAACCGATATAGTCAGTAGACAGCCCCATAGCCCATGAACATGACCTAGAAAAGTTGTTGAGCGCAAGGTGTTTTGGTTGATTTGTGTTCTAGATGGGTTTTGAAGTAAATTTAGCTTGGTTGCCACCTTGCCAATCTTGGGCAATTATTTGAATTAGTATAATTTTTCTTTAATGTAGTATGCTATCAAATCTTAAACCAGAAAGATTGAAAATATAAATGATACAATTTTTCTAAGGGTTCCAGTGACGAGGAATTCAATCATTATCATAGTTTTTTATTTTTAAGTATAAATTAAAGCATCCATTGTTATTGGCATAATTAGCATAATGAGCTTATTAGCATAAGTGTAATATATAGACCCTTTTGTGAATGTATATACAGAAAACACTAAATCATACATCTCTTCTATGGTTTTCTATGACGAGAAATACATTCATGACAATGGTTTTCCTTTTAATGCAGTGACATTTATGTAATTAGCATGAGAAGCATAATTCTCCAATGAACATACATGTAAAATATATATTTTTTCTTTCTCAGGATATTGACAATTTGTGTCAGTCGGACACATATGGGGCAGCTGCTCGTATAGCCAATGACGTCACAAATAAAAAATTAAAATTCTAATAATTTTCTTCAAACCTTCAACGTATTTCATTTCTGCTGTATATATAAAAAAAACTTTTTGTCAGGGTGACACCCCCCCTTAAAACAGGTCAATGCAATGTGTCCCA
Source organism: Lytechinus pictus (assembly GCF_037042905.1). Taxonomy (NCBI): domain Eukaryota; kingdom Metazoa; phylum Echinodermata; class Echinoidea; order Temnopleuroida; family Toxopneustidae; genus Lytechinus; species Lytechinus pictus. The sequence goes on along the minus strand of NC_087251.1, from coordinate 40,717,899 downwards.
AGGAAAGAAACTTACACAGTAAATTTGAGTTCCTGATTCGCTAAGCCTCCCCATTTCCACATACTGTACAGGCGATAACCATTACCATATACTTGGCAACAGTCAGCTCACCAAAAACAAGTTTGGGAACCAGTAACATCCCCTTTAGACTAGCTGCTATGAGGTATACCAAAATGAACAATAATTGCTATAATTGGATTATTAACATACAACTATTTTTTTCATTAGGGCCGTCTGCACCATCCCAAGTTTTCAAATTAGCGCGCTATTTCTGATCCGGCAAATTATCCCGATCTGAACAATCTCGAGATTATTTGCAATGGAGACGCAATTATCGCGCTAGTTCGTAGGATTAATCTCGAGATTGCAATCGCAAGTAAACTTGGGATTATTATTCGTCGGTGCAGACGCACTCGGGATTATTTATTCACGGCGTCAGACCATAATGCATCGATGCCTCGCTCGAGAGGAATCGCTCTTCTTGCGATGGTGGAGACGGGGTTTCTTGAATCTCGAGATTAATCGCGAACAGGGCCGATCGGGCTAAAATCTCGAGATTGAGCAAACTCGGGATGGTGCAGCACCACCTTCTGTGTGCAAAATAACCCCCTAAACAATTTTTTTGCTGGCTTGATTTATTGCAGTATCGTCTTTGATATGAATGGATAAGGTTATGGAATTTACACCTCTCTGACCTACGAACACTGCACGTAACCCTTAATCCAAGTCTTTCCCATGAGTTGCCTTCAAGAAGCATGTACGTTTGTAACTCAACATGAGTTACCTTCAAGAAGCACGTTTGTAACATATATTCCTTGCAAGGAATGACATCCCTCTAGAATCTACCCATCACTATAACATTTGATATGTTGTTTATGGAAAGTTCAACTATTGATAGATGTACCATGGTTCGTGTGATAACATTTCATTCTTGAGATGCAGCAAGCCGTATTGGCTGCATGCTCTCTGGATGTCAGTACAATTAGTGCTAGTTGATATTTTAATGTTAGTTGATTATCACCAGCAAACTATCCGATAACACCATAAGAATACTCAGAAATTTCTTTTACCAGTATATATATATACGTCAATACAAAAATATTGCCCAGCACTATAATGTATCTAGATGGCTATTCTTTATCTTTTCAGTAATACCGTACGTAAAAGTATACCTTTTAAATTGCAACTGTAGCTGTAAATTATGTTTAAAAACAGTAAAATGATGATATACATATATGATATATTAAATTCATGTACATACATGTACATGTGGGTAGAGGAGACAGAGAAAGAGAGTACATGTAGATGCATGTACGCATAAAGTAACTTTAAAAGGAGAGGGGGGGTTATGTATAATCATCACATGATGCTGATTTTATCACACACATGGTGTTTTATTATAAATCCAGCCATAAATATGTAATTTATGATATGAATTCAGGAATATCTTATCTACAATCAGGTATTAACAATGTTCAAATATATACCTACTTGAATTTGATATTGGCACTACTTATCTAGATTATAGCAAAATAAACTAAGTACTTCCAGAGGTGCATATGGATATAAGTCAAATTCTGTCAAAGAACAAATCATATTTTTTCCTTAAATTTGTTTATTATTTAAAAGGAATTATTGATAGTTCTAGTTCATTAATATTTGGGAGTAATTATTAATCAATTAGTTACCTGTAAGATACCATATATAAATCTTTCAAATGTTATGTTTAATTTTTAAATGTTTTGTTCTTAAAATAGATGTACTGGTAATATAAGGATAAAATATCAAATAAATCATGCAATGGGAAAAAATAAAGTGAACAATCAAGTTTTAAAAATCACTATAAAAACATATATCTGTCAAAATTCTTAGGTGAAATGAACTTCAAAATTAATTGTAAAATGTAACAATCAAACTAATAATGTAATATAATCCATTTCTTTCTTACAGCAAACTATTTCAGGTAATCTTTCCAGATTAAACACGACTTTCATATATCCATTTTTTACCAAGTATATTAAAGGATCTTTCCTCTTTGACCCCCATACTATATCAATGTTCAAAATCTACTGAAAACATTGTGATGAGATAGATCAGGCTTTAAAGTAAAATAAGTAAGTTCTATGTAATTTACACACCTGAACCAAGCTGAGTGTGTACAACTAATTTAATCTCTTGTAAGAAAGTGATTTTCAAATCTTAACATAATTTCGGATGAATTACAGTGAGGTGGGACAATTTCAAAATTAATCTAAATCCACAAATTTTGTGGGAAATATCAATATTTGATAATTTTGACTTGCCTCAGAAGGATAAATACATGTATTTATTATGGTTTTTTTTTCTTCAAATAATTTGTACACTATTCAATCACTTAAAGGACAAGTCCACCCCCTCAAAAAGTTGGTTTGAATAAAAAGAGAAAAATCCAACAAGCATAACAATGAACATTTCATCAAAATTGGATGTAAAATGAGAAAGTTATGGCATTTTAAACTTTCGCTTAATTTCACAGAAAGTTATATGAATGTCCTGGTCGATATGCAAATGAGGGGACTGATGCCGTCATCCACTAACTATTTCTTTTGTATTATATCAAATATGAAATATTCGAATTTTCTCCTCATTGTCAAGTGATACAACGATCAATTCCTCTCTAAACATGTGGAGTTGGCATTGTTTAATACTATATGGTTCAGTCAAGTTGGTCATTATTGTCAAATCTATATAAAAAAATGAAATATTGTATAATCCAAACAATAAAAAAAACAAAAGAAATAGTGAGTGATGGACATCATTGACTAAATCACCTAGTTGTGCATATTACTGTTTTGTGAAAAATAAGCGAAACTTTAAATGTCATAACTTTCTTATTTTACATCCGATTTTGATGAAATTTTCAGCACTATGCGAGTTTAATTTTTCTCTATTTATTCAAATCAACAATTTTCTGGGGTGGACTTGACCTTTAAGGAATATTATCCAAAGAAATTTCAGACAGGTAATGACATAACTGATTTCTTCAAGGTTCCTGGTGTAATATTCATATTTCTATATCCCTTTCTCACAACAAATGTGGAACAAATATTGGAACTATTCAAAAGTTACTGTTCATCTGTTGAAATCACCCAATGATCTATGCTATTAAAGATTAATAAACAAAACTTAGGGGTCAAAGACAACTCCCTTTTTAAGAAAAAAAAGACAAAACAAAAAAAAATATTCAATTTCAGGCAGAAATAGTTAGGACAATCATTCATTTCAGTGATGATGATCTATTGTAAAACTACAGAAAATTCTCATAATAAAATTCCAATTGTGCAAATTAAGGGGCAAGTCCAACCCCCCCCCAAAAAAAATCAAAATCGGATGTAAAATAAGAAAGTTATGATATTATAATATTTTGATTATTTTTCACAACAGTTACATGCACAACTCAGTGATATGTAAATGAAAGAGTTGATAATGTCACTCACTATTTCTTTTGTTTTTTATTGTTTGAATTATACAATATTTCAATTTTCACAGATTTGACAATAAGGACCCTCTTGGTTGAACCACAAAATATTAAAACAATGGTAATCCATATGTTCTCATGACAATTGGGAGAAATTTGAAATATTTCATATTTCATATAATAAAATACCAAAAAAAATAGCGAGTGGGTGATGTCATCAGTCCCCTCACTTATACAGACCAGGATGTGCATATAACTGTTTAGTGAAAAATAAGCGAAACTTTAAAATGTCATAACTTTCTTATTTTACATCCGATTTTGATGAAATTGTCAGTGTTAAGCTTGTTTGACTTTTTCTCTTTTATTCAAATCAATTTTTTGGTGGGGTGGACTTGTCCTTTAAACATTGCCTAAAGGCTGTGAATAGAGGATCGAGTCTAGTGCAACTGCACAAAAGATGAATAAAGTCATATGCTGGGCTGCTGGTATTAGTTGTGCCAAGAGAATGATTGAAAAACAGTTCTATACAGTAAAGTAGATCAAGTAACAAATTTGCAGAATGAATTAGAGCAGGCCTCAGCAAAAGCAGATAAGGATCTTAGGACTATATGACCATAGTCGGATGATTGAGACCGTGACAAAATACACACAAAGAAACCATCCCAAAAATGGCAGTAACAAAGATTGGTATACAAGCAATTGGTCCACTTCTCAGATAGTCTTATACCACTTGGGCTCAACCCATTTGGTCTACTATCAATCTGGCCCAAATACTATTAGGTCTACACCACACTTGGTCTAACACCCATATACTCTAATGCCTGGATGATCTATTTCATCTACTAATCATTTTGCACTTGGTCAAATGAAGACTTGGTTCATAACAGATTATCTAATAAATAGACCAAGTAGATATTAGATGAAATTGGTAGACGCTAACTGAAAATTAAACAAATAAGTACACTGTAAAAACGCTGTTTAAAATTTTAAACACGTTGTTTAAGCCCGTCACTCTAACAACTACTGTTTAAACTTTTAAACAACTGTTTAAGCATTTTAAACAAGTTGCTTAAAAAGTTTAAACAAGTTGTTTAAAAGTTTAAACAATAAAAAAAAGTTTAAACAACTTGTTGTTAGAGCGACAGGCTTAAACAACGTACTATTTTTTTTTACTGTGTAAATGAGCTGAATGGCAATATGACCAAAGTGTTACAAGATGAACTGGTTTTAGATGATCTGAGGTTAGACCATGTGGGATGAGACTAAACCAAAGTAGACCAGGTGGAAGGTTTTATCAGACAGTATAGGAAGGTTTCGATAGTTTACCTTTCCAGAACTTTTGACTCCTTTACAAATACATAGATAGATGAGAACCCATGAGAGAATTAAGCACAGGAGGAGCTGCCAATTCATTCCACCTAGATCATGAATACCATCTGATAAATGGATCTGAAGCACTTTGCGCCTGTTAAGACAAACAAAAAAACAGAAAAAAAAAACACAGGTATTAATCCATTGCTTACCAAACTGGATGTGCAAAGAACAAGTCTATGGAGATTGAATTTAAATGTTAAATGGGTATACGCCTGACCACTACCATTATGTGGACACCATGCCATTTACAAAAGAATGGAAAGGGTTGTTTCTCACGGCTGTTTGGTCAGCCAATCCAGCCATAGTTTAGATATGAAATAGTTTTGGCCAGCCGAAACTTCTGTCTGGTCGGCAAAAAGGGGGTTCAATTCTAACCAAGACTGACGTTACTCAAGATGTAAAATATCAGCTCTAGCAGGTTTTGAAAAGAATCCAGCTCGGCTATGATTAGTGGCCAGTTACACTCATGATGTAGTTTGAATCTTTAAGATTTTTTTTTCATCTCAAATGATTTGAGTTCAAATCTATATTCAATATTAGGTTGGTCCCACTGCTGATTTACTTTGAATCCATACTGTAGGCTTACACAGAATGTTCTCAAAATCTTTTAAAACATAATAATAATAATAATAATAATATAGGGTATTTATATTGCGCACATATCCACCTTGTTAGGTGCTCAAGGCGCTCCTATATTACCCGGCTAAGCTAGGCGTTCATAGCGCACACAGCTTTTTAAGGAATTACTTCCTACCGGTACCCATTTACCTCACCTGGGTTGAGATAAGGCCTTATCTGCTGAAAATCATAAAATAAAAACATTATTTTCAAATGAAAAGATTATTTTGATTGGCGCATACATATTTTTAATGAAAGCGCGAGTAAAAACTAAACAACATGCTTTTGGTCTGTCAAGCTCTGGGTAGTGTGACTTCATTGATCAGGCAAAATCCTTAGTCTAGATTGGAAAGGGGGGACAATAGTCCAAACCCCCTTGCAGGATTTGACCAAGGAGTTATCGATTTGACCAATGTGATGGTTAACTGATGAATGATGATATCAAACAAGAACTTAATAAGTAAAACTGTATTTTTTTCTAACTGCCTTCCTTGGTCGGTATGCCAAATGCCCACAAAACATTTCAAAGCAAGAAAACAGGGGGATTTCAAACCAGAATTATCTTAATAGTTTATCTGTAAGTAAATTAAGGGGGTAATATTGAAATTGCACAAAGCCATTGCACCACTGATCAACTATATAAGAGCAGACTGATGTTAAAGGGGAATCCAAACCAAATAAAAATTTGTTTTTATAAGGAAAAGAAAAATCAGACAAGTTGATAGGTAAAAGTTTGAACAATATTGGACAAAGAACAAGAAAGAGATTGGGTGGTCCTTTTCAGGACCAACATATGCCCAAGAAAGATACATGGTGTACCGTGAAACCTACTACACTAAGAAAGTTATGAATTTTTAAAAGTTGTAAATATTGGTAATCACTATTCCCATGGAGACTTCAAATTGGCCGCATATGGGATGTCATAGTGATGTAAGGCAAGGACTACTCTTCCATGCACTCCAATACATATTATGGCTAAAATGTCATTTTTCCCAAAAGTTTTATTTCAAATTATATTTTTCTTTCATGAGGACATAAAACGATATACTACCTGGGTTATAATTTAGATTACTGCCCCAGGGGAATTGGTACTTAGGAGAAAACCACAAATCCCTGATAATAAAGTACATGGCCTATGGGAAAGTTGTCCTTGCCCTTTGTCATAATTTACTTACCCAGTTGCCAATTTGAAATCTACATAGTATTAGTGATCTCAATTTTAAAGCAGCTATAACTTTCTTATTGCTTGTTCGATTTCTTTCAAACTTTCACCATTCTGTTTAATTTATTTTTCTCCTTCCCAACACAACATTGGACAAGGCTGGATTCCCCTTTAAAACAATGACAAAAAATAACATTACCCTAAACATGAGTTGCCATTGATCTCGAATTCAAAGCAAACATATTTGCCTATGTATCGACAGGAAGAACCAATTAACCTTCATCTAAATATAATCATGGGAAAAGATTGGATTGCTTCATTTACCAACTGGGTACAGGTTGATCCCAATTTTATCAATAATTAAAGACTGATTATCTCATGTTACTACAAATAAAAAAACAGGTTCTAAAAAACAGGAAAAAAATGAATGCTAAAAAAAGAAAGACATTGACTTATTTTTCTTTTTATTGTTATTGAAAATAAGGAAATCTTCTGAACCATTTTCTTGATAGAATGATAAATAGACAAATTGATGAAAACTATAACACTTTGATTTCAATTTTCTTCAATCAATCAATCAATCAATTCCTTACTATAATCCAAGAAAAAAAAGAGAAAACTTCACATAGAATAAAAGCATATACTACCATCTGCCTCTTATAAGAAATCTTATGATTTATGTCTTCATACAAGTCATAAAAGTATTATTTCTATTTAAACAGTGTTATATTGGCACTATCAAATATCAATACTAAGACTGTAACTTTAACTTGTGGGATGTTCAATCTGGTCTGTCATAAAGTTGGTTTGAACTACAATTGCGTATCAATAAAAACGGGACTCAACAGTTTTGAAAAGTCTATCAAAATTTTATTTGAAATCATGATGTTTCTATTTTGATGTTAATAAATGCTCGTAAGTATTATCTTTCAAATGCCATTAGAAAAATAAGTTTTGTACATGCTTGAGCGAACATGGAACGTTTTTGTCAGGGGTTCAAAAAGGCTTGTACAAAAATGGCAGAAAATATAGATTATCAGACTTCTTGCTAATCAGCAGACTCCTCTTAACCTTTTCATTATCTTTGTCATAATTTTTAAACTGTTCGGTCAAAACTCATTTACAAAACTATTGATTTACTTGAATTATTATTTTTCTTAATATTATATTGTTTTAATACTGAACATTCCTTCATAATATTGTTAACCCAGGTAAGGGGATTAGCTTTGTTAATGGGAGAGCTTGTAATTTATTAAAATCATTTCGTTTGTGCTACAAATGTTATGGTGCCTTTGAAAAACATGAATCCTTTCCTGTTAATTAATATTTAACTTGTTCAAGGAATCAATGTCCCCTTGACAAAAGGATTCATGTCTTTCAATGGCATCCTAATCTTTATTGCACATAATGAAATGATTTTTAAATAATTTACAAGCTACCCCATTAACAATTCAGATCTCCTAGCTTTGGATGACAAAAATGTTTTTTCTTACTTATGAAGGAATATTCAATGCTAAAAGATAACCTATTTAAATGAAAACACAAAACAATTCTGTTCAGTGTAGGGAAAACATGAGGGCGATGGGCAATTTCGCCCTCATGACAGCCGAAATCGCCCTAAAATGTGCAAAACGGAATGTTTTGAGGTGACCATCTTTTCTAAAGTTGCCGCAATATCTGCCCCATCAATATTCAAGAAAATGAAGAAAATCAATATTCTAAATACATCAGAATAATGAGATATGCTTTCAGGGCATAATTAATAAATAACACCCAAAATTCAGCCATCGCCCCAATATGGCAAAAATAGCCCCGAAGAATAATGATCTATTCCTTCCCTGGCTCAAGTAAATCAATACTTGTAGCTTTTTAAATGAATTTTGACAGCATAATTAAAAAATCATGGCAAAGATAATGAATATGTTAAGAGGAGGCTCATTAGCTAGAAGTCTGATCATCAATATATTCTAATTTTCTTCCATTTGGCACCAGCCTTTTTTTTAACCCCTGACAAAAAATTTTTGTGTTCGCCCAAGCATGAACAAAATGTGTTTTTCTAACGGCATTTGAAAGGTAATACTTAAGAGCATCTATTAACATAAAAAATAGACATATTAATTTCTAACAAAATTTTTATAGATAACTTTTTTCACAACTTTCTCGTTTTTATTGATACACAGTAGCACTGTAGAATGATTTCACCTGTGATTATCAGGTGACATGAGTCACACGACACTTGCTCCTGACACATTTGCTTCGGTCTTAGTTTTTGGTTCAGAATAATGTCAATTAGGTTTATTCAGTGTCTGGCTTAACGTGCAGATTTTCCATTGGAGCAACTGTCCCCGGATCAAATGTATCAGCCACATTTTTTTCTAACAGACTGTATGAGAATTAGATTTTAAGTAATCTTGATCAATTGAAAAATGGAAATATGGAATTAATGATAAGCTTACGGGCAAGCTGCTCCCTTTATTATTCTTTGACGGATTTTCACCAACCCTGTATTAAAGGGTCAATGAAATCCTTGAAACCTGTTTAATTCTATAAAACAGAATAATAAGAAAGTTAATAAGAAATGTTCAGAATGCTAATGGAGATCCTTCAATCTGCAATGTGCCCACATCTATGGTAATAGTTCACTTAAATTGTATCTTTATCAAGCATACATTGGTAGATCCAGTGTATGATTTATGGGAGCACATGCATTGGGCTTACAAGTTTCAAAAAATACTTAATAAATGAAGAGTTTTTACTATATGGAATGAGCAAAAAGACATTTTTTGTCCAAAGGGTAAAGATTTTCATGTGTCACATCACACTTTGATTGCATTGATTGCTATCCGTTTTCAATATCCAAATGCTTATAATTTTCTTGTTTGTCCAATGTTTCCTCAAAATTTTATTGATCTAATTGTTCTCTGATTTGTCAGTTGTTCTGTTGACTTGTTTTAAGGGTTTCATTTCCTTCTATTAAACATACTTTTCTCATTTTTCAGCATTTATCAAAACCAAATTAAGTTTGCCCTTTAATGTAATAGTCTGAAGGTCAAACATATTGAATGGAAATCTACCAACACTAATCATGAGATTATTCTTCAAATTTGTTTGATGATCACTTGTGAATAAAATGCTCAAAGGTCACAAGTATTCCAGGGAGCTTCACAACCCTGTACAAACTTACAAGTTTACTATCACCCTTTACAGTATTGTCATACCAAACATACTATTTCTTCACAACCCTGTACAAACTCACAAGTTTACTATCACCCTTTACAGTATTGTCATACCAAACATACTATTTTCATTAAAACTGCATGTAAAATAAATAGGCATTTTACACAAAGTAAGGATATTCATTTATAAAACTTTAAATTGACTAGGTGTATGATGACTATAGATATCACTAGTTTTTGTGATGAAGAGACATTTAACTTTTTTATGTTCATAAAAAAGTTCCCCTTAGCTCATTTTGATGATAATCATACCATACTTCTACTATTTATTATTTGCTGTTGTAAATATCCTAAATCCTTATTACTATTCATCAAACTTGAACATATTATGTTGAGCTGGATAAAAAAATAAAATAAAATTGAAATACCAAACAGAAATCAAGATGTTTCAATGGTACAATAATTCAGAACCAGAAAAACTTTTCTATCTATCATTCTTCTCTCTGTAGAATAATGTCTAATATCAAGAAATATCATGTGAAACAATTAGATTTCTTAATCAATAAGCCTTCTTATTATTCAAATATTTTGTCATGCAAAATGCACAAATTTGTTTACAATCCCAGAAAAAAAAGATAATTTGTTCCAGTAGAGACACTGATTTTCAATATCTTATAACACAATCAAAGATACTTCTCCTTAGTTTTGATAGCTGATACATGAATGATGTCTTCAGTTTATCCAATCTAATTTCAATGTCAAAATAAGGTTGCAGAGATATATTTGGTAAAGATTTATTCAAGATACTCAATCTTGTGTGGAAAAAAAATAAAGAGGGCTTATTAGCATTTCCAATGTCTTGGTTGTTATGTTTCTTTCACTGGCACTGTAAATGAGAGAGGTTGCAAATTCAAACATGAATTTCTGTACAAATTGTTTCTGTCAGGTCTCAGTTTCTAATGCATGATGGCAAACATGTATATCCCTGGAAATTAATTTCCATTTTTGTGGGACACACTGTAGAGTGATGAAGACAACTAAAAATGGGTGGTTACTTACTCCCAAAACTCCACAGTAGCAGTTGTCTTAAGAGTTTCATTGGCACACTGTGTCACATTCTGTGTGGTCATTCCATCAACAGTGGTCATTAATTGAGTGGTCATCTCATTGGTTTCATTGATGGCTCCAGGAACATAGCAACATGGTGTATTCCAAACATTGTCACAATGAGACCATGGCAGTACAGAAGTAAATGACATGAACATATAGTAGAATGACCAAGCCATGATGATGATATAGTAGGTGTTCAGGAATAGCAGTATCACCACACTGGCTAGACCAATGCCTGTGAACGACGGAAGATAAAAACAGTTTGCAATTTCTATCATTTTTCAAGGCAATATGCTGGGGGTTTTTTCTCGAACAAAATACTCAGGAAATTTTTTTAAGTTTCCCATTTTTGGAGAAGTGTTTTCTCCTAAGAATAAATAAACATTCATTTCTCATTTTAGAACCCTAATTCACCATGAGTCACCTAAAAAATGTAACAATAACAATTCAGAAATTCATACAAAATATACTACTAAAACCAGAAACATGAACCTTGAAACTTGAAATTATGTGGCAGTCTGGATATAGCAAAGTGTAATAAACTGGGTCAATATATTTTTTCTTTTATACTCTTGTATTCAAAGATGGAAAATTTTCTTAATTTTTTTCTAAATAAATTGTTCATGCTTTGTTTACCTTAATATAACTTTTCAAAATTCCAAGTTGTCTGGATGAAGAGCCACCCCAGCCTGGACTTTCTTGCCATTAAATAGATCTTGAAAAAAAAAAACCATTCCATAATTTTCTGAATGTGAAAGAATATTCCCTCATTTATCTTAACCTTTTTGTGAAGTATGCAAAAGCAAAAAGGAATGGGCCCAGATCAGGCCCTTGATGTACACCTATGTTAATATCCTGGAACTTTGAAAAGAGCATTTTCAAATTCCAGGACTTTCAAACTACTGGAGAAAAAAAAGGGTCTGGGGATTATGTACTGTACATTATTGAACTTTCTCTCTCTTTCTCTACACACATACAGAAATGCAGTGGCTGGACCGTGACCCGGAGAAGACAAAGCATTGGAGGGGCACTGTATTGTTTGTGAACAATGCTGTACCCCTCCAATCCTTTGTCTCCTCCGGGTCACGGTCCACCACTGCAGAAATGGAAGAGAAAAACAGGGGGACATTGATAAAATTGCAATAACTCAGATTGATTGCGCCTCACAAAGGACAGACGATGGAAACGTTTCTTACCTTTGAATATTGGACTGATATTCCATGCTGTTATACCACCTTGGTTGGTATACTGACCAAGACCAATTTCAAGAATCAGAAGAGGGATCCCTCCAATGAATAGACAAATGAAATATGGGATCAAGAAAGCACCTGTACCAAAGACAATATTAAAACAATTTATGATAGACAATGGTAAAAAAAGCATGAGAAAAATTCAATTGAAATATTGGTTCCTTTGTTTGATCTTCCACACAATCATGAAATCAGACTGGAATCGTTCATTCTAATAATCAAGATTTTATGTCTGTATTCAATTTTTATTTTCTTTATTTCATCTAAATATGTTCCCCACAAAGGAGGTTCCCGAAACAATTCAACAAAAAGGCACCGAACAAAATTATAATTTGATTGAGCAACTTTCATTAGTCAAGTTATGCATGGGTAGGAACACATTGAAAGCATAGGCTACTTATCACTTATCATTTTTCATTATTTTTAAATACCCTATTGAGAACTAACTTTAGTGCCTCTTCATTTTCTTGCTATTTATTCAAACATATACTCACTAAACTATGATATTTAAATAATTTCTTGTGTTAATATCAGGACTATATAACAATACCTTGGGTAGCAAAGAAACCAAAATCGTTTCATTTTTTTCTCCGAATAATTTGGCAAAAAGAAGCTGCTGAAAACTGCTTATCTAAAAAAAGAGAGCCAATGGAGTAAATTAGAAAGTCAAAAGGGGCCTAAGCTTTCGATCCTAGCAGAATCTTCGTCGGAGGCAAAAAAAAAAATAATAAAAAATAATAATAATAATTTGGGACAGATTTTGCTGTTCCATAGTCAAAAGGACTGACACTTGAAAATTTCAACCAAAATTATTCATCAAACTGTTCAAAACATTGGTAATGTTCTTGGTCTAGCAATGAATGATAAACAAATACAGAACTTGAACATTTACATTAAGAGGGATTTGAAGAAAAAAAAAATGAATTTTGAAAATGACCACTCATGCATGGCTTGACTGAACATTGTAACCCTCCACAAACACTACAGCCAAGTTATTTGGTTAAAATCCTATAGAAAGAAAATGTATGCTATTAATTATTTTTCTTTTAGGGGGAACTTACAATGTGTTATGCTTATTTGGTGAAAGGGACTCAGATTTCTAATCTTTCAGAAATTATTTCCTCATTAAACATACTTTTAAAGGACAAAAAAATGTTCAAAAAAGTTTTCATTTGAAAGATTTTTTTTGGATACCGGTATGATAATTTAACACAAACAATTTTTTATTTGTAAGTGAAAGAAGCAAGGGAGCCAAAATCACCCAATTTTAGCTTATAAAAAGTCAAACGGGTCAGATGCAGGGTAGGAATTAAGTTGGATTTTTAGGGGCTATCTTTTTTCCACATTGGGATAATTGCACAACTTTGGGAGATACTTCTTTCATTTTTAGGGCTACTTTTTAGGGGCAAAAGCAAATATGCAGTACATGTAAATATGATTAATTCCGCCATAGTCAGAATATTGATTCTCTAAATATTCTTGCCTGTGACAGATCTTGGGGCTACTCTGAAATGCATGCATTTGGGTGGAATTTCAGGGGGTGATTTGGGCAGTTATGAGGGTGAAATTAATAATAATAATAAATGCAACTTATTAGGCACCATATCCATCTCGTTATTTTGACACTATTCAAGGCTTTGTTTCATCTCCTTTTAAAGTATTCACCCCAAATCAAATATATATTCAGGATTAAGAGAAAATAACTGAGAATATCCTGACTGGATTGATGTGTATTGTGCCGAAGTGTGGTTCAGCACTCATGATATATAAAATGCAAGTTTGCCAACTCCTTTGACAAATAGGTCTAAAAGTCTGTGTATTGTGAAGTCTTTCAACAAATAGCAGCAAATGCTTTGTAAAGGTATGTGTGCTTCTTGCATTGAAAATGGTTTCATATGTTTAACAAAGACCCAACTGAAAAAAATACCTCTATCGCAGACAGTAGGCTACCTAAATCAAAGCTTATAATTCACTTTTATTGTGAAACGATATTTGAGTATATCTGTTCTCATATTCTTTGGGCTAAAATTTGAAGTTTTGAGCTTATTGGGCCTCATGAAGTTTATGTATATTTGTTTAAATTTGATTTTTGTCAATCATCTCTCCAATTTTGTGGGTTTCCTTTTTTCTCTCTTGAAATTGTTCCTTTTAGCATTAAATCATCAACATTAAATAACTAATGCATGTATATAATTTCAAAGCTAAAACACTTTGGGCGGTAGGAATACCAACTTGCATTGAGTATAGTGAAAAGATATTAATCAATAATCATGACTGGTAATTCTTTGAGTCATCAGAACAATCAGATTACTGAATTTAAAAAAAAACAGATAACTTAATTGAACTGATTTGATCTCAGTCAAATGTAAAAGTTATTGTTAACATGGAACATTTCCGTTGAAGGTCTACCATTCAATTTACAACAAAGTTGATGAACTGATTAATCCAAAGGAAGTCAGAATTATCTCCACTCCAAAATCCCTGAAGATATGTTCCTGTCATAACAAATGTCATTTCCTTTTAGTTCAGCTATTCACAAGTGAAAAGACAACTTTTCAATTTTTAATAACTGGGTCAGTATTTTTTTATGGTAGATCTACTTACCATACATTTTACCATTAATATATTCTCCCGGATATAAGGGACAGACTGCCTGTACTTTGTTTTTGCCATCATACCCAGGCAGGTGCTAACAGTCAATGTTAGACCTGCTATTATTAGTGCTACATTTTCACAATCAGAAGAAGGTATCTCCACTTGAAACCAATGCAGAGTGAATGGTCTGTTTATGTGTTCATTGGATCAGCCTTTGCTCTGGCATTACTAGTTATAAAACCCCAAATAGATCTAAGGCTACAATAATTATACAATAGACCAGGCCCAAGACCAGCCAGTATGAAGGACATCTGGCCGCTGGATCCTATTATAAACCTGATAGAAAACAAAAACAAATCCTAGTTTAATTTAGGAAGGTCCGACATCGCCAAACAATTAGACCCTCTAATAGACAAAAAAAGTTACAACCCAAGGAAAAAAATGAAAGCGGGATCTACTTACCTCCTCCATTTTTATAACAGAGGTAGGGGAATCTCCAAACGTTTCCTAATCCGACAGAGAAACCAATCAGAGCAAGCACAAAATCCAGTCTCCCAGTCCACGTGCCTCGACTTTTCAACTTCTTCGTCTTCGAGGTCTCTCCAACTTTGGCCTGGACCGCATCCCCGTTGGCTGACGGGTCTTGTTTCTGAGGAGGAGAAACAACGTTAGATTCATCCATTTTATCGCGAGTATTATCCATCTTGAATACTTGTAAAAGAAACTGCTGCGATCATTTGGTTATCAGATCGGGGAAATGTGGAATGAGAACGTAAGAAGTAATCAGCAGCAGCAAGGTACATATACTAGATCTTCGATGAATGTTAAAGTTCCGAGCCAAATCTAACTTCCCTCGCGGCCCTTCCGACAGTTACTTGTACTTGTGTCTTGTGCATGTGATCGCTAGCGCCAGCTAGCTAGCGCGACAAAAAAGTGAACTTTTCACGCTCTAGCTCACACCGATCATCACACGCTGTTCTCTGGGCTCTTCTTACATGGTACGCCACGCCCACCATAAGGGCTAGCTATGCATGGGGCGTGTCTAGTCGAGATAATAAAACCGGGGGCGAAAAGAAGATTATGAAAGACTAAAAGGAAATTGTCATAATATAATTATACATGTATGAAACTAATCTTTACTAGAAGTGTGAATGAGCTCTAAGTTATGATAAAATATAAGTTTCAACAAATATACGATACACCTTGTCCATTTCTTCTTTAGTTCTTGGAGGAAAAAAAAATGAATAAACATAATTTCATATACAATACAATACAAAAGAACAAGTGGGGATATGACTCCATCAGTTTGCTCATCGAATGTTCATGAAGACATGCACATAACTGTTTCATCGAAATAATGCAAATCTGTAAAAATAATGTCATAACATTTTTTACTCCTTGTCCGATTTTGATCTAATTTTCAGAGTTTTGTTTTTCTGATTTTTCTTAATCTGTTCATATCATATATTATTTTCAGCCAGGAGTACCCTTTTAATTTTAACTAGGATGGGCATGAAATGTACACTTTCGTGCTCAAAAAGTTACATTGTGTTTTTCTGACTTGTGCAGGCTTTGTTTGAAAAAATTTCCGGGGGGCACTTGTCCTTTTAGGCAGAATATTATCTTCTGAAGAGTGAGATTCTATCTCGCTGATTAAATTCTTGCTCTTTTTTGCTTACTTTTTTTCGATTGGTTTCCTTTTGCTTGAAATAAAAATTTCGTCAGAATTATTGTCTGAATATCTTTTGCCCTTTCCTTCATTTATGAAATCCTGGACCTATATGTACAGGCCACCGCACACCTTACGACGCGATCCGATTTTGGAACAAATCGCATTTTGCTCATTTCCTAAAAATGTGAATGGAACATGTCATTTTATTTGAGGTTAAAATTGAAAGAATACTAATATAACCATCTTGTAAGATTGTAAGCCTTTATTTTGGAGTAAAGGCCAAATTAGTTTCAAATCGTAGATCGTAGCCAATCGTACGACTGCGATCATTACGACTAGATATTAAACGTGCTTTTATTCTATACATGTTCTAAGAAGGATGATAGCATAGTCACAGATTTGAACATATAGGTATTCGTACGATGATCTCGAACATTACACAGTAAGATATTCCAAGTCTCAATATTAGCATCAAATTCTACTACGTTTTATTCCTAAATTGAGTCGCAGACCAATCGCAAGGTGGGCGGTCGCCTCAAGATATATCCAATACTCTTCAGTCATGCCAAACCTTTGCCTTTTCGAAAAACTATTATCTATAAGGGATAAATCTGAGGGGCGTATCCCCGAAAAGACTAATATTTGTGTCACCGTATGAATTGTTATCTTTTTATCACTAGCTTCTTAAAAATGGGTGCATCAGGGCAGCGGACAGGCGGGAAGGGGCATGTTGCCCCCCCCCCTATCAGGTCCACCAAACTGTTTTTCTTATTTAATATGAAAAGTGTCATTTATTATTATATCTTTTTGTTCTTATATAGTACAGTGACCCTTTATATCAGTCAATCTATAATAAGCACCACTTCATATTCTGATGTAGGCTAGTGATTTTTTTAAAGATTAATTTGGGACTTTTTGGAAGATTGGAAATTGATATAAAAGGGCGGGAAATCCTTTGATGGGATCAGAACTCAGAATTCAGAGCCCAGACTATTATGTTTTACCAGCCCATTTGGATATACAGTGTAATCTTAATATAACAGAACTGACGTTTCTTCAACCCACTAATGGAAATTTTGTTTCTTTGTTTAATAATAATAATAATAATAGCTGGATTTGTAAAGCGCTTTTTGCCTGAGGATACAAAGCGCTGCTATTACCCCGGCTTTAGCTCGAGCTATATCACCGGCGCTCGGTGCATGCAAGGAATTACTCCTGCCGGGTACCCATTCACCTCACCTGGGTCGAGTGCAGCACAGTGTGGATAAATTTTCAAATGCGAGAGTCAGAACCACTAGACCACGACGCACCCACATTACATACAAAAAGAAAGATAGAATTTAAAATTAATCTAACTTGTTATTTGTTGACGAAACTGATCTCGTGACAAATTAAACAAGAATTCCACCAATTCAGTTTCAAAATCACTCAAATGTATATACCTATGTTAGCAATCTTACCATTGGCGTCTTGCTTTTCTTATTCATATTTTGACCGGGCAACTTACTAAGGTCATACTTTGTACCTATATACTTTAATGAATCTGATGTATTTTCATTTTCTTCTGTTTTATTTTTTTTACGAACTTAACCCATGTATATTGCAAACTCATATATTTCAGCTAAACAAACCGTGAATACCTTAATTTGTGTTTGCAGCACTATCAATTCGTTGCTTATCTATGAGTTAGATACAGAAACACCTTAAGAGCACAGAAACTTTCTGACTTTGGATCACCCCCTCCCCCCTTCCCTTTCATCACATGCACCTCCCAGAGGGGACTTTACAAAACTTATCACAAAAGTTATGGTCTTTGGGACTTTGTTATACATCGTTCCCACTGTCGTACGATTTGTTACGAACGCCGGCCACGATTAGCTCTAGTCTTCGGGCTGATCGCAAACAAAATGAATCGTACAAAATTTTCTACGATAAATACGATTGTCACGACTGATTTGTTACGATCTGATTCGATCCCGGGGGGGGGGGGCACTTACATTGACGAGTGGATACCATGCGCGACCCAAAAAACACGTAAAAAGGAGGTCTTTTTCAAGATAGGGCACGTTACGTACGTAACGTAATAAGGGTGTCAAAAACACTAAAACACTAAAGTGTATCCATTTTCGATAGGAAAGCTACGTGTTTAGGGTCAAATTTGCGAGGGTATAAAAAATCAAGACTAAAATGTTTTATAAAGGATGTACTTTTTGCCCCAAGAGTCAACATTATACGTGTTTAGATTTGCGCGAGTGGGGCTGTATGATGTATACTAGGTAAAGGTAAAACCGACGACCGACGTCCGTGACATAACAATTGAAATATCGCTGTACTTGTTAAGGGGTTCAATTCAGGGAATACTTGCCGATAGTATCGTTTTGTTTCCAATACTTTTTACAGATCAAATCCACCCCAGAAAATGTTTCTGTGAATAAATGGAGAAAAATCGTTCTAGCATAATGCTGAAAATGTCATCAAAATCGGATGTAAAATAAGAAAGAAATGACTTTTTAAAGTTTCGCTTATTTTTCATAAAACAGTGATATGCACAATCCCTCACTCACTATATCTTTTGTTGTGTATTGTTTGAATTATTATACAATATTTAATTTTTTAAAGATTCGGCAATTAGGACCAACTTGACTGAACCATATATTGTCAAACAATACTAGTTCCACATGTTCGGAGAGGAATTAATCGTTGTTTCACTTAAGAATTAAGAGAAAATTAGAATATTTCATATTTCATGTAATAAAATTCAAAAGAAATAGTGAGTGGATGACGTCATCAATCTCCTCATTTGCATACCGACCAGGATGTGCATAATATAACTGTTTTGTGAAATAACGCGAAACTTTAAAATGCCATAACTTTCTTATTTTACATCCGATTTTGATGACATTTTCAGTGTTTTGCTTGTTGGATTTTTCTCTTATTATTCAATTCAGCTTTTTGTTGGGGTGCACTTGTCCCTTAAGGGTAGGGTTTCACACGCCAATACTTGTTCAGGGGTGCATTTTCAGAATATGGAAAATACGTGTTTAGGGTGATTTTTGAGATCTCATGGTCGCGCATGGTATCCACTCGTCAATGGAAATTTTTGAAAGTCAGACCTGAAGAGGGGCATTCTAAGGCTTGTTTTTAAGAATTTATTAAGAACGTACGTATTTCATTAACCAAATGATGCGAGCGCGAAGCGCGAGCTGAAATTTTTTTATTATTCAGACCAGAGAAGGTGGCATTTAAGGACTGTTTTTAGGAATTCATAAAGAGCAGACATATCTCACCAATCCACTGATGCGAACCTAAGCAGACAGGAAATGTTTTATATTCAGAGGGGCATTCACTCTTAGTAGTCATGAAAAAGAAGGATATGTCACGACAAAAATCAATAAAGTGCGAGAATATATATATTTGGTGAATATGGACGAGAAAACAGGATGTTTTGTAGTACAACAGGATTATATATCTCATTGAACAGACAATGCGAATACCATGCAGGAATGATGAACACATATAGGCCTAAGCAATAATGTTTCACAAAGTTATGAAAAAAAATCTGATATAATATAGTATAATATATAAAACATAATATAATATCCAATAATTTCTTCTTCTCCCACTATGTTTCTTTTTCTTCATTCCTCTATTTTCTCCCTTTCTCCCGTCTTTTGCCAGCCAATGGAGGGGGGAAGGCACGTGCCCCCATGCACCCCCCCCCCCATAGTTACGCCACTGGTAGTGAAACCGTGTGACCTCCAATATAACACATGAATTAAATTACGCTCAGGGCAATGTATCAGAATTACTGTACTGATTACAGAATGAATGCATGATATTCTGACCCATTCTTGAAGTGTTCGAATTCACAATTCATTCTCCATTGTGTGGGGTAGCTCTCAGATTTGAAAGAAAATCATATACAAAGACTGCATTCATTCAAATGTATTGATACTGGATGGGTTATGGCAGTTCCATCGCATCACACAAGCTGCTGAAGCATGTTTACAACCGGTTTTGATTGCAATCCTGTAAAACTCCAGTCGGTTTTCATAACTTATATTCAAATTTATGTAATTTAAAGGTATGCATAAATTTAAAGGCATAGTTATTGACAAAAAAGAATACAAATTATTGCAATATGCAGATGATACCGTTTTGTTCCTCGATAGTAAGGAAAGTTTGCAAAATGCACTGAACAAATTCTGTTCTCAAAATATTCTGGATTAAAGGTTAACATGACCAAAACGCAAATATTGTGTAAAAAAAAGAAAGAATACAAATTATTGCAATATGCAGATGACACAATTTTGTTCCTCGATAGTAAGGAAAGTTTGCAAAATGCACTAGACGAATTATGTTCTCGAAATATTCTGGTTTTAAGGTTAACATGACTAGAACGCAAATATTGTGTATTGGGTCTCTGAAAAAAAATATTCAGATTGATTTGCCTGGGCCCGATATAACGTTGATTAACATGAGATTAATTAGATATTTAGGAATCGATTTCTGTATTGATCTGTAAAATCTCCCTGATTTCAATTATGATAGAGTATTTGATAAACTAAAGACAAAATTAATTATATCTTAAGACTTGGTCAAAGCGTAATATTTCTGTATTTGGTCGTGTATCGTTGTCAAATCATTGCTTGTTTCACAATTCAATCATTTATTCATGTCTATTCCAAATCCGTCTGAACATCCTTTAAAAAAAAAAGTGTCTTTCTACAAATTTACATGGAAGGGAAAACCCGACAAAATAAGCAGGAAACAGATATGAAAATGGTTGACTTAAAATGATCGATGTTGGACACTTTTCTAGGGCTTTGAAGCTGTCTTGGATATGAAGAATACTGTCAAATTCATGTGAAGCAGTTTCTCATTTAATGTATGCCTTTTTGAAACCGTTAGTAACATTAGAATGTGTTAAAGGGGATATATATTTTACTAAACTATCACTCATGGTCCAAAACAGTTTTTGGAAGGAAATCTTTATTATAGTTTCATCCTTTATTCGAAATGTTCAGTGTACTTTTCTTTTATTTTTTTAGGCCGGCTATTCCTTTATGGTTCAATTCTGATGTAAACATTGATGGAAAGGTATATTCTTTGGGACAAAACATTAGATTTATCAACGATTTATTAGATGAAAATGGAAAAATTTTGGAAAGAGAACGGAGTAATAAAAAAGATTTTCAATTAAAATTCAGTTTCTTCATTATTATGCCCTATGTCAGATCATTGTAAGTATAATGCTCAGTTGAATACGTGTAATATGAAATCTAATCATTATACCCTGCTTATCACACATTTGTTGAAGGACAAAAAGGATGTAGACATGTATATTATATCACGTTAAAAGAAAATGATAACTTGATTAAATTGTGTAATAGATGGCTTGTTAATGGCATTTCGATGGACACCAGAGATATAAACAATAATTCTAAAATGATGTTTCGATGTACAACGTATACTACAATGAGGTACTTTCAGTATCGACTACTATTAAAATATGATATTATATTTGAATAAGGATATCTTGTAACGATGAAAATAACTGTAGATGCAAAACGCTCTTTTGTGGAAGGGAAGAAGAAAACGCTGTACATTTTTTTTAATCAATGTCATGTGGTAAATCTTATCTGGGAACGATTTACAGACTGGTTATACAATTTAACAAGCTTTAGAATAAATCTTTCTCTTGTTCATGTTTTGTTTGGTTTCATAGAAAAAAGAAACGATGCTTTTAATTGTTTAATAAATTGGACGAAACAACAAGTATACTCTGCTCGTGTGAAAAAGATCATACCTATACTTGTGAGAAAATTAAACAATATATAAGACTAGAAATTTGATGCGTCCAAAAGACACAGATGCCTCCGCTTAACATGCTTAACGCGATCAGAAATTAATTCAATATGATCGGATGATTGAACTTAATATCGTGCAGAAACCAAATGCATTTATGTAATGAACAAATTTAGACTTTTGACCTAAAGACTCACCCTTTCCATAATAATCTCTGACAGAAGATATGACAGTCAGGTCATTTGATGATTTTTTGATATCTGGTGAATATTTCCAAAGTTATCCTGCTGAAACCAACTCGCATATTTAATGAGCTGTGACCTTTGACCTGCGGACTCAAATTCAAACTTAGCCTGTATTTTGGTGTCATCTACCTACACACCCAAATTTTTTTTAAATCCGTTGAATATTTCATGCGGAAACCAACTCGCATATTTAATGAGCTGTGACCTTTGACCTGCGGACTCGAATTCAAACTTAAGCCTGTATTTTGGTGTCATCTACCAACACACCCAATTTTTTTTAAAAATCTGTTGAATATTTCTTAAGTTGTCATGTGGAAACCAACTCGCATATTTAATGAGCTGTGACCTTTGACATGCGGACCCCGAATTCGAAAACTTCCCTATATCAGCCGAGGGTGTACCAAAAACATGAACAATATTCCTTCCCATTTTATTCCTTTAAACATGGTAAGTTAAGAGCGTCAATACATGCCCTAGCGAACGATTGTGTACACAATCATAAAATAAGTGACGGTATGTTTTTACTTCTTTTTGACAAAAAGAGCATAGATCCGTGAAAATGATGCCAAAACAATATAAATCCCGATTCGTGTAAATAATCCCGTGTAACAATTTGAACGGAAATTCCCTCAGCTTACGCTTCAAAGTACATTCTCTTGGCCTAAGAAAAATGTTTTCAATATCTCTAATAGATAAACTAAATGATTATTTTAACCGATTAACTACAGGAGTGACTTCTGAGTAATTTGGTATTGAGAATAGTCCTATATAATCTTTTTGAGACGAGTTCACTTACATGGACAATTTTGTCCGAAACAATGAATAAAATTTCTTCCAGATCTATTTCCTTTTTATTTTCTTCTGTGAAATGCATTTGCCTTTTACACACGGTCTCCCCATAATTATAATCAAGAAACATCGTAGTTCGCTTTACTTTGTCTTTTACTCTCCATAAAAAAATCACAGATCAATTTATCAAGTTTCTGAAACATTGAATGCGGAATTGGATTGAGTGACGTTATAAATTTCTCCTTGTATGAAAGTTTTTAACAATAGTATTTTACCCACTAAAGTTAAATCTCTTTGTTTCCACCACGAGAGGGAGTTTTTGATTTTGCTCGAAATTTGTTTTAGTTCATACTCCCTTTTACATGAATGTCTAAGCTAAAATATATCCCTAATATTTTTACAAATGGTACTACTTTTCCGAAAAGGGATGTCCCCGGTTCTTCTTGATTAGCATTGCCTAGTAACATTACACTGTAAAAAAATGAAGTGCTAATTTAGCACTTACAGTGCTTGTATAGTGACTGCACTACGAGTGCTGAATTAGCACTTCATTTTTTTTACAGTGTACATAAGTCTTTTCTTTATTCATTTTCGATCCAGATACACTTATTTCTAAATTGTCCATTGAACTAAGATTTTTAACAAAAAGGGTAATGTCATCTGCTTAAAGAACTTGTTTCACTTCTGTGTCTCCAAATAAATTGGAAACCCAAAACCAAATTATCATTTCGAATCACATGAGTGTTTCAATACAAAGAAAAAACAAAAAGGGAGATAATTAATCTCCTTGTCTTACACTGTAAAAAATGAAGTGCTAGCACTTACGGTGCTTGTATAGTGACTGCACTACGAGTGCTGATTTTCTAGATAAAATTTGAACTAGAAAAACAACACTCGTAGTGCAGTCACTATACAAGCACCGTAAGTGCTAAATTAGCACTTCATTTTTTACAGTGTACTCCCATGTCGACATTGCAGTTGCCAGTTGAATACCCTCCATTCATAACACAACTAAGGGTGTTAGTGTACAATATCAATCCATTTACGAAAGGGTGGACCAAAACCGAATTAATACAACACATTTTGTAAAAATATTTGCGAAACTGAATCGAAAGCTTTTTCAAAATTAATGGCAACTAAAAAACAGGTATATTAGTATTAGAGGTATGGTATATAATATTAACTTTATGGCTTCACTACTATTTTCCATATAACTAAGGTTTATTGGCGTTATCATCGGTAGAAATTTAACATGAATACATCACATAAATGAAATTGAGAACAAAGTTGCAAAAAAACATTGGAACAATATATCGCCTTAGTTTTACTTGCCTAAAACTTTATTGCGTATATACATTATATTGCTCTTTAATCTTGCCATATTTTTATTACTGTAATTTGGTCTGGGCCAACACATACCAAACACATCTTTAAAAATATGTTCCCTTCAAAATAAAATTGTACGTATTATTTCTCCAGACGAAAAGATACAAGCAAATACAATTTTTTGTTTCATTCCCTAAAATTGTTGAAACTAGGCAATATCAACAAACTTCAACAATGTAATTTTCTCTCCAGGTGTTTAAATTCTCAAATTCCACAAAAATTTGGTGATTCGTTTACGCATGTTTCAAATATATATCATTTTGATACCCGCTCAAATAATCAAATATTTATTCCCAAACATATATAGAAAAATAATCTTCCAACATCTGTGCCAACTATGTGTTTAAATTGAAAAATGTTAGCCTTAAATAATTTTTCATTAAAAGGAAAGGTCCTACCTTTGATAAAGGTATTGTTATAAATTATTTGGTTTTCACTATGCATTTCTCTGATAATAAATTTTCTTTCTTTTAAATAATTCTAAATATCCAAAACTTCCAAGTAGAAGTTAGGTGCATTGATGTTGAAAGCTCTGCGATTGTAATTACAAAGAAATATTAAACTCCCTCCTATAGATCTGAATACCTGTTGGAAATATTGTTTCCATTTCGTTTCCTTATTTCCACCAAGAAGTCTTTTTATCTACATAACACGCTGAGCACATACCATATATTTAAAATTTAACATTTTCAAACCTCCTGCATCATAATTGATGTAAAGGATGTTCCTTTTCATCTTATCATGACCATTCCAAAGGAAATTAAAACAGATCTTTTCTACTTCTTTGAACACCCATTGTGGTACAGACATTATGGAAGATACATGTAACAATTTTGATATTCCAAAGGCTTTAATCAACTGGATTTTCCCAAATAGGGTTAAATCCCGTTGCTTTCGCCATCCTAACATTCGTTTTATCTTACTCAGTATTTCTTTATAATTCATTTCTTCTTTAATGTTTATATCAAGAGAAAATTATTATATAGCGCCATCTATCTAGAAATATTCTATTCCGAGGCGCGTTGTTATTATTACCCCGGCTTTAGCTCGAGCTGCCTTTCAGCGATCATGCATTCAAGGAATTAATCCTGCCGGTTACCCATTCACCTCACCTGGGTTGAGTGCAGCACAATGTGGATAAATTTCTTGCTGAAGGAAATTACGCCATGGCTGGGATTCCAACCCACGACCCTCTTATCTGTTACAAAGTCAGAAGACTTATCCACTGGGCCACAACGCTCCACGCGTAATTCATGTCCGCCTCCCCGCTCACGTCTCCCTCTCTTGTTCTCTTTCCTTCTCTTCTTTTCTCTGCCCTTTTCTAGCCCTTCGTCTTTCTTTGTATTGTTTACTGTATTGTATTTATGTCTACCGGCGTATCCCGCCACAAGCCATAGAAGACCAACCATCCACCAACCATGCCCCTATACGAGCAATCATGTATCACGCGCGTTATTTACTTTGTCAAATATATGTATTTGTATAATTATATTTCCATTCAATTCAATTCAATTCTTTATTCTATTTCCATTCAAAACATAATACAAAGTAATATAAAGTAATACAAATCAAATACAATTTTACAGACGAGCATTCTTACTTCGTAAAAAAAAACACAGTATAATATTGAGCATAAATGGAAATGAGGGGGTCCACTAAAAAGCAAAGCTTGTAAAGTGTGGATCCCCACGGAAATGAAGAAAATATAATCGACTTATTCATATATGCGTTTATATACAGGAAAGAAGAAAGAGAAGGAACAAAAAGGTCGAACTCATATTGATGTAAGCATTTATAATTACAGAACAAGTGCAAAGTTATTCACACAAAGAGGTCTTCGCTGTGAAGGATATGTTGCGCAATAGACAGAAGAAAAAGCAGAAAGAGAGAGGGAATGACAAGATATAGAAGACAAGACAAAACAAGAGACAGGACAGTACAAGACATGATAACATAATAAGTAAAAATAAATTAATAAAAGGAGGAAAAAGTCAGAATGGGGAAGGGCTGATTTTTAGGGAACATGGCATCAAAAATATGGGGAAGTGCATTATTATTATAACTATATACATGAAGTGCCCTAACCTTAGTAAATACAGGTCTTTGACTTTTAACAGCTTACTTTCTAGAAAAAGTGGGTCCGTATGAGAACGGAAAGCTGTACTATAAATAATACGAAGTGCTTTCTTTTGCAAAAGTAACAATTTATCTAATAAATATTGATGGGTATTACCCCAAATAAGAATCCCCTAGTTTAAACAAGGCAAAATTAAGGATGAGTAAAGCATGATTAATGATGTGGAGGAAATGCAAAATTTTAGCCTATTAATAATACCTATATTTCGTGAAATTATTTTGGATATATTTTCAATATGATTTTTCCAAGAAAGTTTACTGTCAACTGTTATTCCTAGAAATTTGGTGTACGTTACCATTTCTAATGGGGTATTATCAAACATAATGTTCATCGGTAACTTGTCTATGGAATTACTAAATAACATGTATTTTGTTTTGTTAAGGTTCAAAGATAATCGATTGGCTCTTATCCATTCAGTAACATTAATAAGTTCAGAATTGATAACATCAACTAAAGTTTGTGGATTCCGATGAGAAAAATATAAGGTCGAATCATCTGCAGACAAGATAAGGGACAAGATTTTGGAAGATCTACAGAAATCATCTATATAAATTGTGAAAAGAAGCGGGCCCAATAAGCTGCCCTGAGGGACACCACATTTAACATATTTCAAATTGGAGTTGTGATCTTTAACAAACACTTTTTGTTGTCTGTTGAATAAGTAGCTCCTGAACCACTCCAAGGCCTTCCCTCGCACACCATAGTGAGATATTTTTTTAAGTAGGATTTCATGATTGATGGTATCAAAGGCCTTAGAGTAGTCCAGAAAAATACCCACAAGGTGACTAGATCTGTCGAGAGCATTGACTACTTTGTTGACAAAATTCATCAGGGCATGAGTGGTGTTGTGCTTTTCGCGAAACCCAAACTGAACATCAGATAAAATATTATGCATTGACAAAAAAAATTCGGTTCTAACGTATACTATTCTTTCAAGGATCTTAGAAAATGTGGACAAAAGAGAAATAGGTCGGTAATTACCGTCATCCAACTTATCACCTTTTTTAAATAAAGGAATTACCTTGGCTATCTTCATTTGATTTGGAACTGTACCATTTTCTAAGGAAAGATTGAATATATGCACCAACGGGGAAATATAATTTATTACGGATTTTAAAATAAAATTATTAATTTCATCAAAGCCAGGGCTTTTTTTATTTTTCAAACCAGATACAATATCAATAACTTCTTGATTATATGTTGGAGCCAAATATATTGAATTTGGGTTAGGCGGGCCGAGATAGTCCGAAAAACTTTTTGTCGCGGGAGGAATATCTTTAGCCAGATTTGCGCCAATAGAAGAGAAATGGTTATAAAAAATATTTGAAAGGTTGTCACCATCATCAACAATAGCATTATTAAATCTAATTTTGGAAATATTTGATTTATTATTGGATAAGTTCATGGTCTGTTTTAGAACCTTCCATGTGTTTTGCATGTCGTGTTTATATAAAGCCAACTGCCTAAAGTAATTTTTCTTTTCAATGCGTAATATTTTAGTGAGTGTATTCTTATAAGATGTGTATTTTATTTTTGATTGTTGTGTACCTTTCATTTTGAATTTAGAAAATAAGTTATTTTTTCTATAAGTCGAACGTAAGATATAGATGGCGATATCCATATACTTAGAAATCGTTTTATATGTACTACGCTTGTCCTTTTTTAAAGGTATATGCAGGTCTAATTTCCATTAATTATATTCATAAAAAAATTAAAGGACGCATTAACACCTACAGAATTGTATATAACTGACCAGTCGACATTATCCAAAAAAGCACCTAATCTGGCTGTATTTTCGTGCGTAGGTCTGCGTCTTCGTTGTTGGGAGTGTATCGGTCTAGTTGGTCGTCTTAATGAAAAATTAGTAAGAATCGGGAAATGGTCCGTTATGTCAGAAAGTATTATAGAAGAATTGGGAGGAGGGAGAATGTTACAGAAAATATTGTCAATATGTGTAGCAGTTTCATTAACTACACGAGTAGGTTTAGAAATCAGTGGCAAGGAGGCCGAAAAAAAAGTTTCAAGAAAATCTTGAGATATATTGCTGTGTTTCAATAAATCAATGTTAAAATCACCTATAAATACTACATCCTTATTTACGAGAGCTGGATTATTTGTTGTTATTTGGCGAAAATATTATGAAATGTTGTGGGATCTAATAGGTGGATGGGTGACTAATCAATATTGACATCACATTACATGGGCTATCCGTTGCCGACGACGTCCTACCCGGCGTCCTACAAGGCCAAGGTCACAACCGCTAAAATTAGCCTGCTCAGCGACCCGGGCGGCGAGTTATTAGTCAATTTTGCCCGGGCATCGAGCGGAGGCCGTCGGGCACCACTGGTTATTGGGGGCATCACTCGGTCGCTTAGCGCGGAGTTAAATTCTGGCGGCGCCTGCTCACTTTTCACTCGCCGACCTAAATACGCTCGGTGCCCGGGTGGTCGCCGTCCGAGCGCCGACGTAATCGAGCGGTCGCCGTCGAACGATTTAGGTAAAACATTGAACTCGTTGGATCAAAGGTTGTCGAGTGGTCACCAGCCGGCCGCTGAGAGATCGGTCAATGATCTGGCGGCGAATTCAAGATCGGCAGCACCCAATGTATTCCCAGGTAGGTCGTGAAAAATTATCCGTGGCGGAGCCCGGACGGTCGCCGCTCGTAGGCATATTGGAGACCTTCAGATGCCCCGCTGATAACGGGCAGACGCCGGGCGATTACTTAAAAAATAGGCCGGTGGCCGTTGGGAGAATCGTGGACGTTAAGATTTCGCCGAACGTCACCCGTGAGGACTCCCGGCGAACCCTGTAGGGTATCCTAACGTGTCTTGTTCATCAGCAAAACCAAAAAGTTTACCATTTAAAGATACACCCTGGGAGCGTTTCATGAAAGGTCTTCTCAAAACGTTTTATTCGAAAATTCCTGTTTTATCCGAGAGTTACCATAGTAAAAGTCCCTCTCAGCCAATCAAAATCCAGGAAAGATGTCAGATCTGACAACTTTTCGGACAATGTTGATGAAATGATCACCCGTCCGGTCCGGCGCCCTGACGCGTCGGTACCCAGGCAATTTGATGACGGTGCCCCGGGAGCAACTTTTTTTTTTTCAGTCGCCAACTTGTGCACCCGAGGGGGCAGTGGGAATGACGATATAATGGGCTGTTTTGGAGGCTTCGAATCCAATTATAAATCCTGGACTTGTGTGTTTTTTCATAGTTTTGCCTCACTTTTTCATAAATATAAAGCATTGGAATATCGTTCAAGGCGAGACTCGAACCTGCATCCATATGGACTCGACTGCAGGATTGGCTTACTGATAGGGCAACATCAATTGAGCTGGTCGATGGGTCGGAAATTACGACATATCCTAACGTTTCGTCTTCCATGGATATTCATGAGGCGTAGCCTGACTAAATAAACCCTATATCGTCATTCCCACTGCCCTCTCGCGTCGGGTGCACAAGTACTGATGAAAGAAATCGCGCCCCGGCATCACCGGAAAATCTACTGTTCCTGCATTAACCAAATCGAATCCTAGTTTTTCGCAATTAACTTTTTGTGTTTAAAGACCATTGCCACTGGAAAAGTGGCGCTTATATATCTCGCTTCTAACCAGATTGTTTGTTCTTTCCATTTAAAGGGGGTTTCAATTTCAACTTTCAATCTTTATTTCCAATATCAATATTTTCAATCTTTATTTCCAATTTCAAACATAGTTTACATTTACATTAAAAAAACCTACATATATAAAACAGCAACAGTAGCACGAGTATAGAACATGAACATCAAAATACATATAGAGCATAAGAAAGAAAGAAAATAGTTTAGACTTAACATAAAAATTGGAAAGGGTGAGCAAGGGTTGAGGCTTGTATGGTTTATGCTCTACTTTTTAATTTAATTTTCTTGCTTCTTTATTGAATAAAATGGATAATACTCACGGGGACTGGTGACCAGCCGGAATCCTGTGAGAACACTGTCATCTCTTCTGCTTTCAGTCGTCTTTTGATCTCGTTAACTTTTATATATCATCAGTCTGCATAGGAAGATAATCAATGTACAAATGCATCTGAATGCAATATCCAAAAATAAACTATTGTAAATGCTCTTAAAATTATATCGTGAAATAGATGACATTAAGTCACATTATAAAAGTTGTATCATTACAATGTCAGGTTGAAATAAACTGAACCAATTATTCAGCAAAGAAATGGCGAAAGCAGCTACCTTTCGTGGAGTTTTACTTGTTTAGTTCAGTTCAGTTGTTCAGTTCAGTTGGTTTATTTTAATTTCAAATCAAGTCAATTTAACAATAAAAGAAATCATTACAAAGATATAAATGAATATACAAATATATACAGTACGACAATATGACATAGATAAATAGATATTTACAATAGACAATAAACAATATGATAATCATATTAATAATGATATTTACAATGAACTAGATAATCATGATAATAATTACTGTAGAATATTTATGATAAAGCATTTTGCATATAACTTCTTTTATTCATATTTACTATTTAAATATAAGTTGAGGAAATGGAGGAATCCACTAAAAAGCAGGGCTTGTTGAGTGTAGATTCCTCAAAATATAAGTTAAAAAGACAGATTCGTAGGTATAAATATAAATGCAAGAACGAGAAAAAATTTCCTAAAAAAGAAAACGTCTTATGTTATTGTGATGAATGGAGTACGGAAATGATGGATGGAGAGTGAAAAGAAATAAGTGGAAACGGAGGGATTGTCGTGTTGGGTTGAGATTAGCGTGGGTTTAGATTAGCGTGATTAGTTTAAAAAGTAAATGTAGAAGATTAGGAGTCCATAATTCATTATTTTAACAATTTAAGTTGAAGTTCGGAAATCTTATTTAAAGGTTGGGGCAATGAGAATAACATTTGGAAAAGAAAAATCTAAAGCGTTGCAAGGCGCGCGCGCACACACCCCCCCCTCTCTCTCTCTCTCTCTCTCACGCCCCCACCCTCACACACACATACACACACCCTCACACACACAGTGGTGGATCCACAACGTAAAAACTCTGTTTAATATTCGAAGCACGTTGCTTAAGCCCGTCATTCTATAAAACAACTTTTGTTAAAAAAAGTTGTTAAAAAAATTGTAAACAATTTCAAAAAAAGTTTAAACAACGCACCATTAGATACCCAGGGGTGCTGGAAGTTTGGGTTGATGCAAAAAAAATCCTTTCTTCTTTGAGTAAAGTTTTGTTTTCCTTATTTCATTGAGACAAGTTTCATATTTTTTTGGCCCCTTTCAGATGATTTGTCAGTGGACAAAGTTTTTTTTTTACTCTGATGGTTAGTCGAAGTATTTTTGCCCGTATAGCAAGTCGAGTTTGATTTTTTTATTGGGGGGGGGGGGGGCTTCCAGCCCCCCCCCCCTTGGATATTTAATGGTGTCCCTTAGAATGACGACACGTGCAAGTGTTTTTCTGTGCAGGAGCCAGGCCTCCAACCCCAAAATAAAATGATGTATATCCCTTTGGGAAAAGAGAATTGAAAACGGTGTAAAACAATTTGAATTGATAACATTTTTATTTTCATTTATCTATTTATTTTCTGGAGAAATGGAAAAGTGGGGTGTCTAATCTATAGCGCAGAAAAAGATGCAGTTGCTTTCAGAGTTATGATTCAAGGCTACATTGGTAGGTGAACGGACGGACGAACCGACGGACGTCTATAGTCTTGCATATTCATCTCCATGGGAGGGACATCCCCCTCCCCCCAAAAAAAAACACCAAAAAAAACGCAGGCATAAGGCATAATATTCAAATTATAAAGAGGAGTGGTATTCTGCACCTACTCGACCACATACATGTACCTGGTTTCACACTTTGAAATTGAAAGTAAGGGATATGCCTCTTGTGCAGTAATCTATTCTTTTTTAAGTGGGTAGAGTGACTCATAGAGGGGGACTATACAGTACTGACGAGGACGAGGAAGACGACGATGGAAAGAGAGTATTCATTTCAGAGGAACTAGCGCCAAACTCAACTCAATGGAAAACCTTACGCTTTGAATCGGCATAATCTGCTCCCTGATTGAAAATGCGCGGAAAAGATGTTTAATCAACAACCATGGTTCATGACAATTTCAAGGAGTTATTTCTTGGTGGGAGAGGTTATATGCACGCTACCTGGTTATCTTATAACTTATGACCTAAAATAATAGATACAAACTTCACTATCATTCATTTCTTTATTATATTATTATCATCTGGGGTGTTTTTTAATAAGATAATAAATGTTTTGATTGTAAATATCTGTGCTTTATAAAGAACATTTAAAAGGAATCATATGAATTTTGTCCCAAGTAACAATCGGTTTTGAAACAATGTTCCTCCATTTGTTTTGTGAAATAGGGGTTATCCCAACACATATTTTATAAATAAATTCACATCCTTTCGTTAGCTTGTTCATGCCAAGTTCCTCTTGGTAATGATTTTTTTCTTACAAACATATTTCCATTTGACAGGAATAGCAGATATGACACAATAATAGCCAAAAAAGTTACAATGGATATCTGTTTTAGTACCATCCGCAATGTGAAACATTTTTTTAAAGAAAGTGCCCGGTGTAAACATGGACTTACAACATGGTTTAAAAGATATGTGATACCGTGTCATGGTGATGGAAAAATAATGTTTCCGTCTTGAATTGCCTGATTGGAAATTGTGAATCATGGTAAAAATCTGAATACCAAATATTTTCAGCTCGCGCTTCGCGCTCGCATTAATGATTTTCATGATAAAAAACTGTATTCAGAAAAGGGATTCAGAATGCCCAGATTCTGTCTAATTCTAAACACGCGCACGCATGCTTATCGAGATACGCAGCTTGTTCTTTATTTAAAACGTGCTTAAATTATCCAGTTTCAGATCAGAATATCAAAAAAATTCTGCTCGCGCTTCGTGCTCGCATTAATTAATATAGGAAGATACCCAATTACCCACCCTTTTCATGATTTACAAAACATGAATAAAGTGTCCCATTTTCAGGTCTGATATCTCAATTTTTTCTACTCGCATTATTGTTTAGTTCTATTTCCCGTCCATGATTACAAAATTGCTTAAAATGTCCATTTTCTAAGTCGGAATGTTAAAAGTGTTCAGCTCGCGCTTCGCGCTCGCATTGTTTAATTGTTGAAATATGTATTATCTTAATGGCTATAAGCAAACTGTCCTTATCAGATCCCTTTTCGATCAGGCCATATCATATATTACAAATTTCCACTCGCGCTCGCAGTGATTATCTTATTTATCTAGTTACATACACATCTTGTTCAGGATCACAAACATTACCCATGCAGAACGTTCTATTTTCAGGATATAATACATGAAAAAAAGCACTCGCTTCGCGTTCGCACTATTTAAATAGGGCTTATGAGATTGTTGTTTTACAAGAACAAAGATAAGAAGTGACTGTTAAGTGTTAAGACTTACCCCTTCATTAATCAACTTTGAGCAGCCATTCGGGGAAAATATGGGTAATTTTTTTTGTAGGGCCCCCCTATTGGCGAAAGCTGGATCTGCCCCTGTGGTTTAAATGGTTTTATTAAGGGCATGGCAGGAACGGGGCAATTCTCTTAAAGTACGAATAAAAGTTAAAAAAAAAAAAAAGAGGTAGATATTGTATCATGGCATAGGTAGTAAAAAGCGAACACAAGCTATTGAACTGGTGTGGGTCCCGGCAGCTGCTTTACAGCTGGCTAAACAAAAATCATAACATTCTTTCTAAAAGTGCACGCTCACCATTCCCCTATAAAAATGAAAATGAAAAACAACAAAACATAACTAGAAAAATCGTTTTAACGTATCACGTGCAGACCTTAATACAAAATAAATTATTCATGTGATTGGCTGGTTTGCTTCGCTCGCTTTCCTATTTCCCGTAACATTGGACTTAATCAAAAACTTTGCCCCCTTGAACATGTTGAAATGATTGCGTCAAAGGAGACGAAAACACGCAGGCAACTATACCTCAGTCTTTTCCCATCATTTTCCCTCCTTGAAGTAATATGTATGCATGCCTTTAAAAACCTTGCCCAAATTTATTAAATATGATGCTTGCTTTTGTCAGCTGCTACGAGCTTTAGCTCAATATTTTGATTTTTCTTGATTCTATATACCCCTTCATTAATATTTAACTACTTTAATAGGGATGGTGTAAAATATTAGACTCATACATAGAGCATCATGAGCGGTACTATAGTGAGTGTTCCTTCTAAACACGGATTCGCTAGCTCTGTATATTTGAAGTCGTATATCCTCCAAAACCCTTCCCCGTACTAGTTGCCTCCCCCTCCCTCCTCGCTATGGAATTGAGAAGGAATCATCTTGAGTCTTTCAATGGATAAACGCCATTCATCATTGTCTGATCACAGGGGCGGTGCTACGGGGGGGGGGGGTGACCATCCCCTTTGATTCTTCAAGAAATGGAATAAGAGGGGGGGGGAGAGGAACATATCAATTCATAATAAGTGCCCCTTTTCGGAGATTATGCAGCTGCGCGCATTTTCACATTACATGACATAATGGTAAAATTCTCGACATCTTTTTAAACTTTCCTCTACCATTAAAAATTAAAAAAAGATCCACGTTCTAGATTTAAGAAGAAGGGAACATTTCCGTTCCATACCATGTAAAATCATGCCCTTGCTTGAAAAAAAAAACCCTCCGTCACTTTTAGGTTAAATTTACAATCCAATGAACTTTTTTGGTACTTAATCGTGCATAATTTTCATTGATTTGTCGCATTGTGCTCGATTGTCTTTTTATTTGCCTATGTTCAACTTGGCAGCAGCGCGTTTAGCGTTACTATTGGAAATCCTTGTTCCAAGAGAAGGATGTATGATATGTAAGCTTTTCATGCATCATATTCATCTTGATCAATTAATGTGTAGCTGTATATTACCACTGCAATTCAATTTAGAAGAATATTTGACCTCCCCCGCCCATATCAAGAAAACCAAGGACCCCCCCTACTGGTTGCAGGCTTGCAGCAGTGAAGGAAACATGAGCTCCAATTAATGGCAGATGACAAAAATTTATTTTAGTCCCATCCATAGTTTATCTGTGTATAGCGCCATCATCAAATTATGAACGATTTTCAAGGAACAATACGTTTATCATTTTAACCCTATCTAGGCCAGGGGGGGGGGAGCAGGCAAATGGAGTATTTATGACGTCACTAACTATTTCTTTTTGCATAACATGATATATGAAACATCGTATTGTATTTTCATCAATATCATGTTAAGCAAGGTTTCATTCCATCTCGAATATGTGGTATTGCCATTTTGCAACCTATATTTTGATTCGTAAAGATGCCTGTTTTTGTCAAAATTTGAAAAAAATAGAGATATACTATATCTCCTGTATACTGCATGAAGTAAATAGCGAGTGGGCATATCACAGTGCGGTGCATAATAAAAACTGTCATGTGAAAAATAAACGAAACTTTAAAATCTCATAACTTACTTTAATTACCTCAGAATTTGATGAAGATGTCAGCATTACGCTTGTTTGATTTTCTTTTATCTTTTTATTCAAATCCACGCGGTGTGATAGCTGAGGGTTTGAATGATGTCATTATACAAATAAGTGTATATCTCGCAAAAGATATGATGCGAGCGCGAGGTGACTTTTTTGTATACTTGACCTAGAAAATTGATGTATTGAACTTTAAAACAAAATATTTATATTGTAAGCATGGTTAGCATATATATGATACGTAACTCACTTAATTTTTTTAGCGCGAAGCGCGAGATGAAATTTAAGTTGATAAAAGGACTGACCAGAAAAAAATGACATTTTAAGCACATTTCGTATGCCTGACCGTAAAAAAAGAATACAGATCTCATTATTTATTCATTAATTCACCTATTCACATTCATATTAAATAAACATAATATCTTCCATTTTCACAAAATATCATTTTTCAACATAGATTAAACAAAACCATTGGTTAGTCATGAAATAATATAAAAGGAGAAGGCGCAACTCCCTAAACATGCTAAAAACAAGAGAATGTGCGAAGAAACGCCTACCACCACAATACGAGCACGTATCCCCCGGGGGGGGGGCACTCGACCAAAAAAGTGGTGGGGGTGTGCCGCGGGCGAGACAAAAAAACGGGGGCCTTGGAGCGGGCTTATTGGAAAAAGGAGGGTCCTCGGAACGGGCTTCGGAACTACAAATGTTTGTGAAAACGGGGGCCCTTGGAACGGGTCGCCTGCGTGCGAGTGCGTATGCATCCCTATGGAACATGCATGCAGCTGGGCTGCGGCACTACTGCCGGGCGCGCTAGCGCAGAGGCGATGGTCAGACAGCGAGCTGCAGCCGCAAAATTGCGACCGGAACGGCGTAACGGAAAATATGCGAAGCCCTGGAGCGGATTTTTTTTCTTCTGTTTTCTCGTGAAGAAGAAAATGGTATGCTTTGAAGCGGCTTTCTTTGTTCTTTTTCTCAATAAGACAAAAATGCTATGCCTCGGAACGGAAATTTGAGTGTAAAAAATGGGGGTCCCCTCCGCGGCACATACCCACTATGCATTATATACTGAGTGCCCCCCCCCCGGGACGTATCCACCTTGCTAGGCTCAAGGCGCTCCTATATTACCCCGGCTAAGCTAGTCTACCGACTCTGGTGCGCACAGCTTTTTGAGGAATTACTTCCTGCCGGTACCCATTTACCTCACCTGGGTCGAGTGCAGCACAGTGTGGATAAATTTCTTGCTGAAGGAAAACACGCCATGGCTAGGATTCGAACCCACGACCCTCTGTTTGAAAGGCGAGAGTCAGAATCACTATAGACCACGACGGACCCACAGAATCATATAAATTTGCCAATTCTTTCCTTCTCGCTTCTTCTTCTTCCTTTTCTTTTCTTTCATTTTTCTTCTTTTTTCACTTTCTTCTTAATCTTTTTTCTCCTCTGTCTTCTTCATCCTCTCTTTCTTTTTTTCTTCTTCATTTTCTTTTCTTTCAAGTTTTTGCGCCGCCATAGAAGCAGCGGGGGGGGGGGGACTTAATTCGCTCCCTGGATACGCCTTTATTGGAAAGATAAGAGATACCGTATTAACATTCCGATTACAGGGTCGATCAAACAAACCGAAGATGAATCTGAAGTTGATCGTATTCTTACAAGGGAAGTGCGAATTATATGATGATCATGATTTATGTATCAAAATAGCAGTTATAGTTGAATAGCTTTATCCATCATTGAGTCTGAAAATGAGCGAAGTAGACCTTTTCTTCCACCCATCATAAGCTCTTGATAATAAATGAGCGAATTGAACACATTTGCAAAATAATTGTGCTTTTATAACCTTTGAATCCTATATAGTTAAAGAAATATAAATGATTTGAGAATACTCTACTCACTATTCCACATAGAAACGTGCAGCCGTGCAGATTCCACGAACAAAGCCAATTCATCAATGCAACAAAGAATGCTCACAGCAACAGCCAAAGTGCCATTTGCTCTCGAAAAGAATGCCAGGATGCCAGCCAGCCGGGGAAGAAAGCTGTGCTCGTTTTCGGCAAAACACAAGATGTGTCCGTGTGTATATTCAGTCAATCCTTCCTTGTGAGTTGTGCCTATCAATTTGATCCAAATATAAATATATTAATTAGCCGTATACCACCATGCATCCTGTCGCCGCGAGTGTCATACAGTCGTACTCAGAATATAAAACAAAGTAAATAGTATTAGGGTGGTCGGTACAATGGCTCTCCAAGAAACTGATGAAAAAGGGGGGCTGCAGGGGGTTAGATGCAAAACGTGCCAAGCAGTTCAAGTACAATGTCACCCACTATGCACATTTTAACAGGTGAAAAGAGTGTTATACGCATATTGCTCGCCGCATAGGGAGAAGCTGCCGCAAGATGTTCACTTGCATGTTCGATGTGTTCATCCGCTTAGTGCACTGCGCATGCGTATGTATCTCGAGCACAGTTCATCTCGATGGTTCACTGACAAGAGCTCGCTCTCTCAGAACAGAGGTACAAGGGAGGAGGAAGGGGGGGGGGGTGGAGAGTGACACGGCAAACATACATAGTTTTAAAAAATCATTATTTTTATTTATAAGTTTATGTCCAGTGATCCATAAATCATTTGTGTTTTCTTTGATCTCCTTGAATAACTAAATGTTGTGATTTGATCTGATTCTTAAAGGTCAAGTCCACCCCAGGAAAATGCTGACTTGAATAAATAGAGAAAAATCAAACTAGCATAGTGCTGAAAATTTCATTAAAATCGGATGTAAAATAAGAAAGTTATGACATTTTAAAGTTTCGCTTATTTTACACAAAACAATGATATGCATAACTAGGTGAGTCAGTCGATGATGTCCATCACTCACTATTTCTTTTGTTTTTTATTGTTTGAATTATACAATATTTCATGTTTTATAGATTTGACAGTAAGGACCAACTTGACTGAACCATATAGTATTAAACGATGCTAATTCCACATGTTCAGGGAGGAATTAATCTTTGTATCACTTGACAATGAGGAGAAAATTAGAATATTTCATATTTCATATAATGAAATACAAAAGAAATAGTGAGTGGATGACATCATAGTCTCCTCATTTGCATACCAGCCAGGGTGTGCATATAACTGTTTTGTGAAATTAAGCGAAACTTTAAAATGTCATAACTTTCTTATTTTACATCCGATTTTGATGAAGTTTTCAGTGTTATGCTAGTTTGATTTTTCTCTTTTGATTCAAATCAACTTTTTGTTGGGGTGGATTTGTCCTTTAATAAAACATAAATGCAAAAAAATAATACTTTGAACTCTTAAATAAAATAATATTCATGATAATCCCCTCGGACACGAGCATGAAAATAAATCTTTATTTCCTTAGGCTATTATGTAGCTTGATATGATTTCAAGTTACTTAAAGGTCAAGTCCACCTCAGGAAATTGTTGATTTAAATCAATAGAGAAAAAACAGACAAGCGTGATACTGAAAATTTCATCAAAATCGGATGTAAAATAAGAAAGATATGACATTTTAAAGTTTCGCTTATTTTTCACAAAATAGTTATATGCACAATTTAGTCACATGCAAGTGAGAGAATTGATGATGTCCTTCACTCACTATTTTTTTTTATTATTGTTTGAATTATACAATATTTCAATTTGTATAGATTTGACAATAGGGATCAACTTGTACTGAACCATAATTAATGTTAAACAATGGTAATTCCACATGTTCAGGGAGAAATTAAACTTTGTTTCACAGGATAATGAGGAGAAAATAAGAATATTTCATGTAATAAAATACAAAAGAAATAGTGAGTGAGTGTCATCAGTTCCCTCATTTGCATACCGACCGGAATGTGCATATAACTATTTGGTGAAATTAAGTGAAACTTAAAGGTCAAGTCCACCCCAGAAAAATGTTGATTTGAATCAATAGAGAAAAATCAAACAAGAAGAACGCTGAAAATTTCATCAAAATCGGATGTAAAATAAGAAACTCGGCAGCATGCAAATGAGAAAGTCGATGATGTCCATCACTCACTATTTCTTTTGATTTTTATTGTTTGAATTCTAAGATATCTATTTTTTTTAAACAGTTTTACAATATGAACCAGCTTGACTAAACCATAACAGGTTAAAACAATTGCAATTGTCGATGTTCATGGAGGTAGAAAGCGTGTTTCACCTTCCAATGAGGAGAAAATTAGAATATTTCACACATTTCATATAATAAAATACAAAAGAAATAGTGAGTGAGTGAAGTCATCAGTTCCCTCATTTGCATACCGACAGGTTGTGCATATTACTGTTTTGTGAAATTAGGCAAAACTTTGAAATGTCATAACTTTCCTATTTTACATCCGATTTTGAAGAAGAGACAAATAAGCGCAAGATTAAAGCATGCATGTCTGTGAGATGCAGAGCCGCTACGAAGAAACATGAAGAAATGCAGTAAAGGGGAGGGTATCTCGGTAATGAAAGAATCTTGATGAAGAAGAAGGTGGTGAGTATCTGGATCCCGTGTGTCTGTCAATTGTAAGAATGGGGTCTCAAGATGTACGTGGGATTACCTATCCCTCAGGAAATCATTCGTAGGTGTAGACTGATTAACTCACACCCAGCAGCCATACTGCTTTTTATGCAGGTTCCTTCATATTTCACTTTATTTACTGCCATTATAATGTTATATTTTGTATTTTGTATGTAATCAAATGTATTTCTTGTATTATGTTATTATTTTGCTATTTTGTGAAGTATGAAAATAAATTCAATTCAATTCAATTCATTACTATACCGATAAACTCCGTGCATTCTTTCTTTACATCGATTGCCATATATTTTTGTAGGTTTTGTGACCGATCTCTATCGTGTGACTGAGTTCAACAAGGGAGGACATATACGGAGTCTTTAAAGTGCCATCGACTTGACGACTTTGCGAGATGGTGTTTGGTGCTTATCTCATTAAATTCTAAACCACCATGTCATTTTTGTGCAAATGACCTTCGTCTGATCATGCGCAGAGTGGAACTACGAACTGGCTTATAAACTGTATAGTGCGCCATTGAATTGGCAACTATAGATTATCGGTGCGGTGGCGTACCTAGGATTTTCCACAGGGGGGGCAAAATCGGCCGCCAAAGAAATTGACAAGCAAAAAAAAAA
This sequence comes from Lytechinus pictus, assembly GCF_037042905.1. Classification (NCBI taxonomy): domain Eukaryota; kingdom Metazoa; phylum Echinodermata; class Echinoidea; order Temnopleuroida; family Toxopneustidae; genus Lytechinus; species Lytechinus pictus. The sequence continues at coordinate 40,676,438 of NC_087251.1, read as the reverse complement.
AAAAAAAAGGTCTTCAATCAAAAATAAAGGTTATTGTTCCAGAAAAAAAATCGACAAGCAAAAAAAAAAAAAAAGGTCTTCAATCAAAAATAAAGGTTATTGTTCCAGAAAAAAAATTGACAAGCAAAAAAAAAAAAAAAAAAAAAAAAAAAGGTCTTCAAGCTCGTCAGGGGGGGCAATAAAGGTCTTCAAGCTCGTCAGGGGGGGGCATAAAAGGCCTTTCAAGTTCGTCAGGGGGGCAGTGATATGTATGTATTTTGTATGGGTTGTGGCTCGTCAGGGGGGGCAGAGTGCCCCCTCCCCCCTGCCCCTCCCCCCCGTAGGTACGCTAGTGTCGGTGCCTCATAAATACATTATTAATATAATTATTATTATTATAAAGGTTGAAATGTTTCCTTTTTTCGTTTCCATTAACTAAACATGCCAAAAGGAATGTGAAATAAATTGAAAAATGTACAGCAAGATAAGTTCGGTTTTTTTTTCACCTTTTCCCTTACACATGCAACGTGAAAATAACAGAAACAGGTCTCCGCGAGCTTTCCAATAAAGTGTGAAACTCTGTCAACAATTTATACTTTAATCTGATTGATAAGACCTAAGCCCAAGTATCAACTAGTTATACGCACTGTATTCTACCCCTTATATTCGATAATGAAATAAATAAAAACACAAAAAAACAAAACAAATGGTGTCTTGTTTGGGTCGTCTTGCCCCTATCAAAATATATAGTGCCCCCTGTACATTGTATATTCATCTTACAGGCTTTAGGCCCTAAACCTGTATTCTTTCGATAAAAAAAGACTGTCCCAATCAAGCAAATGACATTGAGCAAGATATAAACAGAGGAGACATGATGGCTAATAAAACAATTCGGAACCTTGCACATGACCACAATGTGAATGTCGTCATCTTACAGGTTGAAAAGTATGACGAAGGTTGTTGTCATGGTAATCTAAAGATAGCATAACATTGTAAGGTGTTAGCAAAGAGTGACTTATATGAACGGACACGTTCAGGATCGGTCGATTATGGTAAGTGGGTTGATGAAGACTGCTTTTATGTTTCTTTACCGTGCATGTTTAAAGAGAGAGTGAGGGACAGGGGAAGAGCGGGGGGGGGGGGAAGAAAGGAGAAGGAGGGGGTAAATCGTGTAAATGGGGATGGCAAAATGAGGATAGAAAAATTCAAAGTATTGAAAAAAGAATGTCGAAATCCTTTTTAATACCATATGAATACATCCAATACTAATAGTCGATCTGAAAGATATATCTTCATTCCAAGAATTAATACGATTAAGATTCATTTGGGCTGTGGATTAAAAGATTCATATATTTTTTTAAGAGCATGTTTCACTTCATAAATGTTAACCGTATGATGTGACATAAGCCTATGCTTATATTGATAATTATCTAAGATTGACTTTTTAGGCTTTTAGACTTACAACTCTATGCCTAATCGAACTACTATAATGAGTGATACAGGGCCTTGATGATTCCATCATCATGCGGTATTCCTCTTTTTACTTTCAGCTTTAATTTGCACCACCCCTCCCTCCCCTCCTCCCTCCCTCCCTCCCACCCTCTCCCTCTAGAAACCTGTGTGTCCTTCTGTTTTGTACCACTCTTTTTATTTTCGTCCTTGTGCATTACTGTTTCTTTCTACCTCCATGCTTTCTCCGAGCTCTGCTCTATTTTTTTTCAGTTGTCAATGATTGTGCAGTTAAATTCTTATCTGTCAATGGGCAATTCAAAACATGCTTTTGCTGTACTTTAGGTCTCTCCACTTTGAATGTATAATGCGGGGTATAACGCTCATGATTGTATTTCTTTTTTGTCTACATTTATTGTAATCATTTAGAATAAGTTATATGTTTTGTATTTTGATTGATTTAGGGAGAATAACTTAAATGAAAATGATATGAAGATGAAATAATGAAATTCCTTACATCAATAGCATTCTTCGGGTAGAGGGCCTATATCATCCCGCTTGGAATTTTAAATATTCAACTGACCATTTGTCATGAAGCCTCCTCCCCCATCCCACCTCTCCCTATACGTACAGTAGCCCCCACCCCCGCTTATACAGGAGAACCACGTAAATACAGCGTGTCCAAAAACGCTAATGACCATCTATAGATGGGTACAATATTGAAATCATAATATATTGTTTAAATCTTACACCCGTATAATCTACATGATCTACAATTAATTTTCAATAACTTGCTGAAACTTTATGTGATGTTGTCCAATAATCACAAGAATATGATTTTTTTTTTTTCATTTCACACCAGGAAACCTCTCCATCCGACAAGTTTTGTATTAAGTAATATGTGTACATATTATGTAGTCGGGCTCAGCTAACACGACTTGTTATTTGTTGATTCTGTGCAAATTATATCTTTTCACGTTCAGCCACGTACGAGGCGCCGAATGTACCAATATTATATAGAACAATTATTTGTTATATAATCATTATTTGTTAAATAATAACTATTATTTATATATAATTTACATTTTATTTGTAAATAACTACTATTATATAAAATATCATTTCTAATTATTTATATATAATTCCAAGTAATACTTCATTATTTGTAAATAATAATAGTTCGACATTCCATTATTTATAAATAATGATTATTTGTTTTTCATTATTTATAAATAATGATTATTTGTTTTTCATTATTTATAAATAATGATTATTTGTTTTTCATTATTTACAAATAATGATTATTTGTTTTTCATTATTTACAAATAATGATTATTTGTTTTTCATTATTTATAAATAATGATTATTTGTTTTTCATTATTTATAAATAATGATTATTTGTTTTTCATTATTTATAAATAATGATTATTTGTTTTTCATTATTTACAAATAATGATTATTTGTTTTTCATTATTTATAAATAATGATTATTTGTTTTTCATTATTTATAAATAATTTGTTGAGTTTTCCATTATTTATAAATAATGATTATTTGTTTTTCATTATTTATAAATAATTTGTTGAGTTTTCCATTATTTATAAATAATGATTATTTGTTAAATAATGAAAACGTCTACTTCATTATTTATAAATAATTTTTTTCGAGTGCACCATTATTCTCATTATTTATAAATAATCATTATTTAATGTTCGAGTTTTCCATTATTTATAAATAAAGATTATTTGTTAAATAATGCCATTATTTATTAAATAATGCCATTATTTATTAAATAATGCCATTATTTATTAAATAATGGAAAACTCGCTATAACATGCAAATGTGGGACCGCCCATGATATGAATATTCATGATGCGATTTCCTTTTTCGTGATTTTTCTTCACAAATTTTTGTCCATTTCCTCTTCATAATGACATTTCTTGAAGCAATTTTCTAGGGATATGGTCTGATTGTAATATTCTTCATTTTCTATATAACTTCGTCTTCGTAGAAATATCAAAAAGTGTAATTTTATACGATTTTTCCTACAGTTCACAATCCCCATAGGCGCGCGTGTACGGTAGGGACAACCGGTGAATCGACGGAGTGCTCTTCATCGAAATACTACGTTGGTTGGTCCCCGGAAGTGGCGGGCGGAATTTAGCCCGAATCCTCGATGGAAGTCGATCAAGTGCATATGAGCTGAGAGAGTGAAATATCAGTGTACTTGTACAGGCCCTTCTACTTTTTATAAATATTTCTTGTTGCTTTTTTGGTTAAGTTAATTTTTCCTGGTGTAGAGATAAGTTTCAGTTCTAATAATGCACTTCAAATACATTTTGGAGTGTCTGTTTGAGGCGTTTGGGGCGATTTCACCCTGGGCCTGGCCCCAAAATGCTCGCAACGACAATACGGGGGCATGATGACTCCTAATTTTTTAAAAACTTATTTTTCTATTGAAAATTATCACAAAATTCACCAAAAGTGTGCACGAAAGCCTTCGTATTTCACTTTTAAAACTCCAAAAAGTGCCCAAATGACAAGCTTGGTCGCTTCGCTGTGTCGCTTTCAACTTGAGAACGTTTACGCGTCTGCTTCCCCCCCCCCCCCTCCTCCGAAAGAAATTCTGTATACGGCCATGCTCTAAAGAGCCTGGCACATTGATTTATGTATACTTCATTTTCATTATTTTTATCTCATTATCATCATGGCCTTACGCAGAATTTTTTCGGGGGGGGGGGGGGGGGGGGTGGGGGGAGCAGGACGCGCGTAAACTTTCTCATAAAAATCTTGAGAAAGCGAAGCGACCAAGCTTGTCATTTGAGCTTGGTCGCGTCGCTGTCTCGCTTTCAAGATTTATTTGAGAAACTTTACGCACGTCCTAGCTGCCCCCCCCCCCCCCGGTAAAAATTCTGTGTAAGGCCATGATGATAATGTGATAAAAATAATGAAAATGAAAAGTACATATAAATCAATGTGCCATATGCTCTTTTGAGCATGGCCGTTCACATAATTTCTTTCGGGGGGTGGGGGCAGACGCGTGTAAACGTTCTCAAGTTGAAAGCGAGACAGCGAAGCGACAAAGCTTGTCATTTGGGCTTGTTCCCGTGGCTGTCTCGCTTTCAAGATTTTTTTGAGAAAGTTTACGCGCGTCATGCTCCGGCCCCGGCCCCCCTGGAAAAAATTCTGCGTAAGGCCATGTTGATAATGAGATAAAAATAATGAAAATGAAAGTATACATAAATCAATGTGCCAGGCTCTTTAGAGCATGGCCGTATACAGAATTTCTTTCGGAGGAGGGGGGCCGGGGGGGAGCAGACGCGTAAACGTTCTCAAGTTGAAAGCGACACAGCGAAGCGACCAAGCTTGTCATTTGGGCACTTTTCGGAGTTTTAAAAGTGAAATACGAAGGCTTTCGTGCACACTTTTGGTGAATTTTGTGATAATTTTCAATAGAAAAATAAGTTTTTAAAAATTTAGGGGTCATCATGCCCCCGTATTGTCGTTGCGAGCATTTTGGGGCCAGGGTGAAATCGCCCCAAACGCCTCAAACAGACACTCCAAAATGTATTTGAAGTGCATTATTAGAACTGAAACTTATCTCTACACCAGGAAAATTAACTTAACCAAAAAAGCAACAAGAAATATTTATAAAAAGTAGAAGGGCCTGTACAAGTACACTGATATTTCACTCTCTCAGCTCATATGCACTTGATCGACTTCCATCGAGGATTCGGGCTAAATTCCGCCCGCCACTTCCGGGGACCAACCAACGTAGTATTTCGATGAAGAGCACTCCGTCGATTCACCGGTTGTCCCTACCGTACACGCGCGCCTATGGGGATTGTGAACTGTAGGAAAAATCGTATAAAATTACACTTTTTGATATTTCTACGAAGACGAAGTTATATAGAAAATGAAGAATATTACAATCAGACCATATCCCTAGAAAATTGCTCCAAGAAATGTCATTATGAAGAGGAAATGGACAAAAATTTGTGAAGAAAAATCACGAAAAAGGAAATCGCATCATGAATATTCATATCATGGGCGGTCCCACATTTGCATGTTATAGCGAGTTTTCCATTATTTAATAAATAATGGCATTATTTAATAAATAATGGCATTATTTAATAAATAATGGCATTATTTAATAAATAATGGCATTATTTAATAAATAATGGCATTATTTAACAAATAATCTTTATTTATAAATAATGGAAAACTCGAACATTAAATAATGATTATTTATAAATAATGAGAATAATGGTGCACTCGAAAAAATTATTTATAAATAATGAAGTAGACGTTTTCATTATTTAACAAATAATCATTATTTATAAATAATGGAAAACTCAACAAATTATTTATAAATAATGAAAAACAAATAATCATTATTTATAAATAATGAAAAACAAATAATCATTATTTGTAAATAATGAAAAACAAATAATCATTATTTATAAATAATGAAAAACAAATAATCATTATTTATAAATAATGAAAAACAAATAATCATTATTTATAAATAATGAAAAACAAATAATCATTATTTGTAAATAATGAAAAACAAATAATCATTATATATAAATAATGAAAAACAAATAATCATTATTTATAAATAATGAAAAACAAATAATCACTATTTATAAATAATGAAAAACAAATAATCATTATTTATAAATAATGAAAAACAAATAATCATTATTTATAAATAATGGAATGTCGAACTATTATTATTTACAAATAATGAAGTATTACTTGGAATTATATATAAATAATTAGAAATGATATTTTATATAATAGTAGTTATTTACAAATAAAATGTAAATTATATATAAATAATAGTTATTATTTAACAAATAATGATTATATAACAAATAATTGTTCTATATAATATTGGTACATTCGGCGCCTCATAGCCACGGACGTAAATCTGCGAGGATTTTCTTTCATTCATGACATGGGATGACCTTTTCATTCATCCCCTCTGACAAATAGATGAGATCATGGCTTTAAAAAATGTATATATGTCGTTAGATATAATTTTTATGTTATATCATGCCAATCTCTTAAACCTTCCATTTTCAAAATCTAAGTATGAGCCCGTAAGTTTTCGGCCCAATATCTAAAATAGATATTAAAAAACAAGGGAAGACGTAAACATGGTAAATGGACTACGTACTTTATTTATTCGGCACTTGGATTAAAAGGTTTTGTGATGAGTACTAAAAGAAGGATCGTAGCTATGTATTCAATGGATCATATCGCATAAAAAGTGAAGCCTGTTGTATAATAAATGCTTGTTTACGATAATAAAATTATATACAACGTGATATGGAAATTTCACATTATACTTATTTAGAGTTCCATCAGCATATCTTGTGGGCATGGGCGGAAATCCCAGGGGGGACAGGAGGGACGTGTCCCCCCTACTCAAAATAGTAGGGGGGACACAATATCAAATGTCCCCCCTACTATTTTGGTCTTTTTATATGATGGTAAGAAATACATCATTCTAAATCGAAATAAAACATGTATTTTGGGACGAGATGACCTTACTTTGGCGATGATAACCTTTTTTTTGCTTGTCAATTTTTCCCGCCCCTTGTCCCCATAGGCGGATCCAGGGGGCCGAGGGGCCCGCCCCCCCCCCCCTCTTGGCGGAGCAAAAAAAGAAAAAAGGGAAAGAAAGAAGGAAGGAAAAAAGGAGGGGAAAGGAGAAACAGAAGAGAAGGACGACGAGTGCATAAAATCAGATGAGGGGAAGACTTGGAAAATAAAAAGAATCTTTCGTGCCACTATATAAAATTTTCGATCGCGCTTCGCGCTCGCATTGCCTGTTAGGTGATTTACATATCTTGTTCAATATGGAGTTCGAATATCAAGTTTGGAAGTCAACATACAAAACATATTTCACCTCGGAAATCAAACTTTCATTATTTTGTGCAATTTACAAATTGGTTTTTAAAAAGTGCTCTGTAAAATGTCAGTTTTATGGTCTGAATGTTAACATTTGCTGCTTGCGCTGCGCGCTCGCAAATTTTGATTTACCAGGTACCTATTATTTTCGTGTATTCCATAAAGTTGTCAAAATATCCCTCTTCAGGTCTGATTGTCAAGACGTATCAGCTAGCGCGCTGCACGCCCGCATTCTGATTGGCGAGTGATATGAATGTTTCAATATTGATTATACAACAAAATACTTAAAATCCCCTTTCATGACAGTTTATCAAAAATTTTAGCTCGCGATTTGCGCTCGCATTAATGGTTAAAAATATATTAACTGATGCATCCTATTCATAATCTCAAAAGTGAAATGTCCAGTTTTTATGCCATGATATCATCAGATTTCGCGCCCTCATTAGGCATTAATAAATATATTAATTTAATAATCAAATTGTCCCTTTTGTTTCATCTCGCGCTTAACAAGAGGAATAGGAAGATAGTCATCATTTTCATGTGATGACATGTCGTCAGGATGTCCCGGTCCTATGTCAAAACTCAAAGTAATAATAATTTTTAAGTGCGATCCATATCCACCTTATAATTTTTCTACAAAGTGCGTGAAATATAAAGCTGAAATTGACTCTTTTTTCAGATCGGAATATCAAAGTTTCATGATTTTCATCATTAAAGTTGTATTTAAAATGCCTAGATTCTAGGTCTAAATATGAAACACGCTCGCGCATGTTTATTCAGATACTCAACTTGTTCTCTAATTTAAATCATTATCCAGTTTCCGATCACAATATCAAAAAATTTCTGCTCGCGCTTTGTGCTCGAATTATTAATGTAGGAAGACCCCATATTACTCATCCTTTTGATGATTTACAAAACATGAACTTTTAGGTCTAAATCTCGATTTTTTTTTTCTGCTCGCGCTTCGCGCTCGCATCAATCGTTAAATTATATAGCTATCCTGTTCACGATTACAAAAACTGATTAAAATTTTCCATTCTTTCTTTAGAAAGTTCAAAATTTTTCAGCTCGCGCTTCGCGTTCGCATTTTTAGATTGTTGAAATATGTAACGCCTTCATGGCTAAGTGCAAGCAGTACTTACCACGTACCTTTTCAACAGGTACCAGTTCAAAACGTATATAAACATTTTCTGCTCGCACTTTGCGCTCGCATTATTGATACTCATCCTTTTCAGGATTTACAAAACATGAATAGAGTGTCTCGTTCAGTAAATATTATTGGACTAAATCTCGAAATTTTCTGCTCGCGCTTCGCGCTCGCATTAATTGCTTATTTATATACCTTTTCTGCTTGAGTTACAAAAATTGCTTAGAATTTCCATTCTTTAGGTGAAAATGTAAAAAAAAATCAGCTCGCGCTTCGCGCTCGCATTATTTGATTGTTAAATGCTACTTTAACAGGTATCTTTTCCATCAGTTCATTTCTGCTCGCGCTTTGCGTTCGTGGTAATTATTAAGTTGGATACACATCTTTTTCAGGATAAGAAACATTTCCCAGAATCAGTTCAAATTTTAGGAAAAAATACATAAAATTTCCAAAAATTTTGCTCGCGCTTCGCGCTCACACCATATAAATAAGGATTATGATATTGTATATTAATTCATAAGAATGAAGCTCAGAAGTGACTAATGAGGACTATCCCTTCAAAGAAACAAACAAAAATAATCTTCGAGCTGCCGATCGGGGAAAATATGGCTGAAACAAATTTCCGTCCGCCCTATTGGCGAAGGCTGAATCCACCCCTGTGTCCCCCCTACCCTTTGCGAGAGATTTCCGCCCCTGCTTGTGGGACACGCTGCATTGAAGTTTATGATGTTATATACGTCAGCGCACGTTTATTTCCGTTTAAATTATCAAAATGCCTTTAAAAGCAATTTTAATAAATATATTAATTTAATAATCAAATTGTCCCTTTTGTTTCATCTCGCGCTTAACAAGAGGAATAGGAAGATAGTCATCATTTTCATGTGATGACATGTCGTCAGGATGTCCCGGTCCTATGTCAAAACTCAAAGTAATAATAATTTTTAAGTGCGATCCATATCCACCTTATAATTTTTCTACAAAGTGCGTGAAATATAAAGCTGAAATTGACTCTTTTTTTCAGATCGGAATATCAAAGTTTCATGATTTTCATCATTAAAGTTGTATTTAAAATGCCTAGATTCTAGGTCTAAATATGAAACACGCTCGCGCATGTTTATTCAGATACTCAACTTGTTCTCTAATTTAAATCATTATCCAGTTTCCGATCACAATATCAAAAAATTTCTGCTCGCGCTTTGTGCTCGAATTATTAATGTAGGAAGACCCCATATTACTCATCCTTTTGATGATTTACAAAACATGAACTTTTAGGTCTAAATCTCGAATTTTTTTTTCTGCTCGCGCTTCGCGCTCGCATCAATCGTTAAATTATATAGCTATCCTGTTCACGATTACAAAAACTGATTAAAATTTTCCATTCTTTCTTTAGAAAGTTCAAAATTTTTCAGCTCGCGCTTCGCGTTCGCATTTTTAGATTGTTGAAATATGTAACGCCTTCATGGCTAAGTGCAAGCAGTACTTACCACGTACCTTTTCAACAGGTACCAGTTCAAAACGTATATAAACATTTTCTGCTCGCACTTTGCGCTCGCATTATTGATACTCATCCTTTTCAGGATTTACAAAACATGAATAGAGTGTCTCGTTCAGTAAATATTATTGGACTAAATCTCGAAATTTTCTGCTCGCGCTTCGCGCTCGCATTAATTGCTTATTTATATACCTTTTCTGCTTGAGTTACAAAAATTGCTTAGAATTTCCATTCTTTAGGTGAAAATGTAAAAAAAAATCAGCTCGCGCTTCGCGCTCGCATTATTTGATTGTTAAATGCTACTTTAACAGGTATCTTTTCCATCAGTTCATTTCTGCTCGCGCTTTGCGTTCGTGGTAATTATTAAGTTGGATACACATCTTTTTCAGGATAAGAAACATTTCCCAGAATCAGTTCAAATTTTAGGAAAAAATACATAAAATTTCCAAAAATTTTGCTCGCGCTTCGCGCTCACACCATATAAATAAGGATTATGATATTGTATATTAATTCATAAGAATGAAGCTCAGAAGTGACTAATGAGGACTATCCCTTCAAAGAAACAAACAAAAATAATCTTCGAGCTGCCGATCGGGGAAAATATGGCTGAAACAAATTTCCGTCCGCCCTATTGGCGAAGGCTGAATCCACCCCTGTGTCCCCCCTACCCTTTGCGAGAGATTTCCGCCCCTGCTTGTGGGACACGCTGCATTGAAGTTTATGATGTTATATACGTCAGCGCACGTTTATTTCCGTTTAAATTATCAAAATGCCTTTAAAAGCAATTTTAAAGAACATAAACTTTTTCATTCAACTGGTTCCAATCTGCAGATGTAGTAGCATGCGGAGTGAAGTATAATAATTACTCGAACAACCACGATATATGGACTATATATATATTTTTTGTACATGAGTCAGCAATAGTAAAAAAAAATGCATTGACAATTGTGACTGCAACTCCGACGTCTTGGAAATCTCGTCAACTTGGGACCAGAGTATAATGACTCGTGTCCTAATAGAATATCCATGGCTGTAGTATCTGCCAGTAAGTTCAACCTACAGGACAAAAATGATTTTTATTCGTGTTTTTCTATACAAATATCAACACTGCAGCATATGCTGTCGGTGAGCTTTTTGTCATGGGACAATGAACCTGAACGGTTCATCCAACCATGGAGCTACAATTCTCACGATCATTCAGCAGTCATGACGGTGTAATGCTTAAAAAAAATCAATATAAACTTTTATATTTACCTGAGAGAATGCACATAGTATATGTTGAAAATGAGTTACATGAGAGCTGCCAGAAATACGGTGGAAAATCCGTCTAATATTCCCACAACTAAAATGCAAGGCAAACGCATGTAGTCTGTGACTTCACCATCAACTGCTCCGCTAGATAAACGTTGGTGGTTTTACCAGTCCTAAATGACTTTTATTAATTCAATTAAGTGGTGCGTATATAGTAGGCCTATATGATAGTTTGTCAATGTGAATATAAACGTGCGAGCAGAGCCTTGGAATCGGTAGTCTACGCTTCAGACAATTTGAAGTAATTTTGGTGGCCAAAAGGTAGATTGCATGCTCTGATGTCAAATTCCGCATACATTCGTAATTCCGAAGCTTCGTTATTCCGAAGGTTCGGATATTCCGAAGGTTCGTTATGATTCCGAAGGTTCGTAATTCCGAAGGTTAGTTAGTCCGAAAACGAAATGAGGTTCGTAATTCCGAAGGTTCGTTAGTCCGAAAACGAAGTGAGGTTCGTAAGTCCGAAGGTTCGTTAATCCGAAATAGAAATGAGGTTCGTAATTCCGAAGGTTCGCTAGTCCGAAAACTAAATGATTAACTAACCTTATTTTGTTTTCGGATTAACGAACCTTCGGAACAACGTACCTTATTCGTTTTCGGATTATCGAACCTTCGGAATAACGAACCTTCGGAATAACGCCACAAATGTTCGGATTAACGAACCCTTTTACGTTTTCGGATTAACGAACATCGAGGTATAGGCAATTTACGTGTTTCGGAATTACGAACCTTCGGAATAAAGAACCTTCGGAATTACGAACCTTCGGAATTACGAAGTGTAACCGTCAAATTCATACCGTCCATGGAAGCATGATCCCCTTTCAACGCATCAAAAACACAGTCACTTATTTTTCTTTTATTATGTTCAAATATATACATTCATACTTGTCGAGTACGAAGGGGAGGGGGGTTACAGCACCACCTTACGTTCTCGACTTTGGTGTAACCGACAGCACACGAAGGCACAGAATCGAAAAACCCCATCCAGAAGGGGGTGGATGGTTTTATAAGGGCTACCATTATCATGATTATTCCTCTCTGGTGCGGGGGGGGGGGGGAGATTTTTTTGGGAAATTCCCACAGGTTTTGAATTCCGGCCTTGCGGAATCCTCAAGATTGCAGTTTTAATACAAGAAAATGTCGGGTATCATGACATTTATTTAATCTATTGGCTGTCCACCAACGATGATCGATCACACCCCTTCCCGGACAGCTGTACAAACCTATCTCCATTAGGGTATTAGGCATGGGGCAAAGTAGTCTAGTTCTAAACGATTTCATGTTTTATATTCTCCGTCGTATCGTAGGCCCGGGGGGGGGGGGGGGGCAGTCAAATGTATTGCTGTACACACGCGTGGCCAAATTATTTCCAAACACCCCCTAAACGAGTTTTTCTCTGTGTGCAAAATAACCCCCTAAACAAGTTTTTCGCGGCCTTAAATTATTTACACATTTTGGCCCCTAAACAAGTTGTCGCCAGATTATGACCCCAGGGATAAAAGCTTGGGGGAAAAACATACCCTAAACACGTTTGGCTAGTCTAAAAAAAAAAGCTTTGAAAAAAAACATACCCTAAATACGTTTGACTCTGCGATTGACCTTTGACCATTTTTTGTTTAACTACCCCTTTTTTTGGCCCGCGTCCAAAACTGAAAAAAAAAACACCCCTTCAAACGCGTTTTGTGGTCACGCGTGTGTACAGCAATATATTTGACTGCCCCCCCCCCCGGGTCCGCCCCCGGGTCGTAGGCTGGTCGTAGGCCTACTATCCCGTGCGTACGCCCAAGCTGAGTGAGCGAGCAAATCCGATAACCTGTACTAAAAAAAATGTACAGGTTCTCAGATTTGCGCGGGATAGTCGATACGACGGATAATAGAAAATTGAAATCGTCTAGAATTAGACTAAGGGCAAAGTGGCAAAGCGTGGAAATTCAAATAAAAATTACATTCGTAAAACGCAATTTCTTCCGCGTTTTAATTGCCCATGCCACCAAGACAACGACTTTAAAAGGATCAGCATTATTAAGATTTCCGAACCCAAGGCAAAGCTTAAAGGTATTGTTTAACTTTGTGAGCAGCCGATTAAAAAAAATTATCAAACCAAGATGAAACATGTGTACAAGTGCATGTATTAGAACTAATAAACCCTGAAAACAACCATTATTGAGAATGAAAAGCTAAAACTACAAGGCAAACACCGATTTTGTAAATAGGCTCTTATAGACGCCTAAAATAGTACACATATGTGTATGGGATGAAATTAAGATGGTGTTTACGGTCACTTTATATTTCAATTTTTGAAGCACTAAATAAAAAAATTATTTTCGAACGCAATTTTTTCTGGGCTTCATTTTTGTAACATATCACAGACACAGGTGACAAGTGTGACCTTCTCGCTCAGATTTTTTAAAAGTCAAACCAATGTTAACCAATCACTTAAACAGCTCTCTTTTTTACTCTTAAAACGTGACAGTATTTACTTTGCTGATGGGCATGATAATGCATGAATAAATCAATCTATCAATCAATGTACCGAGACGAATTTGAGAAAGGTTACATTATATTCACTCATCAATTTAAATTCCTAAAAAGGTTTTCTTTTTTTTTTCATAATGTTTTACCTGTTCAGAGTTGGTTTGGTTGGAATGCTATCATTATTATTTCTATAGCCATTGAAATTGACGGTTCAATTTAAGATTATTGAGATGATAACAATAAAATAAAGAGTATCACCGATCATTAAAAGAAAATTGAATCTGCGATCCCATAAATAAAGAGATTCCAACTTTGTAGACTAACAAAATGCAGTAATGATATTTTGGTTCATATATATTTTTGTAATTCAAAGGGATGGTCCGGGCTGAAAATACTTATATCTAAATATATAAGAGTAAAATTCACCAAAGTAAAATGCTGAAAATTTCATAAAAATCGGATAACAAATAATATTGAATTTCAATATTTATCAATATTTTGTGAAAACAGTTATATGCACATCGTCATGAATATTCATTAGGTGGGCTGATGATATCACATCCCCACTTTCCTTTTTCTTATGCTATTACATGAAATCATAAATGTTTCATTTTTTCATACATGTGTAAATGATGTGTCTCCATTATGATGAAATAAGTTGCGGCAATTAATAACTAATGCCCTTAATCAGTTATCAATTCAATTGTTTTAGTTCTTGGTATAACAATTTTGAATAAACGTAATTTCATATGATAAAATACAAAAGAACAAGTGGGGATATGACATCATCAGCCCACCTAATGAATATTCATAAAGACATGCCTAGAACTGTTCCACCGGAATAATGCAAGTCTTTAAAATTCAACAACTTCGTTATGTTATCCGATTTTGATGAAATTTTCAGCATTTTGCTCTGTGAATTTTACCCTTTTTTATTGAGATATAAATATTTCCAGCCTGGACCATCCCTTTAATACTTCAATGCAACGTAAAATCGGTATGATATCACTGTTTGGAGAGAATCTGAATCTCCTCTTTTCTCCTCTTCCTGTATTTTATTCTTTCACTTTTCTTCGCTCCTCTTCTTCCATCTTTCTTCTTTCCCTCACCATAGCTCCTTTTTATCCTCTATATACATAGCCAAATCGAGGAGGAATAGGGCCTTCGCCATTGACGACCCCAAAAAAGAAGGAGTAGAAGAAGAAGAAAAAAAAGAGAAAGGAAAAGGAAATGTGAATATAAATTCACGTTGTTAGTAAAATTATCAATATTTCAAGAGCGCTCCATGTTCATCTTCATGCCATGAGATATTTATCAATAAACCTGCATAAGGATCAATTGCTGCTAATCGATCTCTGAGTCAAGGGTCAGTACCATACGCTAACAACCATTATCAATGAAGATATCTTTTTCGCTATAAGGGTGTACATGTATCATTAATAATGCCAATATTTGCTGACAAACGAATATTTCTTGTTTTCACATTGTGTCGCGTGCAAACTGCTGACAGAGCAAAGATTATTACTCATAATGTTATACAATGCTGTTTATATGAACCTTACGGTAGCTGTTTTGACAGTTTAAACAAGTGTTTAAAATCTTTAACAGCTACGTTTATTTTTTTTATATTCCATTCCCAATAAATTCAGCATGGTTGTTTAACCTGCAAAACAACTACTGTACATGTTGATAGTAAACAGCTTCGTATACATTTTCAACAACGTTTTTACTGTGCATGACACATATTTTTTTCTGATATAATAGGGGCGGGAAGGGGTATTAATTCATTTTCCTTTTTGAGCCCAATATCAATTTATTTGGTATATTTTGCCAATAATTAGGAATTTTAACCCTTCTCTCCATTTGCTATACATGAATCACTTTTACCCCTTAATTGTCTTTTTTTTTTAAATCTTGTTATGCAAGGAGGAGGTTAAAAGTATAATCCAGAAGTCAATGTTCTACCCGGTTTATGGCCAGTAGATAATAGTCACTGATTTCTGAATTATTTAGACTTTGTACACAAATATCAAAGATAATTGACGATAAAGTAAATATAATCATAACGCCTCAAAAGATGATAATCGGTCTTCTATATAGCACATTCTTATGCAAGTTCACTCACTTCTTCAATAACAGGTCTCATGAATCATATTTTTAAATTATAACATTTAGAATATAAAACAATTAGCCCAAAATTAATTAGATTAATATTGAGAATTCAATTTGTTTATGGGGTATGTTTGCTAACCCAATATAAAGCCGAAACACACAAGTTTCTTGTTTAGTCATTTAAACATTTTCCAATAATGGGACTAAAAGTAATAAATGCGGTTACACTTCGTAATTCCGAAGGTTCGTAATTCCGAAACACGTAAATTGCCTATACCTCGATGTTCGTTAATCCGAAAACGTAAAAGGGTTCGTTAATCCGAACATTTGTGGCGTTATTCCGAAGGTTCGTTAGTCCGAAAACGAAAAAAGGTTCGTTAATCATTTCGTTTTTCGGACTAACGAACCTTCGGAATTTCGAACCTCGTTTCGTTTTCGGATTAACGAACCTTCGGAATTACGAACCTCACTTCGTTTTCGGACTTACGAACCTTCGGAATTACGAACCTTCGGAAATATGAACCTTCGGAATAACGAACCTTCGGAATATCCGAACCTTCGGAATAACGAAGCTTCGGAATTACGAATGTATGCGATAAATGCAACCATATCAACCCATGAAAAATTTTAATGTTACTTTGAAAAAGGAAAATGTGATTTGTAATAGTGGTATAATTCTGATTTTATTTATTTTTTCTTGAAAAGGTCTATCACAACGAACATTGAGTTGTACCATTGAGATCATGCCATTGCGCAAAAGGAAAAAAAGAATCCAGTCATGCCAGTAATAATGATAATTTTCCTTCATATTCTTTGTATATTCGAAATAAATTAGAATGTCTGCAATCAATTTTGATTTCAATCACACAGATAATGCTCGCGAAATGACTCCGCCCATTTTAAAGTTTAAAGTTGAGCAATCATTGGCATGCTCGTGATGACGTTGTCTACGACCTACATGTCCAGAATCGAACTGATCTCATACTCATATACTATGGAAAAAAAGGGGTATAGAAATAAACTTTTAAAGAGAAGAATAGTAAAAAAATAATAATATGGAAACACAAGACGATGACCGGCAAAGATGCTAAAGGCCTGGTCACACTGCCCGAGCGTTGTTGGAGCAAAGTCGACTACCGCTCTAACAACGCCCAGTCAAAGTTTGGCACCGCTAGACGAAAGTTCGTGAACGCTTGGGTCCGCTAGGCCAACGCAGAAATCTTGAACGCTGGACAACCGCTGCTTCGCCAGCGTTGCCCGGCCGGTGATTAAACGGTTCACAAACTTTGGTGGAGCGGTTGTAAGCGTTTTCCGAGCGGACACGGGATTGCTGGAACGGTGCTGGGCGTTAAAGTAGCGATCCATTGCGGTGATGAACCTTGGTTTAGCGTTGGTATGGAGGTATCGGAGCGGGTATCAGGACAACTACCCCCTGGACAATCACCCCCCGGACAACTACCCCCCGGACAATTACCCCCCGAGGACAATTACCCCCCGGACAATTACCCCCCGGACAATTACCCCCTGAGGACAACTACCCCCCGAGGACAATTACCCCCCGGACAATTACCCCCCGGACAACTACCCCCCGGACAACTACCCCCCGGACAATTACCCCCCGGACAATTACTCCCCGGACAACTACCCCCCGGACAACTACCCCCCGGACAATTACCCCCCGGACAATTACCCCCCGGACAACTACCCCCCGGACAACTACCCCCCGGACAACTACCCCCCGGACAACTACTCCCCGGACAACTACCCCCCGGACAATTACCCCTAGACAAAGGGAGTGCACAGAGTCATACGTCGGCCATACGTTTGATGTAAGAAGTACTCAAGGCATTCTCGAGTATCTTGGAATCAAACGTACGCCGTAAGAAAGCTGTAAAATTGAGCTCCATCCATAGGCAGATCCAGGGGTTGAGGGGCCCGCCCCCCCCCCCTATCGGCAGAGCAAAAAAATGAAGAAAAAAAAGGGGGAAAGAAAAAAAGAAAAAGAAGGGGAAAGAAAGGAGGAAAAATAAGAGTTAAAATAAGAGGGAGACGAGTGAAAAAAAAGGTCAGGGGATGACTTGGAAAATGATTTAAAAATATATTTCATGTCACTTTATTATTTTTTTCGCTCGCGCTTCGGGCTCGCATAGCCTGTTCGATGAGATACACATTTTGCTAAATAGGCTGATATGTAGCTTAAAATGTCAAGTTTTGAAGTTGATATTACAAAGCATATTTCAGCTCGGACATTATTCATAATTTAGTTTGATTTACAAACTGATTTTTAAGTGCTCTGTTTCATGTTCGTTTTATGGTGTGAATATAACTTGCAAATTGCGCTGTGCGCTCGCATTATTTGATTTGCCAAATTATATAACAAACTACTTAAAACCCCCCTTTTATGACAGTTTACCAAAAATTTCGACATACGATTTGCGCTCGCATTTTTGTTAAAAATATATCAACTCACAAATCCTATTCATGATTACAAAAGTGCTTAAAATATCAAGTTTTCAGGCCTCAGTATCAACACATTTTACTCACTCATTTAGGCTTATACATTAATAAATATGATAATAAAATTTTCATGAATTCTTAATGACTAAATTGTCCCTTTTCAGGAAAGAATATCGACAATATCACAGTTTCATATGTTTCATATCGCACTCAGGAAGAGGAATAAGAAAGTTGTCATCATTTTCATATGATGACAAAATGTCCTTAGACCTATAGAATGTCCAGGTCCTAGGTCAAAATAATAATGAAGATATCAGCTCGCGCTTCACACTCGCATCATTTATTAAGTGCTTTCCAAATCTACTTCACAATTTCCCTACACAATGCTTTAGATAGTGCTCAAATTCACCATTTTCATACCGGCATATCAAGTATTTTCCGTTCACGCTTCGCGCTCGCATTGCTTTTTCGATGAGATTAATATCTTGCTCAATATAGGCTGATATGGAGCTTAAAATATCAAGTTTCGAAGCCAATATACAAAACATATTTCATCTCGGATATCGAGCTTTCATTATTTGAAAATTTGCAAATTGATTTTTCAAGTGCTCTGTAAAATGTCCGTTTTATGGTCTAAATATTAATATTTTCAGCTCACGGTGCGCGGTCGCATTATTTGATTTGCATAGGCCTACTTCTTTATAAATTCTTACAAACCGTCCTTAAAATGCACCTTAAACGAATTGTTTACCATCATGATTGTCAATTTGTATACAAAAAACACTGTATTTGAATATGTCATATTGTTTACAATTTAGTAAATTTGGTACTTAATTTCCTTCTTTAATGTTTAATTGCTTTCACCCAAGAATACTACACACAAAAACACCTTGTAATTTACAAGGTGTTCTTGTGTGTATTATCTTTGCTTTAAGTTTTTTAGCTTACTGTATTAAGTTATAAAGCCACATCTTAATCTGGAATGTGCACCAAAGTCCAATTGTTTCATAATTCTTAGCTTCTTGTTAGTTGAACTGTTAAAAAAAACAGATTAATAGGTCTACTTGACAGTGTTAGTGTTCATAGTTGCGTTATCGACTTTCAATATTTCTACCTATAAAGGTGTTTTTTTAACGATTTATCTATTTGCCTGATTTCTCACCTGAAATTAAACCCAAAATAAATATTCAAAAAGATCAGATCAGTTCGAATCAAAAATATTCAGCATTTGTGATTATTATGACTCATCGTGTTCAATTGTTCTATGAAAACTTAGAATGAGGGCCAGTTTACAAATTTTCTGATGTATATATGCATAGCCAAACGGGAGGTTTCGGGTGCAAGCCCCCCCCCCCTCCCATTTTTCATGATGCAGAAGGCGCCGCTAAACAAAAAAGGAAAAAAGAAGAAAGTGAGAGAACAGGAGAAAGAGCAATAGATAAAAGAGAAAGAAAAAGTTATACACGTAAGATGAAGTAGAAAATATTTCGGAAAGCTGCGCCACCGACCAAAACTTACAATGGGTCCCGCTTAATTCTAACATTGATGCTGGAGAGAAGGGGGGATTTTCTGAAGGTAATTGTCTGGGGGGTAATTGTCCGGGGGGTAGTTGTCCGGGGGGTAGTTGTCCTCGGGGGGTAATTGTCCGGGGGGTAATTGTCCGGGGGGTAATTGTCCGGGGGGTAGTTGTCCGGGGGGTAGTTGTCCGGGGGGTAGTTGTCCGGGGGGTAGTTGTCCGGGGGGTAATTGTCCTCGGGGGGTAGTTGTCCTCGGGGGGTAATTGTCCGGGGGGTAATTGTCCGGGGGGTAATTGTCCTCGGGGGGTAATTGTCCGGGGGGTAGTTGTCCGGGGGGTGATTGTCCAGGGGGTAGTTGTCCTAGAACCATCGGAGCGGTACCAGAATTTGGCTATAAATACGGGTAGAAATGAATAAGGAGCTCATTTGGAATCGAAATGGGCTGATAATCCATGTTTTTTGCATTTACATGATAAACGTTTTGATTTCCGTGGATTTCCGTTTAAATTCTATCATCATCATTTCCCTCAGTGTCTATAAGCTTTAAGTCGATACCAAATTTAGCTGCCCGTTTTTATGTCAGAGCCGATTTTACTTGAGACATCACCCCCAAAAACCTGTTCAAAAACGGTCATTTTTATACCGTGCAGTCATCGCAGCGCACTGTGTGGGGTGCACATTGCCGTTCATTCGTGCAATTTTGCACGGCGGGGAAGATTCCCCTTCCATTCCATGAAATTCCGGGCATAATGTAAACAAATGAAGGTTGATAACGCATATAAGGGCTACCCAGCCCTCTTCCAGAGATAAAAGTTACTCGTAGAATAATTTCAGCCAAAAACCCTCATCATAGTAAAACATTCGTTGTGTTATATACTCTGCGTTTTAACCAAGTCTACACAGCTTGATAAAGCACGGTTAATATTTTTCAGATTTTAAAGTATTTTTTTAATCTAATGATCATTTTGATGCCATAAAATTATTTTCAGGATCTCATACACACTTTTTAGGCATGTGAGAAGCATAAACCAACATTCACTCTGATCAATCTTAAAGTAACACATAACACAAAGTTTATATACTTCACATTGTTTAGCGTAATTTTTCTTTTCACAGATAGGTTTTAAGCAGCCAATCAAAATTTGGTATCAACGTGACGTCATATGGGCTTTAAATTATGTTCAGCCGATTCTACGCCCAAAATTACCTTTATTCTACATGTTAAAGTAAAAATATAACACGGAAAATAATTTTGGCGCACTTTCAACTCATTCTGGTCCACTGTGCGACGCCCGCATGCGCAGAACTCCGCTCTATCAACGCTCGAGTCACCACTAAACCAACGCTCGCGACCGCTCGCCACCGTTAAACCAACGCTAAAGCTACGCTGGCTTCAGCGGTGCACCGCTAAGGCAACGCCCATGTTTTCGATTTTGTGAGCGGTGACGAGCGTTGTCGAAATTCGACCCTCTCTCCTATACCGCTCCACGACCGCTCCAACAACGCTCGGGCGGTGTGACCAGGCCTTTAGTTCCATGTGAATCATTAATTTCAGTCTTACAGTGTATACTGCATTACTGCTGTTCAAACTTTTTTACAACTCTGGTTAATATATGAACTTTACAGAGTCGTCTAACATTTAAAACAAGTGTTCGAATGTTAAACGACAAAGTTTAATGTTTGATATATAATCTTCAATGAAATAAGCATGGTTGTTTAAACTTTTAAACGACAGTTGTAAAGTTCATATAGTAAACTGTACATTTTAAAAAGTGGAGATTTGATATCTAATTTGTTTTATGTATCTGTCTTGACAAGTATATACCTATGTACGTAAGTGCTGCTCTGTTTAATCATGTAAATAGCTTGTTGATTTGTTTGATTTGTACTGTGATTTATTTTTTGATCAATAAAGATTGAAAGAAAAAAAAAAGTTCATATAGTAAACAGCGTTGCATAAAAATGCAAATAGTGATTTTACTGTGTATGAGTAATGGTCTGATTTAGAAACGTCAGTGATCTTCGACGTTATTAGATTTGATGCAATATTTGTGATGAAAATGAAATGCAATCAATAAAGTTAAAGAAGTCACAAAAGTTCTGTGAAAAGCTTATTTTATGAAAAATGGAAGTGGTATAAAGGCTGAAACACAATCTCTCTACCGTTCTTCCATTATCCCTCTTATAACAATCTACCAAAGAATATAGGGCCGTAAAATAAACATGGATTGACCTTCAATAAAGAAAGAACAAATTAATTATATAACACATTCATAGAGCTATGTTATCGTTGCCATTTAAATGATAATCAATCGGAGTTGAGATCAATCAATGGTAAAGTATCAGTAAGTCATTTTGTATTCGAATACGAATTACAGTTTACCGTATAGGCGTGCAATCACTTTGTTGCCATTTGGGGTTTGTTTTATTTGTTTTGTACCAAGGAAAGTGTCGCTGCCACGTGTTATTTGTTGTAGGTTTATAGATGTAAACAAAAATTGCAGTATTACATGGTGATTGTCAACTGGTATTCCTGAAGTATCAACTTATAGATGGCTTCCAAATTATATAGCCTATCCACTTATTTTTAAACTAATTTTTATTTCATATTTTAGACTCGTGCACAGGTTGATAAAAAAAGTGATGGGGGTGCAAGTTTGATCCTCACGAATAGTCTAGGTTCTTGTCATGTATACTTCATCCTTATCAAAATGCTCGCAAGGTTCAACCTACTCGACAATGGAAAATACATTTTCTTATTTGTGTATGCGTATATGAGTTGCGTCCCGTGTGATGGCAATAAAACTCTACTTAAATTGCTTGCGAAATTGCACCTAAATAATGTCGTAGAGAGCTTCTAGGGTCTGGGAACATATACTATGTAGAAATCGTATATTATGTTGAGGGGTCTATGAATTATCAAACAAAAATGCGTAATTCGTATATTTTATGAACATGATACGGTTGCCATGATTGTTCTGGGAAGAGATAGTCATTTTAATAACTGTTTCAATAAACTTTTTGTAAATCCTTATATATGGGGAACCTAATATTGCAATTATAGATGTGTGTTTTAAGGCTTTACCCCATTATACACGATCCAACATTTCTTTCCTGCTTGTGCCGATTGATTATTGCGGATATAAAGGTAGAATTAGAAATCACCGACTCTGATTATAATTATACATAGCAGAAGAATTCCGTGACGACCTAAAAAAATTGGCCAAGCGGACGGCCAGGCACGGTGGCATCCCGATAGGAAAACCGCAATGGATCCGTGGCCGTCAGTTAATTTGCACCTTTTAACGGTGCAGACCAGTTGTCACATTGGGACCACCTTAAAGGTGAAACTTTGTACCTTTTTGGACAGGTACAACTTCGCATTTCTCCTGAGGTGCAAATAAGCACCTTAATGGTGCTAATTTGCACCTTTCAGAGAGGTGCAAAGTTGCACCTTTCTTAAAAGGTACAAAGTTGCACTTTAAAGGTGCTCCCAGTGTGACATTTGGTCTATATCATTAAAGGTGCAAAGTGGAACCTATTTTTCTTAGTGTGTATTTACTTTGCTGATGGGCATGATAATGAATGAATGAATCAATCAATGTACCGAGACAAATTTGGGAAAGGTTACAGATCTTCACTTATCAATTTAAATTCCTAAAAAAAGGTTTCATTTTCACTTTGTTTTGTTCATAATGTTTGACCTGTTCGGAGTTGGTTTGGTTGGAATAATTGTGGTATGATAGAGTATTGTTATCATTATTAGATGATAATCCACTGGAATTGATGGTTCAATTTAAGATTATTGAGATGATAACAATTAAATAAGAGCATCACCGATCATTAAAATAAAATTGAATGAGCGATTCCAAAAATAAAGAGATTCAAACTTTGCAGACTAACAAAATGCCGGGGCAAAATGCAGTATTGATGATTTTGGTTCATATATATTTTTGTAATTTAATACTTCAACGCAACGTAGATCGGTATGATATCACTGTTTGGAGAGAATCTGAATCTCCTCTCTCTTCGTGTCTTTTATTCTTTCAATTTTCTTCGCTCTTTTTCTTCCATCTTTCTTCTTTTCTCTTCCAGAGCTCTTCTTTTCTTAAAAAAATAATGTCTATACATAAGCGAATCCAGCGAGGAATAGATCCCCCCCCCCCTCCCATTGACGACCCCAAAAGAAGAAGGAGGAGAAGAAGAAGAAGAAGAAGAAGAGGAAGAAGAAGAAAAGAAGTAAATCAAGAGCGCTTCATGTTGAACTTCATGACATGTGATATATATCAATATAAACCTGCATACGAATCAATTGCTGTTAATCGATCTCTAGTCAAGGGTCAATACTTTACGCTAACAACCATTATCAACAAATATATCCTTTTCGCTATAAGGGTGTACATGTATTATTAATAATGTAAATATTTACTGACAAACGAATATTTCTTGTTTTCACATTGTGTCGTGTGCCAACTGCTGACAGAGCAAAGATTGTTACTCATAATGTTACACAATGCTGTTTATATGAACCTTACAGTAGCCGTGTTTGAAATATAAAATAAAAATTAGTTTAAAAATAAGAGAATAGGTTATATAATTTGGAAACAGTCTATAAGTTGATACTTCATGAATACCAGTTGACAATCACAGTCTAATACTACAATTTCTGTTTACAACTATAAACCTTACAACTATAAACCTACAACAAATAACATGTTGCAGCAACACTTTCCTTGATAACCGGTGTGTCGGCTCAGTTGGTAGAGCGTCTGTCTCACAACCGGGAGGTCGG
This sequence comes from Lytechinus pictus, assembly GCF_037042905.1. Taxonomy (NCBI): domain Eukaryota; kingdom Metazoa; phylum Echinodermata; class Echinoidea; order Temnopleuroida; family Toxopneustidae; genus Lytechinus; species Lytechinus pictus. The sequence goes on along the minus strand of NC_087251.1, from coordinate 40,651,790 downwards.
GGGTTCAGACCAAAAGACGTTAAAAGATGGGAGTTGCTGCTACCCTGTTTGGCGTTCAACGATTAAAGGGACAGAGCCTCGTCGATCTGGCGCCGCGCAGCGGCTGCCGGGCCCACAATCAATTGGGCAAAGCAAATTTTCGGAGTATTTCATTTCATGTCTATTTCGAACAATAAAATATGGATTTTCATTTTTCATTTTCATACAAAACAAAGAAAACAAACCCAAAATGGCAACAAAGTGATTCCACTCCTATACAGTAAACCGTACTCCTTCAAGTTGAAGTTCGTCTTTATTTATCCATATTGGAAATTAGTTTTGTTTACAACTTCACGTCAATAAACATCCAACTACCATATTAAGCATAATTATAAAGCCATTATTACATTAATAAAATTATACAGTGAAAGTGAATATCCGTTTACATAAAGGCTACAAACAAATAATATACATATAGCCTAGATTTGACAAAAGATGACAATACTTGAAAAAAAGAGTACAAGTATAGAAATAACTAGTAATCAATAATTCATTACAATTAAAAATTCCATTCCAATGAAATTATACGAATACAAAATGGCTTACTGATGCTTTTCCACTGATTGATCTCAACTCCCATTGATTATCATTTAAATGACAACGATAACATAGCTCTATGAATGGGTTACATAATTAATTTGTTCTTTCATTATTTCCTTACAATGGGGAGATTGAAGGTCAATCCATGTTTATTTTACGGCTCTAGACTTTGGTAGATTGTGAGAAGCAGGATAATGAAAGCCCAAATTCACGCCGTATAGCGAACAGTATATAGAGAGATTATGTTTCAGCCATTATACCACTTCCATTTTTCATAAAATATTGATATTTTGTAAAACGGACATTTACAGAGCACGTAAAAAATCAATTTGCAAATCAAACAAAATAATGAAAGCTCGATGTCCGAGCTAAAATATGTTATGTATATTGATTTTCAAAACTTGATATTTTAGGCTCCATATCATCATATTGAGCGAAATATGAATCTCATCGGACAGGCAATGCGAGCGTGAAGCGCGAGCGAAAATTGTATATAGTGACATGAAAGATTTTAAAAATTACTTTCCAAGTCTTCCCCTCTTCTTATTTTATTCACTCGTCTTCCTCTTATTTTCCCTTTTCTCTTTCCCCTCCTTTTTTTTCTTTTTCCCTCTTATTTTTTGCTCCACCGGGGGGGGGGGGGGGGTGCCCGGGCCCCTCGCCCCCTGAATCCGCCTATGCAACACCGATCATTACAATAAAATTGAACGGGCAGTTCCAATAATAAAGAGATTTCAACTTTGCAGACTAACAAATGCAAAATTGATATTTTGGTTCATATATATTTTTGCAATTTCCGTATATTTCCACGTATAATGTAGATCGGTATGATATCACTGTTTGGAGAGAATCTGAATCTCCTCTCCTCTTCGTGTCTTTTATTCTTTCAATTTTCTTCGCTCTTCTTCTTCATTCTTTCTTCTTTTCTCTTCCATAGCTCTTCTTTTCTTAAAAAATCCTTTCTATACATAAGCGAATCCAGAAGGAATAGAAGAAGAAGAAGAAAAAAAAACAAAGAAAAAGAAGAAGAGGAAGAAGAAGAAAAGAGAAGGAAATGTGTTGTTAGTATGATTGTTATACATTTCAAGAGCGCTTCATGTTGAACTTCATGACATGTGAACCTGCATAAGAATCAAATGCTGTTAATCGATCTCTGAGTCAAGGGTCAATAGTTTAAGCCAACAACCATTATCGAAGAAGATTCCTTTTCGCTAATATCATTGATAATGTCGATATTTGCAGACAAACGAACTTTTCTTGTTTTCATATTGTGTCGTTTGCAAACTGCTGACGGAACAAAGATTGATACTCGTGAATACAACTGTGCACTGAATTAATCTACTACATGAGTATTATTCATTCCACGCATTTGTGTATCTCCTCTTTTAGAGGAACATTCATTTAATCTAGGGCCGTAATGTAATTTAAGATTTGAATGAAGCAAAATTTGCTAGCTAAGAAATTTCCAAAATGTAATTCCTATTTTATCCAAGAAAATATCTTAAAGAAGTACTATTTTTTCTGACTTGTAGCATTAAACTGAATACCGGTCTGGAATGATGTATGTCATCAAGGGCGATTTTTTTCCATTGGTAGGAAAGCGTGAAGAAAAAAAAATCAATCGATACTGAAATCTTTAAATCACACAATATTGCGATAAATAAGTATGATAGAATAGTTCATTGGAATACTTAATTAGATTGAAAGAAGCAAAGAATCATGAGGTAAAAACAATTTTTTCCTTTACAGTTCGGTAACATCATGATGCAAACCAAATGAATGGGCTTAATTTGGGATACAGTATATAATATACGAATGAGTAAAGCGAGCTATCCAAACTCGATAATTTTTACGTTGACATTATATTTTTGTTGGTAAAATCAGCCAAAATATTTTACAAGGACATTTGATGAAAATTGTCTGAACCTCCAATAAAATATGACAAAAGTGACGATGCTATGTATCTTTGCTATAAGCCTAATAGAATTTGATCTGTCGGGATTTAAGATCATTAAAAGTAACTATAAAAACGTCAAATTTGTATACAAAATTCGAGATTCTTCTCGCTCGCAATGCTCTTTCGTGAATTTCAAATCCAAACGAACGCTTTATGATGTTGATTATGTTATTTCTGGACCCGGGGGGGGGGGGGGGGTGGGGGGCTTGTTATTCTACTACTATATACTACTACTACTACTACTACTACTACTACTATACTACTACTACAACTACTACTACTACTATACTACTACTACTACTACTACTACACTACTACTACTACTACTACTACCACTACTACTACTACCACTACTACTACTACTACTACTACTACTACTACTACTACACTACTACTACTACTACTACTACTACTACTACTACTACTACTACTACTACTACTACTACTACTACTACTACTACTACTACTACTACTACTACTACTTCTTCTTCTACTACTACTACTACTACTACTACTACTACTACTACTACTATACTACTGACTACTATACTACTACTACCACTACTACTCCTACTACTACTCCTACTACTACTACTACTACTACTACTACTACTACTACTATACTACTACTACTTCTACTACTACTACTAATGATAATTTGGTGGGGGCATCGTGGTCTAATGGTTATGACTCTCGTCTTCGATGGCGTGTTTCCTTCAAGCAAGAAATATCCCCACATCGTGCTGCACTCAACCCAGGTGAGGTGAATGGGTACCCGGTAGGAAGAAATTCCTGCCAGAGCGCATGTAGACAGCACGTCTGTAGTCGGTGTAATAATAGCATGCTTTGTATCCTCGGGCAAAAGCGTACTAAAAATCCAGCTATATAAGTACTAACTATGACAATAATAATGATGATGATATCTATCATTTAACCTGGATAGCCGCTTCAGCTGTAAGCTGTTCTTCCAGCGGGCCCTGCATATCATAATATGTGTTACCATTCTCCATTCTATAATGCTGAGCGCCTATATAGCAAGAAGGCAGGGGTTCCCATTGAAAACAAAAATCAGCATTCGAGTCTAATTCTCTAAAACTACATGGCAGATGGCGCTCTCGCTATTTCGAGCCACAGAGATAATGGTATCACAGGCCTAAATAATAGACTCGTGTGTTAAAGTGGCACTTAAAAAAATTCATAAAAAATAAGGAGGAAATTCGATGGTTGAATGTTTACTACCAGTGGATAGGATATATGTCTGACATTCCATATCTGATGTTGTTTGAAGGTTTGCATGGTGGTATGTACAATCGCTGATGTGGTTTACGGTACACCATGTGAAGTGTTGTAGAAACAGTGGATAGGAGAAGAGAAGAAATTGATAGGCGAGAAAGTGGAGATTTGAGAGTAGAGTCGGCGAGTAGAGATGATGAGTAGTAGAGAGACTCGACGTTTCGGGCAGGTTGACTGTCCGTCTTCAGGAGACGGACAGTCTCCTGAAGACGGACAGTCAACCTGCCCGAAGACAGTCTCCTGAAGACGGACAGTCAACCTGCCCGAAACGTCGAGTCTCTCTACTACTCATCATCTCTACTCGCCGACTCAAGCCAGTATCTCCTCACTAGCTCTACTACTCAAGCTGTTCTCAACTCATCAATCTTTCTTGGTTTACAGTCCTTTTCAGGACTACTTTCAAGAAAGAATACTCTACTCTCAAATCTCCACTTTCTCGCCTATCAATTTCTTCTCTTCTCCTATCCACTGTTTCTACAACACTTCACATGGTGTACCGTAAACCACATCAGCGATTCCATATCTGATCATAATAGGGTACCTCGACAGGCTCATTTTAAAAATAAATCGGCATTTATGAAGACTACTCCTGGCAAGATCAAATTCATCGTAAATATTCATATCTGCATGATACGCGCCTTAAAACCCAAAATAAAAACAACAACAACAACACAAATTCATCACCTGAGAGAGTAAAATGGCCCTAATTCTTCCGCTAGTAAAAAAAAATAGTTCCAAAGTGGTGATATATCTTTCAAATTTGGAAAAAGGAACTTCAGTAGGTACCCTCCCTATAGAATCAGTGTTAGATTGTCAGTCATATTCATTCATTTTTGTCAATCAGCAATATCAAATTTAAATATTGAGAATGGGTTGGCTCGAATTAATATCTTTTGCCTGCCAGTTGTAATTAGGCCCGTGAAACCTAATATCTTAATTATTTTGTAAACGTACGCTTCCAAAGTTTCGAGCAGATAAGAGAAAACAGTGTCTTGAAATCCTCTATTCTTATGAGCAAATAAAAGAGCGCCGAAACAAACATAACTGATCACGCTATGTCACTTCGAAAGTAAATCGAAATTAGAAACTGATATTGCGCCTTGGCTGTTTCGGATTGATTCTTCATCGGTCGACTGAAAAGCAAGTTAAAATATTACACTCATATACACTTATGATTCATAATATCAAAGCAAAACATACATGGTAGTTGTAGCAGTAGTAGTAGTAGTAGTAGTAGTAGAAGTAGTAGTAGTAGTAGTAGTAGTAGTAGTAGTAGTAGTAGTAGTAGTAGTAGTAGTAGTAGAAGTAGTAGTAGTACTAGTAGTAGTAGTAGTAGTAGTAGTAGTAGTAGTAGTAGTAGTAGTAGTAGTAGTAGAAGTAGTAGTAGTACTACTACTACTACTACTACTAGTAGTAGTAGTAGTAGTAGTAGTAGTAGTAGTAGTAGTAGTAGTAGTAGTATTATATAATAAGAAAATGGAATAGAACGAGATAATTTATCTCACCAAGTCGACATAGTGGCGAGATACGTTATCTCGCAAGTTGACATATGAAAAGTTGTATGTCAGCATGGTGAGAAACGATATCTCGCCAAGTCGACATACACAAAAATTGTACGTGAACATATTTAAAAAGTAGTACATGTATAGGAGGACTAGTAATTGTTGCTTTCTGTTCCCGTTGGTATATTTTAAACGTCTTTATGTATCATAGTGGGAAAAATACCCTTTCTCTTCATTTTTCAAAATATGAAACAGCCCAACAAATCTCAGACGTTATTATGACTATCACCTGGTGAGAGTATCATTATTTAATCAGCTTACTTTAGTGAGGGTTTTTATTCAGACGGTGAGAGAATACCAGGTGCAAAACTAGTCGCCCTTTGGGCGGTAGAAGCGGTAAAAGGAAATTGTTTATCGATCTCAAAGACGGGGACAAGAATCTTGATGTCACTTGCCTTTATCCCATTATAAGTAAGAAATGAGATGTGAGATTTGATGCCTTCAGCTACACGCATTTATGACTTTGTTACAATGGATACCTATATAACTCCACATTTACTCTACATTACAACGACCCATTCTTAACATGAATAAATAAATAAATGAATGAATGAATAAATAAATAAATAAATAAATGAATAAATAAATAAATAAAATAAAAATAAAAGTAGATCTGTATTTCATTCACGATAGTAGAATAGAATGGTAACCTCTTTGTCGGACACTCATAATATTAATGATAATAATTGAACATCTATATTGCGCAATTTCTATATGTATATACTCAACTGCGCATTACAATACTTCAAGAAAAATCCATGAAAATCCATATTTTATTGTTTGAAACATACATGAATGAAAAACTCCGAAAATTTGCTTTGCCCAATTGATCGAGGGCCCGACAGGCGCTGTGCGGCGCCAGATCGACGAGGCTCTATCCCTTTAATCGTCGACCGCCAAACAGTGTACACTGCAAAAACTCCGGCGTTGACACCAGCCCGGAATCTATATCTGTCCACACCAGAAAAGTATTGAAATAACAGCAGTTTGGAATCAAACCGATTCTGTTTTAATACTAATTGGTGTTGTATAAACACATATCTGGTGTTAGACCAAAACCCAACTGGTGTTGTTTAACAACACCGGAGTTTTTGTAGTGTAGTAGCAACTCCCATCTTTTAACGTCTTTTGGACTGACGGGGTTTGAACTCCCAACCTCCCGGGGACGTTTCATGAACATTTTCGTCCGACAAGTTGTCAGGTCTGACAACTTTCCTTATTAATGAGTGGCTGAGAGGCACTGTTACCATAACAACTGTCGGATAAAACGTCTGACAAGTCCTTTCATGAAATGCTCTCCAGGTTGTAAGACGGACGCTCTACCAACTGAGCCAACACACCAAAGGTGAAATAGTTAACAAGATAAGTAAACAAAAATTATAACAAAAATTATAATTACGTGAAAAGGGAAGCCTACTGTCTCTACAAATTATATAACAAAAAGTGACTTATTCATTCAAACTATCTTGAAAAAGTAGGTATTTAGTTAAGTTTTGAACAAGTTAACAGATAATGCTAAAGATAAAGTTTGGGGGCCGCACTAACAAAGGCACGATCACCTCGTTAAAGGACAAGTCCACCCCAACAAAAAGTTGATTCGAATAAAAAGAGAAAAATCCAACAAGCATAACACTGAAAAGTTCATCAAAATCGGATGTAAAATAAGAAAGTTATGACATTTTATAGTTTCACAAAACAGTTATATTCACATCCTTGTCGGTATGCAAATGAGGAGACTGATGACATCACTCACTATTTCTTTCGTATTTTATTATGTGAAATATGAAATATTCCCATTTTCTCCCTGTTGTCGTGTGAAACAACGATTAATTCCTCCCTGAACATGTGCAATTAGCATTGTTTAATACTATATGGTTCAATCAAGTTGGTCCTTATTGTCAAATCTGTAAAAAAATGATATATTGTATAGTTCAAACAATATAAAACAAAAGAAATAGTGAGTGAGGGACATCATCGACTGTCTCATTTGCATGTCACTGAGTTTTGCATCTCACTGTTTTGTGAAAAATAAGCGAAACTTTAAAATGTCATAACTTTCTTATTTTACATCCGATTTTGATGAAATTTTCAGCATAATGCTTGTTTGATTTTTCTCTATTTTTTTCTGGGGTGGACTTGACCTTTAAAAGGTGGGTGACTGAGGAGCATGGTGTCATGATAACTTCGAAGTCTAGTACCAGCCCAAGTACCAGAAACCTCCTTCCACTTCCCTGGTAGTAGTGGGTGGGTGATTTCAATGCTAGGAGTGAGATGGGAGCCATGCTTTATCTGAAATGTGAACAACAGTATTTTGAATTTAATTCGCTGACGTACTGAAAGCCAGTGCAGATCACGAAGTAGGGATGTTACATGGGATAATTTTTTTTTTGGGGGGGGGGGGATGGTGACAGACGAGTCTGGCGCATGCATTTTGTCCACGCAGTAGTTAAATGGATGTTCCGGGCTTAAAGTATTAATAGCTTAATAAATAGAGTAGAATTCACTGAGCAAAATGCCGAAAATTTCATCAAAATCGGATAACAAATAACAAAGTTATTGAATTTTAAAGTTAGCAATATTTTGTGAAACAGTCGTCATGAATAATCATTAGGTGGGCTGATGATGTCACATCCCCACTTTCCGTTGTTATGTAATACACGGTTTCAGAATGAAGGTTTGTAAAATGTTCATTAATATTTGAACCAATCCTACGAAATTACATTACTTTATGGATTGTGATTTTGGCGCAAATATTCACTACTGAATGATACGCGCCGTATAAGCTAAAACAACAACAACAACATACTACTACTACTACTACTACTACTACTACTACTACTACTACTACTACTACTACTACTACTACTACTACTACTACTAATACTACTACTACTACTACTATTACTACTACTTCTACTACTATCACTTCTACTACTGCTACTACTACTACTAATATTACTACTACTACTACTACTACTACTACTACTACTACTACTACTACTTCTTCTTCTACTACTACTACTGTTACTGCTCTGCTGATTTTATCATTAATTTTACTACCACTATCAATAATAACAATAATGATAATTACATAATGTATGATAAAATGACGATATTAACAACATCAACAACAAAAATAATGATTACGATATGAATTATGATGATATTTACAATGATAATTGTCATTTTGATAATCAATTAATGTTATCGTTGCTAAAGTCATTCTCATTAGTGTCATAACTATAATCTTCATTTGATAAGATCACATTGACTATAATTTCAATCTTCCTACCCCAAGCGAAATACATGTATCTTGTATGAGTGCAGTTTTCTTTATTGTCACGTCTTCACCGAGCAGACAACCTTCATTTTATCAATGCAAAGTGGAGTGTTTTACAACCAACACTCTCCCCGTGTTTGCCTTTTCGCGAAAAGGCCGAATTTGGGAAACTAAAGAATCCTTTAAGAGGAACTTGTCTAAGAATCTTTAATTCTTATAATGGGCACTCAAGGCTCTCGAGATTCAGCGTAAGAAGAAAATGCATGGAAACGAAAGATGTTTTAAGACGGAACTGCAGTGGGATGGGTTAAAAAATGCCATTTGTATCGTTTACCCTTTTACATTGTCTCTTGCTCTTTTAGCGCATTTGCACTATTAGTAGTTGACGTCATTGCAGTCGATTAAAAACCTATTGTTGACAACGATGATAATTCCTTCCATCAGTCACAATGCCTATTATTATTATTATAATACAACGCATTACAAACGTCATTGTCATTCCATACTATATTTGCCCAATGACTCGTTTAAATTTATGTATTACCTAAGGATTTATCCATGTTCTTATCATTCAAATTCAAATTATACACTGTAAAAACTGAGGTGTTAAAACTGACACCAGTCGGTGTTAATAGAGGACCACACCCTGAGGTGTTAAAATTACACCCTAGGGATTGAACATAATACCAAAGGGTGTTGATGTGACAACGAAAGGTGTTGTAATAACACCTGTAGGTGTTAAACTAATACTGTCAATTTAACACCGGTGTAAAATAACTGGTGTGGTCCTCTATGTACACCGGTTAACACCACAGTTTTTGCTGTGGACAATTCCATTTGGTTTTTATGACCACCCTATTCCAATACTGATGTGACCTTTTTAAAATCTTATATTGTATATCATATTTTATTTTTTTCATTGCTCAAGTTTAAAATAGGTGTTCATGCAAGTGTATGATATATGTATGTTTTATCGGAATTAAATAAATGAAATGAATTTAATTGAATTTACTTAGTACCAAATTCTGCAATTAAGCTTTGGCTGCATATATGTTTTTGTTAAAAACATAGTCATTCTTACCATTATCATTAACGTTACGATTACTATTACCATTTCCAATACTACATGTTACCATTATCATTACAATTACCATTAACACCTTCATGACTATTACAATTACCATTAATATCATGCAAATACCATTTATAATTAACCGTTACTGTCACTATTATCATTACCACACCACTACCGTTACCATGACCATTACTGTCACTATTATCATTACCACATCACTACCGTTACCATGACCACTTCCGTCTCTATTATCATTACAACAACACTACCGTTACCGTGACCATTACCACAACACTATCGTTACCATGACCATTACCGTCACTATTATCATTACCACAATACTACCGTTACTATGACCATTACCGTCACTATTATCATTACCAAACCACTACCGTTACCATGACCATTACCGTCACTATAAACATTACCACACCACTACCATTACCATGACCATTACCGTCACTATTATCATTACCACAACACTACCGTTATCGTGACCATTGCTGTCACTATAATTATTACCACACCACAACGGTTACCATGACCATTACCGTCACTATTACCATTACCACAACACTACCGTTACTGTGACCATTACTATCACTATTATCATTACCACAACACTACCGTTACCATGACTATTACCGTCACTATTATCATTACCCCAACACTACCGTTACCGTGACCATTACTATCACTATTATCATATCCACACCACTACCGTTACCATGAACATTACTATCATTATTATCATTACCACAACACCACCGTTACCGTGACCATTACCGTCACTATTACCGTTACCACAACACTACCGTTACAGTGACCATTACTGTCACTATAATCATTACCTCACCACAACCGTTACCATGACCATTACCGTCACTATTACCATTACCACAACACTACCGTTACCGTGACCATTACTATCACTATAATCATTACCACAACACTACCGTTACCATGACTATTACCGTCACTATAATCATTACCACACCACAACCGTTACCATGACCATTACTATCACTATTATCATTACCACACCACTACCGTTGCCATGACCATTACCGTCACTAGTACCATTACCACAACACTACCGTTACCGTGACCATTACTATCACTATAATCATTACCTCACCACAACCGTTACCATGACCATTACCGTCACTATTACCGTTACCACAACACTACCGTTACCGTGACCATTACTATCACTATTATCATTACCACAACACTACCGTTACCATGACTATTACCGTCACTATAATCATTACCACACCACAACCGTTACCATGACCATTACTATCACTATTATAATTACCACACCACTACCGTTGCCATGACCATTACCGTCACTAGTACCATTACCACAACACTACCGTTACCGTGACTATTACCGTCACTATTATCATTACCACAACACTATCGTTGCCATGACCATTACTATCACTATCATCATTACCACACCATGACCATTACCGTCACTATTATCATTACTACTCCACTGGCGTTACCATGACCATTACCTTTACCATCGAGACAGATTCAACATGTTATCTCTTTGTGGATAAAATACAACCATCAGGAGAGAGGTTGTATCATGTATATTGATAAATATTATAGGATACCAGTAAATACATAATCACGCGTCTTCTGACAAGTACATTATTTCTATAAGAGATGACGCGTCCCCATATAAAAACGACCTTTAACTGAGACTTCATCTCTGTCTCGTACCTCTAAGATCGAAAACAAAGAAAACCAACCTCCGGTATATATTCCTTGGGATGCAATCCCCTGATGAACTGGTGATGAGATCCTTAGCTGTCCTTACAAAAACAAACGCGTCAAGAAATAGCCTAGATGCCATTATCATAACGCGATGAGAGAATAGAGGACTAGTTTGGATGTAAGGGAATAGATCCGATGCCCATTAAGATCATTCCCCTTCAGACGTATTTGGAAGGTGCAGGGGTAATGAAGGGTGCACATGGCGTTGGGTGTTCACAAAACCAAGGACCGAATCTGACCAAAGACGGAAGACCGCGAATGGGGAAGACCGAAGCGGTAGACGAGAGACCAAAGATGACTAATATTCAATTCGACATTTATAACGAACGAATGAGAACATTCAATCAATTCTTGATTAAGTTATTCAGTCAAATAACATGAACCATCAGATTTTAAGAAAACTGTCCCTTTTAACGTCTTCGGTCTTCTTTTTATGTTTATAGTATGAAGAACGGAGACTGAAGATCGGTTATGCGCATGTTGTTAAGTTTGTTTCGGCGCCATTTCGGAACGGATCTTCTAGGATGGGGGGGGGGGGTAATATTGCTATTGGTTTTTTTAAAGCAAATTTCATTATTAAATGTCAAATAAATAACTAGTCGATATGAGAAATTTTAAAAATGAATGCAAACAAGACTGTAATCAGATCCCAAAATGAATACATTCATCAAAGATGGAATGTCGGACATTATTTATTGAATAACAAATAAACAGGATTGTACATTAAGTTAAAATCCATTTGAAAGTAAATTTTGTCTTACTGACAATCAAGAATAATGCATTAAAGGACTCTTTTACAACTTCCCTACAATTGCAATAAATAATGAACCATGTTACGACAGCAATGCAGGAATGTTGATAAAAAGAATATTCATAAATTTAAAAATAGGTTGATTAGATAAAAATCTTAATATCTCAAATGAAAAAAAAAATAGTGTTCCTTTCCATAAGAGTACATTAACGTCAGAAAAGTGGTTTATGATATAAATGACAAATCCTCAAGAAACCTGTAGAACATGTAAAATGAAAATGTATCTGTCCTCGTATCAAATTAGCATTATTTAACTTAATTTATCAATAGAGTTATATTTTCTGTCTACATCCGGCGAAAAATATTTGAAAAAAAATAAGAGGATCTGCAGTTGAAAGTCGAATACAGCCCAAGATGATGACATCAAATCAATTCGAATTAGGATTGATTTTAAATCAAACATGCACGGCAGTGAAAATTCATCGAAACTGGATTAATAAAACAAATTGCAGCATACTGAAGATAAATTATATATATTTTTTCATGCACATCGAATTATAAATAAAAGAAGCAAAACCTTATGTGACATTCCACAACTTTGGTATTTTGAATACAATTAAATGAAATTTTCTGCTTTTCTGGTTAAATCAACTAGAACTGAGGATGTTATAATCAATTAAACAATGATCCAAACTCTCAAGATCCCTGGTCACGAAAATGATCTCTAATTATCTCAAATAGCTGGATATATGCGACAAAACCCGTCACAAAAAGGAATTATTTGATTTTGCTAAATGCCATAGATTAATCACAGAGAGACACTGCTTGTAGTGTGATTAGGTCTTCTAATACATTTTCATTCCAATATTTATTCATAGAAATGTAAGCGTAAATCAGGATTGCCATAAATTCTGAACCGTGATGGAAATGATGCAGACATGCAGCTATAGAAGAACAATTACCGTTGATCATGTTGAGGTAAGCAAAATATTATAAATCTAATCCCGTTTATATAATTTAGTCTGCATGCACGTATAGAGGGGAGGGGGGTGGAGGTAGCGGTGTACATGGATTGTCTTCTTAAAAACGTGACGTGTAATGTCATTAAACTTTAGCAGATAGCCAGCCCCCAAGCGATACCAATCAGACTGATTGCTACCCTATAGATTTTTGGGAGCCCCTTTCAACTCTCCGAAGTTAATGTCGTCAATTAAAAGACGAGAGAATTTTGAAAGCATTCCATGTTCTTCCCCCTTCTCTCAAACTCTCTCTCTCTCCCTCTCTCTCTTTCTTTTTTCTCTTTCCTTCTTCTCCCACCCTCTCTCTCCTTTTGACCAGAATCAATAGGCGTACTCTTTAGACGTCAACACCGTGACGAAAACCCTCGGCGGGGTACGATAATAAACTCCATATTATATGGGTGAAAAACGGACCTACCATCGGCTTGGAGGAGCTAAAAGGGTGTTCAAATGTGAAAGTACATGAGGTAATAGCGATACATACCAGGGTAAAAACGGAAGAAGAAAAAAGAGAAGAAGATTTCCCTCACCCTTGCTGATAGAGTTGTTTTGATAAAATGGTTGATTTTGATACCCCGTATGGTTCCACTTAGTCATCACTCCTTTTTGACAATGGTTAGGTTACATCTTCTGTTACACTTCGAATGCCTTGCAGTTTTATCTTACTTTAATTTTTTCGCCTAATTGACCCCTTTCATCTTTCATCTTCTCTCAATCTTCTTTACGATCTCGACCTTGTTTCTCTCATCCGTCTCCTCATGTTGGTGTTTCATGTCTCCTCAGATACCTTATTAATCCTGATTCGCAATTACCACCCAATCCAGTAGAAGTTACCACATATATGACGGTCTGTAAATGAACACGTGTCTCGATGAATTAAAACATAAAACATTACTTTTTTAAGAACTATTGGGTATATAAAAAAAAAATTTATGAATTGTACACGAATCTTGTTTTCATTGATTCTGGGGGTGGTAATGTTATGAACAAATCGATTAATCTTTTGAGAGAAATTTAACAAATCATATGAGTTCACATTAATCCATCACGACTTCCACCATCATCTAAAAGCATTAACTCTGGCACAATAATCCATTCCCCTTTCTGCCATGTGTACAACATCACGCAACCACGATCCGTCTAGTCAAAACACAATTATAATGAGAGAGAGAGGGAGGAAATTGAGTTTGATTGTCTACATTGAGTGTTATTTACAGACACCTATACCATCAGCGGTTCACCTTGAAAGAGAGGGAAAGGAGATGTCCATAATTTGGGTGGTTGGGTGTATTGGAGTCATGAGTTCAGAACGAGAATATCCTGTAAATATTATTTAGCCATCTACGTACAGGAAACTTACCCCGATTCTCTTTTGCACAACCACCGTGCAGCGACTGTCTTACTATCTACCCTAGATAGCTACCTATACTCCGCGATGTATTGTTGTCCCTTACTGTTAAAAATAAACTCGTCAAGTTATGACTATTGCACGGGTAACGCATAGTGAGTGATACCGTGATATCTAAAACGTGTAAGTCTTATTCTTTAAGTATCTATGTCCCTTATGCTGTGACAGCATGACACTTTAAGGCCTTATATATATTATGAGTTCTATATTGAGGTGAGAGATGCGTCTTGTGTTTTTTATAGTCACTCCCCACGCATGAGAACACAACTCAATCGACAGTGTCATCTAAAAAGTTCATAATTCAATAGGAATTAAATTGACCTTGTTACAGAGATCATTACATTGTTTTGGAAAAGAGATAACCGAGAAATAAACGAGAGGGTTAAAGATTGTTATATATTTCTTCATGTTTTATGACATGAAATCAATGTGACCGTAGTCACCAAACTGTAGCCAAGGTGTGGGAATGTTCACACTGTTAATATAATTATAAGCCAATCCGCTATAGTGTATGAGATGGTGTTATAAGTGTACATACACCTTGTACCACACGTTGAAAAAAAAAGTTTTCCAATTGGAAACATTGAATTTACTATATATATATAAAAAAAAAAAAAAAACAGTTTATAAGACCACGTTACATCCTATGGTGATAGTGGCCCGTATTCTAAAGTCAGGTTTAACTTAAACTCAGGTTTAAGGTTGTGGTTTAAGTATGGATAGCCAATTGTTACATAAATCTCTAATGGTATATATATCATATTTCAGCTCATTTGGCTCTCAAATCATTCATAATATTGTCTAGGAAGTATGAATAGATGATTGTCTTCACCATCGATGAATCAGGAAAGAGCACAGTAAACATAAGAAACGTAAAACTTAATAAAAATTTTGACACTTTTGGCTTCCCATAACAGAGTTAGACCATGGTCTAAGTTAAACCTGACTTCAGAATGCGGGCCAGTGTGATCTTTTCGGCAGGACTATATATGCTAGCATTCGTTTTCTGTTACTTTTCATTCAACTTCAATCACCATTTAGCATTGTTGTATTCGTGTTTAATACTACAGTCAGGTCAATGAAACCGACTCCAAACCGACCGATGATATACTATTGGAAATAATGTAATAGCTTTGATCGGTCTGGAATCGGTTTCGTTGGTGTGACTGTAACCGAAACCGATTCCAAACCGACCGATGATATACCATCGGAAATAACGTAATAGATTTGATCGGTCTGGAGTCGGTTTCGTTGGTGTGACTGTAACCGAAACCGACTCCAAACCGACCGATGGTATACCATCGGAAATAATGTAATAGCTTTGATCGGTCTGGAATCGGTTTCGTTGGTGTGACTGTGTCATATAAGACTGAATGGAATATACTTTAACATGACCATGAGATGAATGTCACTATCTATTACATGATGCCAATCCTAACGTCAGAATTCATTTCTAATACAATTTATTGCATCAAAACCAAAGGGCAGAATTTTCTTTCGCCTATGCACATTTGAATGTGCATAGGAGAAAACCACTAGTATCTAAATCTTTCTATGAAATGCCTCTGTTTATTCAACAAATCCTAAATCCATATAATTATATACCGATAATAAAGGTATACGCTACATAGGCCTACCACTTGAAAACACACAGTTTAATAAAACATTGCGTCTATACATGCTATGAATTGAAAGCACTTCAATAAAAGAAAATTGTGTGTGTGTTATAGAGGCATATCCTTTAACAAGCCTTTAGGGACTTTCTGTAAGCAAACTTTGTGAATATTTAATTTTTTGTGACAAATTGATTTCGTATGAAATTTTCTTTAAGTGGAAAAAATGTGAAATAATGAATGAATGAAAGGTTGCAGGTTAATTTTAATCTGGAATTTAGTGTCATTCTTGAATTCTAAACGCAAATCGACATTAAACAGTATATTTTGGTTCTTTGTAAGATATTCATTTCTTTGACGAAATACCTGCGTTTGCATGACAATTCACAAGTACACATGGCAAGGATTGGGAGAAATGCGGATTTAATAAAAGGGATTTCATCCTTAAGATAGAGGTTTTAAAAAGCAGAAAACTTAAAGGGAAATATTTGGAAAAGAATTAATGATAACCCATCAAAGAATGAATACAAGTTGTTTTAATCTGTGACGTCATAGATGAGCAACTGCCTTATAAAGCATGGAAAATAAATTCCAGGAATTTCCATTTTTAAATGGTTCATGATGACTCAAATATTCCTTATTATAGCGGGTATAATTATAATAAACGCTTAGAAACATTGTTTATTGTATTTTTTTTTGTCTATAGGCGTATCCCGCCACAAGCCTCAGCCTCAGGATAGGCCCCATAGAAAATTGACCAAACCTTGTTTTTTCATATATACAATATTTTGTTATGGTTTCTTGTCAATTCGAGGGTGCTGATTACGAATCTGAATGATGCCACTCGTGAAACCTTGAGCATTTTCCGCAAATTGGCAAAATCCAATATGGCCGCCAAAATATGCAAATTACCCATGAAAATCATTAAAAAATTGCCCGCACATTGGTTATAAAATGTATGTATTTGTGTTGCAGGAGTGAAATACTCTCTGGAAAAAAATGCGATTTTTGACAAAAAAATTATTTTCTAGATATTCAAAATGGCCGCCATAGACCATAGACCCCCTGTATTCTATATTATGTACAATATGAATGGGGAAAACTAAATTTCACCAAAGTGAGCACTACATGCAAGTAATGGATGAAAACATGATTGCTAACGAAATGTATAATTTGTTATGTCATGTATGTAATAAATGAAGTATTTCAGTATTCAAAAAGCCACCAAATGCCCTGACAGTATTATGTACAATGTTAATGGGGACAAAAGAAAATCACAAGAGTGAATGCATATTACTAGTATTAAGATAAGCGAGTGGAATACTGGCTAAAAACATAATTTTTAACGAAATATAAATGCAATTTATGTGATGAATGCTGTATTTTGACATTCAAAATGGCCGCCATAGGCCCATTATACATTATGTACAATGCGATTGGAGAAATTAATTTTCACAGGAGTAAGAACTATAAAATGCATGTAATTGTGATCACCGAGTAAAATAATGTCTGAAAACATGTTTTCTAGTGAAACACATCATTTCTTTTGTCATGCATGAGATAAATGCTGTATTTTGAAATTCAAAATGGCCCCTATAGGCCCTAACAGTATTATCTACAATGTAGTTTTGTGAGAATTTGGATTTACTTGATTATGAAATCCATAAAATCCTGTTGTATGATAAAACATTATTTGAAAACATGATTTTTATGAAATATAGCATTTCTTCTGCCATGTTAGTGATAAATACTGTATTTTGACATTCAAAATAGCTGATACAAGCCCTAACTAAATTATGTTACATGCGTATAGGGAATATACTTTTCAAAAGCGTGAGAATCATAAAATCATCATCAGATGAAAGATCGCATGCTCATGAAAGTAAACTCATTTTCAATTTTCTGAGAAGTTGATGTAACATACAATTTACTTCATGGGGGAGTTCTGTTGCTCGTATTTGACGTTTCAAAATCAACATTAAGAAATACATACCTCCGTTGATATTCAATGGATTTTCCCAAACCTTCACCAGGTATAATTTCGTGTTTTTTCTGCTTGAATTCAAACCAACTTTACGTAAGGGTGAACCTCCCTTAAAACTACGGAGATAAGAAAATCATTTCAATTAAAAAAATATATAAAGGTTACTATATTAGCAGGATTAGGCTAATTTATATGTTTGAACAGATGATGGCGTTCTAACGATATTGAATGCTTAAAAGAACTTAAAAATACCCCTTTTTGAAATTATTATATAAACAATTGGAACATCTTTAGAGTATGTAAAAAAGACAGGACTTGGGATCGGTGACATCCATATGTTTAAACCATGTAACATAAAGTAATGGTCTATATTTCACGACATACTTCCAAGGTGGATATACAAACGTGATATATACATGCATGTTAAGTTAAGAGGGTAGCTTGGATATTTTTATCGAGAACCGTCTACATGATCTAGAAAGATTGATTTAATTTCAATCCAACAAACAGTTTCTAGTGCATTTTCCAATTATGCTCCATCGATGCAACATGGAAAAGCAATATTAGGAGAATCCCTTCGTCGGTCCAATATTCTCCATTTCCAGAGGAGAGTATTATGAACTGCTTCATCAATGTGCATATTTGATTTATCGTCGAAGCACGACTGGGATGCACGGGTTACCCCCTAACATTATGAAGCAAATTTCTTTTCATTTTAAATAAATAATATGAACTGGAAATTTCATTTCTACATAGCCGAAACAATGTATGAAAGTTAATTGTTGAGCATGGTAAGGAATGAAAAGAGATTGAGAGGAGAATGGAGGAGAAGGTCCAGCCAAATTTTACTTTTTGTATATTCCCTGAGATAGATAATAAACCCGTGTACATTTGCACGTCTCATATCACTATCTGAAACCAATTACCCCCCTATATACTGACCACCTCCGTAGATGCTGTATTATATTAATCAACTTACCCTCATTTTTGTTTTTATTAATTTTGAATTTGATATTACTTTGTATATTATTCCGTTTCTTTACTTTTCATTTTTGTTTACTTCAATTTTGCTTTTGCTAATCGTTTTATTATTTTTATGTTTTGTTGTATGCTTTCGTCCTTATTTTTTTGTAAATATTTTCATTATTGTATTATTTGCATTCGTTCACGGCCTTGCTGTAAAAGAGCTTTTAGCTGAAAGCGGGCTTTTTGTCCGTGATTATATAAATAAAATGCAATAAAGTACAAATACAATATTGATTATAATAATTATGTTAATAATAACATATGTATATTTACCCAGGGAAGCCACTTCAGTTCTGAAAACTGTTCTCCCAGCGGGCCCTGCTATTATTATTACCCCGGCTGTAGCTGGGCTGCCTAGGCGCCCAAACATTCCAAGGAATTTCTTTCTACCGGGTACCCATTCACCTCACCTGGATTGAGTGCAGCAAAATGTGGATAAATTTCTTGCTGAAGGAAATTACGCCATGGCTGGGATTCGAACCCACGACCCTCTGTTTCAAAGTCAGAAGACTAATCCACTGGGCCACAACGCTCCACTTTCTCACTATAAAGACTCATTAAACAACAACAAATATTGAACAAAAACAAATTGAGAGAGAGAGAAAATGAAGCAGAAAATTAGACAATGGGGTAAAAAACGCCCCACAACAATAAAGAAAGAGAAAGGGGAAATGTGACGCGAAAGGGGGGGGGGGATAGTCTTCTGTAAATGTTGAAAGGCAATAAACCAAATGATTTTTTTATCACTTTGATCATGTTAAACTTAATGGTATATCATTAGGAGAAAGATGTTCTACTCCTTTCTTAGGAATGTTTATTTTTAGATACTGATCTACACTTACGGACCAATGACCCGTCCTTTCACATTTTAATTCTTTTTTTTTTCGGAAATGAAATATATCTACTTAAATCCTAAAAATCCATCTTCTTTGGCCGGGCGAAAATTATTGTTTCTCGACTTCAAAAACGTAATGGGGCACAAGATTCGACTCAATTCGGTTCTGTGATAAATGTGACATAAAGGTAATGTGAGTTTACACCGGCTGTCCTGGCGTAGAACCCTAAGCTTCGACTCGCTAATGCACCGTGGTAATCAGTCGAGCATTGGACGATCTTACCATGGCTTACCTATCGGGTGAGTCGAGTAGAAAACAGGACGCGTAATTGATTATCCGGGACTATTGCAGTTGACTGGAGGGGTGAAAGCCATAGGGAAAAGGATTGTAGCAGAAGTAAGCCAACTCTCCAAGTTCGACGATGACGAATAGCGGTGAAAACGAAGGCTGTAATTTGAGAGCCGTAATGAATTTGGGATTTCAATTCGCCGAGTGGTTTTATAATCTGATATAGTATGCTATAGCTACGGCAGGCAAGCACAAAATAAAATAAATAAAAGCATCACTCTCCGTGACGCCACAGAAGCTACATCTGAAGGAATCGATTAAGACATTATAAAGTACCCAGAGCAAGTCAAGTGTTCGAAAACATTTTTCAATAGTTCAATATTAAATGCAGGATGCCTGTTTAAGAAGAAAAACAAAGCAATTCGTTTAAAAGCATCATGGAATAAACAAAAAGGTCAAAATGCAATGCAACAGAATGGATTGACTTACAACGAAATTATTTTGAGCATAATAGGTTCATACAATGGTAGGCCTATACATTATAATTATCTTTGATTGCTGACGCGTCGAAACGGAAAATATGACCTGTTTTTTTTTATGAGATAAAACTAACTAACAAATTTAATGTCAACCTGTGGAACCATTCTATATCAGCAGGAACCATGAAGTGCGTCAAAAAGGGGTACACCTACACCATGCTTTGAGAACAATATTAAAGGTCAAGTCCACTCCAGAAAAGTGTAGATTTGAATAAATAGAGAAAAATCAAACTAGCATAACGCTGAAAATTTCATCAAATCGGATGTAAAATAAGAAAGTTATGACATTTGAAAGTTTTGTTTATTTTTCGCAATAATGGGGAGAAAATTAGAATATTTCATATTTCACATAATGAAATACAAAAGAAATAGTGAGGGGATGACGTCATCAGTCTCTTCATTTGCATACCGACCAGGATGCACATATAACTATTTTGTGAAATTAAGCGAAACTTTAAAATGGCATAACTTTCTTATTTTACATCCGATTTTGATGAAATTTTCAGTATTATGTTTGTTGGATTTCTGTTTTCCTATTCAAATCAACTTTTTGTTGGGGGTGAACTTGTCCTTTAATATATACATAACATGAAGGGCCTATTTATTATTCTTGAGGCGGGGGTTGAACCTCCCTCTAATTAAAAATATAATCCTCGTTTTGGACCTAATCCAATCTTCATTATCGAATATTACTCAATCGCAAACATGCCTGACTGTGTATAGACGGATGTCATTTAATATTATCTGAAAAAAAAAAAAAAACCGTCATATTTGATTAATGGGCCTATGATTAAGAATAAAATAATATAACAGTTTTGCTTGAAAATAGCAAATTTGTATGATGCAAACAAAATTCAAGATTTTGATCGAAAAATAATCAGTACAAAATTGATGTGACTGTGGTGACTAAAATACATAAGAGGACATACGCGTCAATTTTGCCGGCAATTTTGTAAATTACATATTGCCCAAAAATTTAGGGGTGGAACGTATGAAGAGATATAAGAAATATATTTGTTAATATTGATTGTAAGTTCTTCAAAGACTTGAGGATACACTTAATTGTCTATTTCATGTAGGGATACCCCCACCCCCATGCTCTTGCTATACGACTATGGAGTTTCTAAACAGCTTGGGCTAATAAACATAATGGCCCGTATTTAGGCTAAACTTAGACCATGGTCTAAATCTGTGCTAAAATTATGGGAAGCCAAAAGTGTCAATTTTTTCAAAGTTGTATGTTTCCTGATTCATCGATGGTGAAGACAATTATACTTCCTAGACCAGTCATTCTCAATTACTTTTGTTGAAGCTCCACATTTCTTGTTGAGAATCTGTACTGCTCCACTATAGCGCTAACGAGCGAAATATTGTTGAGGGGCCCCTGGTGGGCTCGAGGGGGCGGAGCCCCTTGAAGCTTTGGAATATGAGGCTTTTTAAATGGCAAAGAGGGGATCTAATTAATATCAATACAAGAAACACGAAGGCAAACAAACTACACAATATATTATTTTTTCAAGTGATAAGTGACTTTTCACTACCAGTGATACCGCTAGTTCACGAGGGCATGCACACCTCACAGCATCACACCTTCATGACCTTGCAGCATTTCTCTTTCATAATCTTGGATTTTAAGTAATCGGCTTCGGAACAAAGTTTCTGATTTTCAATATGTCTAAAACTCCTTACTTCTGAGAAAATTATTCGATGGTTAAAACTTACCCGACTTACTTTTCGTGATGCCACACTAATATGCAAATTAAGAACTTTATTTGATATCTGTATATTACGTCACCACATTTTCCGATATGATGTGCTTTGCCAGGAGTCCAAGCTGTTGATTAAAAGCATGGCTTGTCAAGTATAAGAGTTTTAAATCATGGATTTATTGTCATCATTTCAAATGCTGCATCTGAGCAATTCCATCAATTTTCAATGTATAATCTGGAAATGTGAAATTACTAGCCGTAGAAATAGTTTAACATCTTGTTTAGCGTTGACAGCGATGGGAGTGTACCAGTGGCGTACCTGGGATTTTTCACAGGGGGGGGGGCAAAACCGTCCGCCAAAAAATTTGACAAGCAAAAAAAAAAAAAAAAAAAAAAAAAAAAAAGGTCTTCAATCACAAATGAAGGATTTTGTACAAGAAAAATTTGACAAGCAAAAAAAAAAAAAAAAAAAAAAAAAACAAAGGTCTTTTTGTACAAGAAAAAAATTGGACAAGCAGGGGAGGCAATAAAGGTCTTCAAGCTTGTCAGGGGGGGCAGGGATACGTCCTTTGCATGGGTTGTAGCTCGTCAGGGGGGGCAGACTGCCACCTCTGCCCCCCCCCCGTAGGTACGCTAGTGGAGTGTACTCTTGTTGCGTAATGGCATAATGGGGCCTTGCAACAGTTTCGGAAGGAGGAGAGGGGGTAGTTCTGACCATGCCCCCCCAAAAAAAAACCTGTGAGGTGGTCATTTCGTATGTTTGTGTACACGTTCATTGAAAATCAGGGGTGCCGAAGCCCCTCCACAGCCCCCTGGTTCCACCCAACAAAAAACAGATTTGAATAAAAAGAAAAATCCAACAAGAATAACACCGAAAATTTCATCAAAATCGGATGTAAAATAAGAAAGTTATGACATTTTAAAAAATTCGCTTAATTTCACAATATATTTATGCACATCCCGGTCGGTATGCAAATGAGGGAACTGATGACATCACCCATTAACTATTTATTTTGTATTTTATGATATGAAATATTTTAATTTTCTCCTCATTACAATGTAAGATAAAGTTATATTCCTCCCTGAACATGTGGAATTATCATTTTGTGGTTCAGTCACATTGACCACTATTGTCAAATCTGTATAAAAAAAAATGAAATATTGTATAATTCAATCAATAAAAAACAAAAGAAATAATGAGTGAGGGACATCATCGACTCTCATTTGCATATTACTGAGTTGTGCATATAACTGTTTTGTGAAAAATAAGCAAAAGTTTAAAATGTCATTACTTTCTTATATTACATACAATTTTGATGAAATTTTTAGTGTTATGCTTGTGTGATTTTTCTTTAAGTAATCATGATTATTTGCAGTTTATAAAGGACGTCTGTCACGACAATGGAAACAAATCGAACGCTCTGGAAAAGAAAAATCACACCCCACTCTTTCACTGTTTAATTTTGAATCAGGCCATAAAAATGTCGACCATCGACCATCGGATTGACGATTTTGGCAGGGAATGGATCCCGGTTGGTCGCCGGTCATATATTTCACATCACAAGAACCGGAGGTTAAAACAAATATATTTAAAAAATATTTTCTCGGTTTTCAATAATCAAAAATACTTTCTATGAATATAATGTGATACTTTGTTTAGCAGCACGATTGAAACTGATATTTTCATAAATGTATGTGACTCACATTCTCTCTCTCGATATTATTCTTGACAGGTGGAATGAAATCATTCTTTGGCACGCCGCAAAATGATATGCACAGAATCTTAATGATTTAAAGGTCAAATCCACTCAAGTAAAATGTTGATTTGAATCAATAGAGCAAAATCAAACAAGCATGTCCCCCACTCACTATTTCCTTTGTTTTTAAATGTTTATATTATACATTATCTCAACTTTAACAGATTTGACAATAAGGACCAACTTGACTAAACCACAAAATGATAAAACATTGGTAATGCAATATGGTCATGGAGGAATAAGACTTTGTTTCACATGACAGTGAGGAGAAAATTAAAATATTACATAGTATGTATTACATTGTATGTAATATTACATACAAACGAAGTTATGATTGGGTGGTGTCATCAGTCCCCTCAAACGAAACATTGAAATGTAACGTTTGATTTTTCTCTTTTTATTCAAATAAACATTTTATTAGGATGAACTTGTCTTCTATTATGAAACTGTGACCCCTCGACCCCCAAAAACAATCTATTAACTAGAACGCTTGGCAATAGTGTGCCGAGAAGGGGTTGGATGCCCCCGCAGACAAAATTTCAGATTTTTTATGACCCCCTTTTGACTTGTCAGAAAATGTTTGTCCCTCCTGATGAGGTTTTCCCGGTAGACCACTGGCGCTTGGCTAGGACTCTCAGGCATCCAAACCAGTTTTGGATTCTTAATTACGACATCCACCCATTTGCAACATTCTAAATTTTAAAAAATGAATCTGTATTCCTAATCGCCCTTTTCTTGGAGTGATAGTAGGGACCAGTCCCTTTGAAGTGAACTGTGCTGTCCAATAGAGTGAATTATAGCTCATTCAGGAGTGAACTGTGCCTCCTTTTAGACACTTTCATTCCAAAAGAGGTAAAAACCACTGTAGACAGATGCAAATCTCCCTCGAAAATGAGTTCGTCCCACTCCAAGACGAGTGTGATTAGCGACCAGATAAGCTCTTTTCCACAAATAGAAAGAAACCTTAACCCTAAAACCACCGGGGGTTGAATTAACCCCCTCGACATTTTCCGCGACCCATGATTCCGCTGCACGAAATTTTTCCACCGCGCCACTCGCTGACTTTTTAGTTCGAAGTCTTGTGCATCTTTTGAGACCAAAATGTATGATGCCCGAATATGCGGTTGAAAAATTACGCAACATTACATAAGTGCATGTCAGACTGAAAATTGCCCCAAAACGTGATTTTGTGTAAAAAGTCAATGTAAATTGAGTTTTCTTATCTTATTCATAAAGTTATTATTTTTACTTTCAAATCAGCTGAAATTAATTGATTTTGCATAATAATTATGCTTCTAAAGAGATTCTGCTATAAATTTGGCGAAAAAACAAAGAAAAACAAAAGGTTGAGAAACAAAGAAATACATAAGAAATTCATAAAACAATAAAATACATAAGAAATTCATTTTCAAAGGCGAATTGTTTTCATTTGTAATTGTTAGCAATGGTATAAAGAATATCAACACAAACAAATCAGTATTAGGAGTTCTTTTAGCGAATTAGTGCCAAAAGTATGATTTACGCATAAATTAGCATAATTAATTCATATTTAAAAAATCTTATTATTATTTCGGAAAACTGACTTATTACACATCCCACACTTTTATCATGCCGATTTTCACGGCGTTCACGCGATCGGCGGCCTATATAGATATCAAGGAGGGGGGGGGGGTGGCTGTTATATCATAACAGCCAAAAAACCCGGCCTGGTTAGGGTTAACTTTCGTTCGTAATTGCAACAGTGAATAGGGGTATAATAGAACCAATATAAAATCGGTAGAAATTTACAATCAAGTTGTTGATTTAAAACTTGGTAATATTCATCGATCTATTTTTATTTAATAATGAATAATGTAATGGGTTTTTGTTCAACTTTTGTTTTCAAAACAATATTTTTCTTCAAATATATTTGATTTTGGGCCTCAATTTAACCGAAACTTTCACCCACGCCGTTTGAGGGTAATTTATCTGATATCTCCCCCAAATCCTCTCCATACCTACCAAAGATGTCCGTAAAGAAATTAATCACAGCACTTGACAAAAAGATAGATCTGCTCATCGCCAATCAAGTAGAGACATGAATATATCGTAAATTTTTGATGGACAAATTGGTTTGCTTCAAAGTCGAAGTTCTACTACTCGACTAGCACAATTTTATTGATTGATAATAAATAATGAAAAAATCTATTTACATAGTCATAATCAAATTAATTGAGATAAGGGAGAGGATTAAGTATTCAAGGGATTCAGGGAGGAAGGAGCAGGAGGACGAGAAGAATAAAAAAAATAAGAACATGGGAAAGTGAAGAAGAAAATAGAAGCTATAAGAAGAAACAACGCTGATGGCGCCCCGTACACTGTAATGTATGTAGTCTTTTTCGTCTGTTTCATCGTGCCTTTCAAACTGAGGAGAGAACCGCGCTGAGCAGGCGAACAATGATATTTTAGCCTTTTATAAGTCTGTGTCTGCTTCGTGGGATTCCACTCCGCCCGTTATCGTTCATCTCATGTGCGAAACGCAGGACAGTCGTTTGGGTTTGTTGGCCATCTCACACGTCAAGAGCAAATGATATTACTTGATTGTTACCTGAAAATTGATAAGCTGAGATTTTAAATCGAGCGTGTGGAGGATTCAGACAACATCAGAGGAAGACTCATTCACTCATTTGCAGTTGAGGTATGTACATGAAGATTCGCTGATTTCCTACGGTTCATGCCGGTCATGCCAGTGGAATGCCAGGGGAAGCTCTCCCTCTCTCTTATAACTCGCGCGAAAATTTAAGCTAAGAGATGAGGGAGGAACATATGGAACTAGTCCACGTGGACAGGGGTCAAATTGGTATAAAGGGTGCTCAGTTATAGCTTTAAATCAAAGTAATTGTCTCATTATTCATGTGTGCGGGTGCATGATCGCCGGTAAAATTGTGAAACATTATTAATTCTTATTATTTCTAATTTCCGTCATACTACTGTTACTGAATCAGGATATGATGTGGATAATGATTTATTGTTTACTGTACTGTGATTGAGTATGTGGGTTGAGAGCGATCTCGTCTTCTCATGTCAGTGTTCTGATCTCATTAATGTTGGCAGTGATATGTTATGATTATGATCATCTGTTTTTTTAATATGTCGATCGTGATTGAAAATCATATGTTTGGGTATGTACAGTATATATTTTGAGCAATCGCAGCTTTGTGAGTCTGATTGGTGCTTTGGAGCGCCCGGGTTTGAGCGTTGTCAGTGTCATGTTGACCTGTGCCTTTGGGTGAGTACATATCTCCGTGAAGGAGGAAAAAACAACTCCAAAACAGCTGATATATCAGCTAGCGGTGTCTATCATAACCATAAGTTCCATCCTAAATGAAAAAAAATACAAAAAAAAAACAATTCCTCCACAATCTTAGCGTTGTAAGTGATTATAATGTGTTTGTTTTTTTCTGTATTATTATTCAGTGAGCGTTGCTTGAGTTGTGAAAGATCTCGGTTCGCATTTTCAACTTTGGTGATTGTGTATATAAGATTAAACAAACCATTTTACACCGGTGTTCAATTCGTAATGTTAGTTCAACACCTGGTTGTGCTACACAACACTTTTTGATGTTGGATC
This sequence comes from Lytechinus pictus, assembly GCF_037042905.1. NCBI lineage: Eukaryota > Metazoa > Echinodermata > Echinoidea > Temnopleuroida > Toxopneustidae > Lytechinus > Lytechinus pictus. The sequence continues at coordinate 40,623,713 of NC_087251.1, read as the reverse complement.
GCACAGTTTGAATTGTATGTCCACTAAGCAATTAAATCAAAGAACAGGAAATCAACACACTGTTGCGACGTTTCGCCAAATATCAATTGGCTTCTTCGGGCGAATGACGATCCCGACGAAAGGGAGTAGTATGCCCACGTTTGAATAATTTGTATACAAGGAAATATATTATATAATATGAATGATCAATGTGAACACTTCAACGTGGACTTGAGCCAATTAAATGTTTTCACTTCCTGATTTTTATGAATGATCTATTATAATGATAGTTGATGTAGCTTGGTATTTTGTTAAAAGTGAAATACCGTTTGCATTATTTTATGACGACATTGAAGTCTTAAAGCAATATGGCTTTGGCTAGATCTATCCAAATAATGTAAGAAGTGAAGCACCAAGTCATCACTGATCTCATAAATCGCAATGCAAAAAGGGGAGATTCGACCAATAGCTTTCGTAGTTTTTTTTTCACTCAGTCAACCATCTTCCTAGCATCTTACTGAAATTATGGCATATTGCGTCGGTCCATGTATATTTGTTGGTGTGCCTCAAGGGTCACTTAATTTTTATTGTGTCGATTTTTTTTAAAAACAGGGGTTGCGAATGTTTTGCTCAATTAATTGGGAGAAGAATTATGGAAAGGATGGGAGCACGTGACTTTCTTTCCATGGAGCTACGAACGGAGTAGCTTCATGTTCTTTCTTGGTATAATGATACATACAAACCTCGCTGGGGCCCATTTAATAACGACTTAAAGCTATGGTAACTATGTAATTAGGGTACCACGGAAACATAAAACAACAAACGGACAGACATTGGGCAACTTATACTATAGACCAAATACCCTGGAGAGCGAATAGAGGAAAGACGAAGTATATAGACGAAGCGGCAATGAGATTCATTGACAATTAGACCAAATGGGTGTTAGACCACGTAGAGCTTAGACCAACCGGCATGACTGGTAATGTCGTTCAAAATAAATGGTAAATCAAAAGGGCTTTACCGCTGTGGTTTTAGAAAATAGAGACCAACTGATAATTAGTTAAGCTTATATTTTGTATTGATATACAGTTGAATGCGATGGATGAGTACTACAATCTATTGAGAGTAACTTCATTAAAAAACAACGATCTTAGTTCGCCCCCTGTTATGGCACTTTTCAGTAATTTGCCAAAATGTGCCGTAACTATGTTATGACATAATTTGGTTTACTGCACGTTTTGGTAAATTTACCTAAATGTGTAGGACTGTAATTACTGAAAAGTGCCATAACAGGGGACGAACTCAGATTGTTGTTTTTTATTGACTGTGTGTTATAAGTGGCTAGTCTAAAACATACATGTGTAGATAGAGAGGATAAAATTGCCAATGATGTTATTATTTGTGTAGACGAAATTAAGTGTTTCTGAGAGGAAAGTAACATATTTTGCTGCTTGATAATATAATTATTGCGATATGAATATAATCAGTAGTGAATTAACGTGTTATCATTAAGTGGTCCTGCATTACAATTATCATCATGTTCATGGATCTGTATATAACACGAAATATGCCCATGCGTTGAGTGAATGTGCGACATTATTCATTTAGAGAAAATCGACATGTTAAGCTATAATTTGCTCTTATTTCATGAATATTTCTCCCTTTGAATATATATGGTGAGAGCGTATTATATAGTTTTGTATTCCCATGTGTTACCACCACTGGCGTACCTAGGATTTTCCAGAAGGGGGGCACATTTTGTGGAGGATATTTCGTCCCTGAAAAAAATTGGACAAGCAAAAAAAAAGTTCTTCAACCACAAAAAAGGATTAAAGGATTTGACAAGCAAAAAAAAAAAAAAAAAAAAAGGTCTTCAACCAAAGAAACAAGGATTCCTTACCAGAAAAAAATTTGACAAGTCAAAAAAAAAAAAAAAAGGTCTTCAGGTTCAAAAGAGGGGGTACACGTCTGTTTTTATTGCATTTTTACATTACAAATTATGAATTTCGCTTCTCAAAGGGGGGGGGCACGTCCCCTGTATCAGTTGTGACTCGTCAGGGGGGGGGCAGGGATACGTCCCCTGCATGAGTTGTGACTCGTCAGGGAGGGCAGTCTTCCCCCCCCCCTTCCCCCTCCCTTAGGTACGCTAGTGGTTACCACTGAGAATAATGCCTCTAATTGATTGTGTCACCTCGTGAGGATCAAAGAACCATTATTATCGATTTTGGTTACCTCAGCACATTCTTAGGTACTTACTGATCAGTTAATCGATATTATGTCCCTGGTGTCATAAGAGCCTGTTTTCCCCACCATTCTAAGAAAGAATGCAAATGGGTCGGCCTGATTTATTTAAATTGTTCAATGCGTTCTTTTCTTTATCAAATAAATGTTTTGCTTATATCAGCACAAAAAAGGCAGATCCATCATTTTTCTCATGAACTTGAGTTTCATGAAATGAATATGTTGTAGTTCATGAGGCTATGGGCTACCCTTTCGTGTGATCTACAACCCTTTTCAGTAAGATTTGCACATTTAAAAAAGATTTTTTTAAACATCGAAGTAGGCATATACACTTATACAGTTCAGAATTTTAATACTGTAACTACGGGTTTAGGTCTATACCAGTCAGTCGCCGGTGAGGCGCACACAGTACTGGACAAGCTATACAATGACTTTCACATCCTACCGGGTACCCATTTAGCACCTGGGTCGAGAGTGGCAAAGTGTGGATTAACGCCTTGCCAAAGGACGCCAGACCGCGGTGGGATTCGAACACACGACCCTCTGTTTACAAGGCGAGAGTCAGAACCACTACACCACGGCTCTTCCTTCATCAATTTAATTGATAATTCAATTAATAATATTTTTGATATTCTTTGTACGGGGAGGATAGTAATGTCCTTATATGAATTTTCAAGTTTTCCGACGATTTTTTCTCCCTGGATAGTGTGTGCCATGAGACATGATCAATAAAACATAAAATGAGGTGATTATTAAAACATAACTCAAAAGCATTTGTCTCATAGTCAATTTGTTTTGCCCAGACAAAATACAGATGATTCAAGCCATTAGTGCTGGGAGGCATTCAGGCAGTATAAAACCATGAATTATTCTGTTGATCATGCATTTTGGCGAATAAAAAGTACAAAGAGGTGTAGAGCTGTAAAAACATTATTATTGCCATCAATGCAGTTTGTATTCAAAAGTTTTATCAATTGAAAGAAAAACTGTTTCTGTCATGTACTTAGGCTTTTATTCAAAGGAACGTCAAACAATATTGCTGAACGAGCAGAAAATGATTTTTTTTTTAAAAATAATTTTGGGTTAAAACCGAAGCTGTGGCGTAATAAATAAAAAAATGAAGGCACAAAATAATGGCGTATGTGGGATAAAAATTCTCAAACGTGAGCGAAAGAAAAAAAAGCCTTTTTAAATGAGAATCTGACTTTGTGATAAATTAGAAGAACGAGCCTATAATTTTTTTTAAAGCTGACATGTACATATTTGTATTCTTCATAACAAACTGATTTTTTTTTGTCTCGCCTTCATGGCAGAACGAGACTATACGCGCCACTTTTCCGACGGCGGCGGCGTCGTCAACATTGAAATCTTAACGAAGGTTACGTTTTTGAAATGTCATCATAACTTAGAAAGTATATGAATCTAGTTCATGAAACTTGGACGTAAGGGTAATCAAGTATTACTGAACATCCTGCCCGAGTTTCAGGTCACATGACCAATGTAAAAGGTCATTTAGGGTCAATGAACTTATAGACCCATGTTGGGGGAATCAATATCGAAATCTTAACCAAGGTTAAGTTTTTGAAATGTAATAACTTCGAAAGTATATGGACCTAGTTCATGAAACTTGGACATAAGGGTGATAGTGTATCACTGAAGATCCTGCCTTATTTTCAGGTCACATATAATAATAATAATGATAATAATAGTGATAACGTTTTATTTACCCATGCAGGGTAGCCACTTCAATCATAAGACTGCTCTACCAGCGGACCCTGCATAACATAATATGTTATTATTACCCTTCTCCAGTCTAAATGCTGAGCGCCAACCAAGAAGGCAGATTGTCCCATTTTTATAAGTCTTTGGTATGACTCGGCCAGGGATCGAACCCACGACCTCCCGTTCATAAGCGGACGCTCTACCACTGAGCCACCATGCCCGGTGGCTCATGACCAAAGTAAAGGTCACCTAGCGTCAATGAACTTTGACCATGTTGGGGTATTTGTGGAATTGTCATCATAACTTCAAACTTTTATGGATCTAGTTCATGAAACTTAGACATAAGAGCAATTAAGTATCTCTGAACATCATGTGCGAGTTTGGGGTCACATGACCAAGTTCAAAGGTCATTTAGGGTCAACGAACTTTGATAACGTTGAGGGTATTTGTGGAATTGTCATAACTTAAAAATTTATAGATCTAGTTCTTGAAACTTAGACATAAGAGCAATTAAGTATCCCTGAACATCATGTGCACGTCACGTCACGTCACATGACCAAGATCAAAGGTCATTTAGGGTTAATGAACTTTGGCCGCGTTGTTTTTTGTTGTTGAATTGGCATCATAACTTAGAAAGTTTATGTAGTTCATGAAACATAGACATAATGGTAATCAAGTATGGATTATTGTTTTTCCCATGTCATGTCACATGATCACGGTCAAAGGTCATGTTGGGTCAATGGACATAGTATTTTATTATCATATGAGTGTTTTCTTTTGTGAATAATTATTTTATAGCTTATTTCAAAGTCAGCACTGCACTGCGAATCGCGTAATGAAGGCGAGACCGCCAGAGGCGTACCACTTGTATGGATTTATGTTTACGAAAAATGTGGAAATTTGGGAATGGAAGAAAATAAGGTTTATTTGAATTGAAAAAAAAAGCAGCAAAATGAACAAATATCATCATATTCACTCTTTGTATTCGTTTGTTGTTCATTAATAATTTGATTTTGTTATTTATCTGTAATTCGTTTTCATTTCAGCAAGACATAATGTTTTTCATAAAATCCATGTATCTATCCTTTTCATTATCTTTTCTTTCCTTGTGTCCTTCTCTTTCTTATATTTACTTGGTCATGGAAGGGGAGGTCATGAGGGAAGGTCCCCAAGTTGCGATGTTGCATCCTTCAAACAAAGTTTCGAGATACGCACACAGATCATATTTTATAACTCAAGTGATTATTTCGATCTATGCCAATTTTTTCTTTTCTCCTTTGGCATGTTTGGGAAATAAATCCTAATGTGAGGAGACATTGGGTATATGTGGTCTATCATTTTTTTTTTAAGATATAGGCCCATATACATCTTGAGGTCTGTCATTGAACTCGTGCACCCTCCTCCCGTTTTCTCCCCATCCACTTTGTCTTCCTAATTGAATCATTTTAATCCAATTCTATTCAACTTATTGAGTTTTTCCAGATTAGACTACACACGGTGTCAGCCGCTCAATGTAATCAGAACTCTTCTCAGTAGAGAATTTCCCTTCTCCCCCCCCCCCCCTCTCTCTCTCACTGGCTAACCAATGGGAGAATGATTCACGACAAAGAAAATGTAGAAAAGAAAAACAAAATCGAAAAGGGAGAAACGTAAGTTGGAGAAAATAAATATTATATCATTTTCTGAATATGATGTAAAAGCTCAAAATCTATCCCGATTAGATTTTGGTATTAAAAAGGTGAACAGTTTTGCTCTATCCGCCATTATTTTTTGCTTATTACGCCACTACCTCTTCCTCTGTTTTGTTGTGATGCGTCGAGAGAAATCATTAGTTTCAGACGAAAGCGAGGACGAATTACGATTGAAAGGTGTGGATGGTTTGTGATGGCGAAAGAAGGGGCGTAGTGTTACCGTGAGAAGTCCAAGAGGGTGCGATACTTGTTATGACACCATTGTTCAATTTTCCCATCGGTAAGACTTACTTGATGAAAGATGAATTCCATATAGTAAGACAATGGAAATGTCATTACTATTACCTATAATTGTGGAAGTAGTTTTCTTACGTCTGGGTCTCGACTTAAAACAGCCACTTTGGCTGAAATTTTAAAGATACTACTTGAAAATGAGCAATTTTTTTATTTACATCAGAAAGAGGGATAAACATGATATACTAATAATGATAACACAGGCCGTCCCCGCGATCGACTCACATGCGTGAATAATAATGATGATAATATTGATAATGACAATTATCATATTTGATATATATTATTTACTCTGTGCGAAATTCTCTATGCAGAGACCTAAAGGAAAACGAGAAATATAGGTAAGAAATACAATATAGGAGGCATTAAATGGGTGCGTTTTCTGCATGGTTCCGTTATTTATTATATTGGGATACCCTCATAAAGTTAACCATTTTTGTTTCGCCTGCACAGCAAAGCGAGTCGATATAGGCGCCGTTTTTCCGACGGCGGCGGCGTCGTCAACTTGAAATCTTAACCAAATTTTAAGTTTTGGAAATGTCATCATAAATAAGAAAGTATATGAACCTAGTTAATGAAACTTGGACATAAAGGTAATCAAGTATTACTGAACATCCTGCTTGATTTTGAGGTCACATGACCAAGGTCAAATGTCATTTAAGGTCAACGAACATTGATCATGTTTGTTGAATTGCTATAACTGAAAGTTTATGGATCTTGTTCGTGAAACAAGGACGAAAGGGTAATCTAATATGACTTATTGTTTTGCACGAGGCTTAGATCACATGGTCAAAGTTAAGGGTCATTTAGGGTAAATTAATATATTGTTTTATTATCATATAAGAATGGTGTTTTGGTGTGAATTCAATAGTCGTTTTCAAAGGTCAGCACTGTTGCTATTAATTCGCGTAGTGCAGGCGAGACTGCCAGAGGCGTTCCACTTGTTATCGTTTATTTAGTATTTTTTATTGTTAATTATGTGTAATGCCAAAGTGCATTTCATACTAACTGTAGCTGTGTTCACGGTATCAATGAAGTTATTAATCTTGTTAACATGTGCTGTTGGATATTTGTATCGATCACCGTAGAGCTGTTTCTCGATTTTTTTGTCTTTCCCCTTTCACCCCCCTCCCCCCAGGAACTCAACCACATAGCTTATTTAAAAGAAAAGAAAAAATGGACGGCCTCCATCTCTTCTTGTTTGTGTGACTGTATTGCGCACTGCAGAATATAAATTACTATTTGAATCTGAGCCAAGCCTTTGACACGATGTTCATACTGGGGATTTCATTGTGTTTTATCCGCAATGACACCAATGCAAAAATAAAAAAAATCAATACACTGATTTTGAAGTGAGATAATGTATTTAGGAAGAAACTATAGAATACATGAACTCGTGATGACTTCCTGATAACTATTTTCATTAAAAAAAAAAGGAGAATGATTGTAAAGTTGTTCGATTTACGTTCATACCGCGTGAATCGATTTTTCAGGTATACTTCGGATGATGGTTCCTGCTGATGACTTTCAACCATTCCCAAAGAATCACGAATGATGCCTTTTATCATAAAAGGCAAATCGATTTTCTCTAATGAATCCAGATAAACATATACCACTAAGATATGATTATGATCATGTTGTGAACGATGACCTCATGACCTGACATTGTGGCCCCAAACTTTGCGATCCGTTGGGAGTTGTTATGGTTCATAATTATGTAGACATAGCTTGATTCACCTATCAGTATAACAATGAAGAGACGATATAATTGGCATGTTTCTATGAACACACTGATATTATTACTCTCAACATGATGAAGAGGGCATGTATATATAGATCAAACGATAATATCCGAATCATTGAACTAGAACCATTCCCTTGATGGTGTAGTTGCAAAATAACATGGATGATGTTTGGGCAAAAGCACGTTAATGTTCGCAGTCCTTTGTTTCACTCCTTTTCGAATTCATAATGCCGTGTGAGTAAAAAGAAACAAAAACAACTTGACACCTCACAAACCCCCTATTTAAGGAAAAATATGTTATGAACGCATATTCATTATATATGGCCTGAAAAGTTAGAGTATCTTCTTCCAAATTATTTAGGCCAATACCATAATTATGTAGTAATAATAATGATTATCTGTTCAAGACATATTTTTTCCTCAAATTTGGGATTTGTGAGGTGTCATTTTTTTTTTTTTTTTTTTTTTTTTTTTTTTTGGGGGGGGGGGGGCTCGCACGGTACATTAATGTTCACTTTGAGATCAGTCGGTATCACTTGTCTTGCCATCTCGATAATCCTCGATGTTAGCCATGTACAGTAACCACCCCCCCCCCCTCTTTATCGCTATCACAAACCATCAACACCTTGCAATCGTAATACCACAGAGGTCCATGCTAATACCAATAGGGGCAGTGGAACGGCTTTGAAAGTGGGGATGGGATAAGCCGCGTGCCCCCAAAAGGGACAATAGATGTCCCTATAGCTCTCAGGTTCTGCGGCCCCTTGATTCGTATAGTATTTCATCTTCTTCGATCATTCATTCAATTTAATCCACTTCGTTTTTGTAGGCCTACCTGTCTTGATGGCAATCGCCAAGAACATATAGTAGACTTTGAGAATGCCGGGGCAGCGGAAGCGGGGGGGGGGGGGGCACTTTTTTTTTCCAAAATCGTGTACAAAAACGGATGATTGTGATTTTTGCATGATCAGCCCCCCCGTTCCGCGGCCCCTGGAATGGGCTTATTATCAAAAACCTTTATACACGCAGTCATATATGTTCGCGTTTGAGTTTACGTTTTTATTGTTTGGGTGAATGTTCATAATTATTAACGTTCCTGTAAGCCACCGTTTCAGAAGTGAATGTATAGGCTCATAATACATGTATTGTGAGTGATGGTGCATTCATGATTATATTTGGCCACGCGTCCACTAAACCACGTGTTCGCGAAATCACAAGGCCACTGATGGCGGGAAAACTAGGTGATTGAATTACACTTACGCGCGCTCCCGTGCGGAGGCTCTCTATTTGTGTATCATTTTCATCAAGGAACTTTCGAAGTAGGGTCCATGCTTTCATCATGCTAAGCTATTTATACCAACTGGAATGCTTGCTATATACTAGGGCCTATTTTTATTCAGTAAAAATGTTAAAATATAGTTCATTACCCGAGAGTTATTCATGAATAGATACCTTTAATAACATTAATACACTGAATTAAGGAAGTATACGAATGCATAAACATCTTCTACACTTGAATTAGTGCAGGTTGTTGAGTATTATTTACTTGTTTATTTATTATTTTCATTTATTCTATACTCCATGGTTGGCCTATTCAGTTTGTAAAAAAACTGCTTTACAAAGGCGCCCTGCAGTTAAACAAATATTGAAAACATCGCAAACTACTAACAAACATCGAGAGTAGAAAAATATTGATGGATAACACTGCGAAAATGCTATTGAATCAATCCGAAAGGCTTTGTATAGATTAGTTAAGTTGTTTTTATAAATCTAAAGAGGGATGTACAAGACTCTGAATAAAAATTGGATTTTCTCTTACATTTTGTACTTGCGTGGTGAAGCTGGAGGGGGCAATTTGAAGAACAATGTGTCTGTTTGTTCACTTCTTGGCCCGCTTCTTTGAGAGGTGATATCTCCTTGGTTTACACTACCATGACTACTATGGACCACGGTTACACACTCTTGCATGTATGATCGGAACTTGAAGTTCTTCTGTCAACAAAAAAGGTTGGAAGAAAGATGGAAAGGTATACCATGGACCTACTACATGGGTATACCAAAAAGTGAAAGGGTGAATAGAGAGAGCGGTGTGTGTGTGTGAGGGAGGGTGTGTGTGTGTGTGTGTGAGAGAGAGAAGGGGGGGGGGTGGGGCGGGTCGAAAGTTCTCAGGGTAGGAGCTTCATTCTCGATATCAAGTCATATTGACAACGCATTTACAAACATATATAATGTGGAAAAGGCAATTTACAATGCAGTGAAAGGTAACTGAATGGATATGGTACCTCGCTTTTTTGAAGAATCATGCATGGAAAAAATATTATTCTATGACAACTCTTCATGATTGATGAATACTACTATCCAATTATTAACGCAGATGTTTGTTTTTTTCTCTCTCTCTCTTCCCGCCAAACATTAAACAGTATGTTTGTATGAACTGTTTCTGAGCTTACGCGGTGGATGCCTTAAAATCAATACATAGGCATGGATGGTAAATGGGAGGGGTGTACAAAAAGACTGGGTCGTTTACTTTTACTTTTATTTACTTTTACTTTTATCCAACGATGCTTGTAGGACTATGCCTGTTCATCGATCCAAGGGAATAAACAGTATGCTCCACACTATCAGTTTCAATTAGTTGCATGTGGCAAGTAGTAGCATGTGGCAAGTAGTTGCACATGGCAAGTAGTTGCATGTGGCAAGACATAAAGTCCATTACTCAAAGTCGTAAACAAAAGCAATATCTTTCCAGTGATTATCAAGCCGATTCTTAAAGGAATTTACAGAAGGTGCTGAAACCACATTTTCTTGTAATAAGTTGATAAAGAGCAAGTTGCTTTGAATGTGGGATAAGAATAAAACTAGCATAACGTCGAAAAATGTCATCATTATTGAATGTAAAAGAGGAAAGTTATGAAATTTTAAAATTTCGGACAACACTGCCCTCCCATCACACACACGATGTCGCTGCCAATAGTAACAATAACGTTTTATTTACCTATTTACTTCAGTTAGAAAACTGCTATTCCAGCATTCCCGGCATAACATATTGACAGACCATGACAGGTGTAGTAATCTATCGCTATGTTAGGTTTTTTTTATAGGTCAAGTCCAACCCAGAAAAATGTTGATTTGAATCAATAGAAAAAATCAAACAAGGATAATGCTGAAAATTTCATCAAAATCGGATGTAAAATGAGAAAGCTATGAAATTGTATAGTTTTGCTTGATTTTCACAAAACACGGTAAGATGCAAATGAGAGAGTCAATGGTGTGCCTCACTCACTATTTCTTTTGTTTTTTATTGTTTGAATATTACAATATTTCAATTTTTACAGATTTGACAATAACTTATAAGGATCAAATTGACCGAACCATAAAATGCAAAAACAAATGTAATTTTACATGTGCAGGAGGAATAAAACTTTGTTTCTCATGGCATTGAGGAGAAAATTAGAATATTGCATATTTCATTATTAAAATATATAAGAAACAGTGAGTGGGTGACTGGGTGATGTCATAAGTCCCCTAATTTGCATACCGACCAGGATGTGCATATAATTGTCTTATGAAATACTGTCATCACTTTCTTATTTTACATACGATTTTGATAAAACTTTCAGTGTTATCTTTTTCTCTTTTCATTCAAATCGACTTTTTTCTGGGGTGGACTTGTCCTTTAAGGAAAAAGCATATAGCACCACACTGATTAACAAAAGAAATAATCGACAATAAAACAAATGCGTATCATATGTCTGTACACTTTTGGCTGAGGGTGCCAATGAGACATGATAGGAAGGACCAGACGCCCGCCAATGATTTACGGTCCCCTTAATTCGATGGAATCAACTGCCCATCCAATTACGCCAAATTTCATCAACAGGAACATTGAAGTCCCAACTAAAAACTTATTTGCCCCTCTCCAATTAACAGTTTAATAGTGTGTTTTATCAGGAGGATTCAAATTTTTATTCGTTTTCTTTTTCATTAATTAATAAATTATTGTTTGTGTGTATTATATGTTTACTTTTCCTGAAGCGCCGTGAGCACCGAAAGGTGGACCTGTGCGCTATACAAGTAGCCATCATCATCATTATTATTATTCTGTGAAGAATACTTCATGTTACTTTGTGCCAAAACAAGATCTGAAGAAAAGAATCCTTAAAGGTCAAGTCCACCCTAGAAAAAAAAGGTTGATTTGAATCAAGAGAGAAAAAACAAAGAAGTGTAAAATGCTGAAAGTTTAATCAAGATCCGATGTAAAATATGACGTATTTAAGTTTCACTTATTTTGCACAAAACACTTATATGCAAAACTCAGTGATATTTAAATAAGAGAATATATGATGTCTCACACTCACTATTATGTTTTTTATTGTTTGAATTATACATTATTTCAATTTTTACAAATTAGACAACAAGGACACCCTTGATTGAACAACAAATGTTAGAAAAATGGTGATTCCAATTTCCACATATTCAGGGAGGAATAATAAAATTGAGGAGAAAATTAAAATATTTCATATAATAAAACAACAACAAAAGAAATGGTGAGTGGATGACGTCCCCTTATTTGCATACATACCAGAATGTGTATGTAATGTTTTGTAACATTAAACAGAACTCAAAAATGTTATAACTTTCTTATATCCCATCCGATTCTGATGATTTTTCTGTCAGTGTTATGCTTGTTTTATTATTTATTTTTTATTCAAATCAATTTTTGTCGGGGGTAGACTTATCCTTTTACTAATCTGTAATGTACTGGGTAGATTGACAATGGTGGAAGAAAATGTAAATTTGTAAACCGAAAAGGGGCGTTTTGTTTACGATGAATTTTCAATCACCTTTTATGATGCCGAACATTTATATTGTATAGAGCTGTATCTACAGGAACGCAATTACCCTTCAATTGCAATAAAGTTATATCCCTCACTTTACATTATGATTTTTTGTATCTGTATGAGTGCTGTCAATATTGATCGCAAATCTTTTAATTTATTTTTATATTTCAAGGTGCAAACAGTTGTCCCCTTTTTGCCAGAACAAACAAGAGATTATTCAGAGAAACTATAGACATCTATACGTCATATGTTATAAAGCAGATCGATCGACCGTTATTCCCCGTTTCCATACGACCTTAACAGACTTTAAAAGTGTTGAGTTCGCAGGGTGGTGAAACTTGGGATAAGGTCGTGGAGATGAACATTTTAATTGGTGGCAGCGGTGGGATGGAAGAAACAATGATAATTGGGCGTTGCCACACTGTAGCTTATATAGGGGAAGTATGGCCCAAAGATATAGCATATGACCTCTATCTCGAGAAAAGCAAGAAATTATTCTCCAATCCTTCGAAGTGGAATTTGTGTCCCTAAAAGCGATGTCCGGCATGTGCCATCACATCGAATAGTCGCGTCCGGTCGGGCAATCGCGAAACCCGAACATTCGATAAAATGGGCCCCTAAATTCCGGAACGGTCGGGTCCAGTTTGCCCCCCTTGCTCTATGGCTCATAATTTTCACAAAATATTGGGTAAACTGGACCTGACCTTTCAGGAATTTAGGGGGCCCTTTTCTCAAATGGCCGGGTGTGATGACACAAACCGTTTATCCTAGGTTCCTCCCACCATTTGACGTTTGATACTTTATCATAGGCTGTTCATTATTCATAGGCCTACTTTGTTTTGCCATTAATTGTATTGAATAATTTATATAACTATTGCATAACAGTACACAGTGCTTAGAACATTATGTAATGGTATGAAGCGTTATACATGAATGTTGCATGTTTCCTTATTTCAATTTTATGTTTGCGAAATATATCTCATAGCAAGGTTCAAATTCCTGATACTAGAATATCAAATTAGACTATTTTATTGATTGCAAATAATGGCATATTAATTTTCTTCATTGCGTAACCAATATCCCTCTTCTATTTGACTTTATCATGACTGAATACATCTTCGATTTATTGAAAAAAAAAGGATAATCCATTCCTTCCCGCTTATATCTGCTTGTCTGGCGATTGGGTGTTGAGAAAGTGACAATAAGTTAATATTGTAGTATGACTATATAAGTGCCGAAGCATTATTTTGATTCACGTATTAATTTCAAATATAATGAAACGATAGTGAATAGGCCGGCCTGTGTTTGAGATTGAGATTGAATGCTTATGGACTTCTTGCATTTTCAGCTTGCTGAATGGGAGACATGAACCACGACTCTGCGGCAATGGCTCCTGTAGCCAAAGAACTAAACGAGAAGGAGCTACTGAATAAGAAGATGGAGAAGGAAGATGGAAAGAAAGACCGTGGCACCTGGACCAGTCAACTGGACTTTCTGCTCGCTCTGATAGGAGCATCTGTTGGTCTTGGAAACGTCTGGCGTTTCCCTTATCTGTGTTACAAGAATGGCGGAGGTAGGTATCATGTATTCAATGATCAATCAGAGATATATTTTCTGCATATAGGTTCTAAATTTAGTTTACAAGATCATTTTCTCTTGTGATTGAGGTGTAGGCCTTGATTGATGTTTACAATCAACAATTAACCACTATGATGAATCAAAGGCGGTAAACTTAAAGATTTACAACGGAGCTTGTAACGTTATCACGTTTATTTATTCGTTAAATATTGTGTTTGTTCAAACATCTTTTCTACAATGGGTTCTACAACGTTACATCACAATATTGTTTTCTGTCAGTGTTTTTGTTGATTAGACCTTGTCACGTTATATTACGTATTTGTCATGTACTTTTGTTTGTTCAAACGTGTTTTTTTTAAGAATACAGTTAAATGGTTTGAATGAAATGGTGACAGCTTGTGTTAAATATGATTCACACATAGCATTTGATGATAGCTTAAAATAGAATGAGTGAAATTTATTATTGTCAATTTGATAATGGCACGGGGTTCATATCCTATTCAAAGCGATGGTTCTTTGGCAAGACATAGGTCTACATCACCATACTCCACCCATGTATGTAGTAGCAAATAGTCATTACAAGTGGAACGCCTTTGGCATTACACGATTCAATATTTTGATATACCAACAGTGCTGACTTTGAAAACAGCTATTGAATAATTATTCACCAAAAACACTCGTATGATAATAAAATACTATGTCGATTGACCCAACATGACCTTTGACCATAGTCATGTGACCTAACACATGTGCAAAACATACTTGATTACCCCTATGTCAATGTTTAATGAACTACATACGTGTAGATCCACGAACTTTCTAAGTTATGATGCAAATTCAACAAATACCCCCAAAACGGCCAAAGTTCATTGACCTTAAATGACCTTTGATCTTGGTCATGTGACCTGAAATACACACAGGACATCCAGGGATACATTGTTACTCTTATGTCCAAGTTTCATGAACTGTATAGATCCATAAACTTTTAAAGTTATGATGATAATTCTCAAATACCCTCAACATTATCAAAGTTCGTTGACGCTAAAATGACATTTGGCCTTGGTCATGTGACCTGAAACTCAGGCAGGATCTTCAGTGATACACTATTACCCTTATGTCTTAGTTTCATAAACTATGTCCATGTACTTTCTAAGTTATGATGACATTTCAAAAACCTAAACTTGGTTAAGATTTCAATGTTGACAACGCCGCCGCCATTGGAAAAGCGGCGTCGATAGTCTCGCTCTGCTTTGCAGGTGAGACAATAAAACGCAGAAGTGCCTTACTATTAAAGCCATAATACTGTGGATATCTGATAAATATGGGCTTTACATAATTTGCCATTATTGTTACTGTTACTTTTATTACTGTTATGATTGTTATTATCATATATTGTTATTAATTACTGATATTCATTAGTAGTACTAATAGTAGTAGCAGTTGTAGTAGTAATGTAGAGCTGAGAAATATTCAGATTTTTTTTTCCACTTACATCGCTCTCTATGGCCTCTGCACAGTTTTCGAATCATAGGCCTATACCAGTTTTGGCACTTTGTCCATTTCCCGTTTGAAATCATCCCAAATCATGATAAAATCCGAGTTCTTCTAAGAAACATTTGGTTCAATTACCACTTAGCCCATTTATTATTTTTCCTTCTTTTTACACTTCCACATGGTACCTTTGTTGAAAATACAATATAATATATTCTTTCCACAGTATGTGATTGTCAACACAATATATGCCACAAAATTTATATATATACGATAATAATATTCCATGGAATTGTCATATTTAGTTAAGGAGACAATTTTTATAAAGTGTAACAAAATTTCTAAGGAAGCAATTGATTCGTACATTCGTGCGATGGGAGACATTCAATGCACCTGAGTAAGACGTACCACAATTTTCATGAATTTGGTTTCTTTTAGATTAATTATATTTGTGTGTTTTTCCATATCATAATGATGTCATACTTTTCGATATAGTTAGCCCATTTATGATAATTTTGTTTTGTCTAATTCCCAGTCAGACAATAAACCTACTCATTTCATCTAATTGATCCATTTGTTTTAACATCAATGGCCCGTATTCTAAACTCGGGTCTCATTTAAACTCAGGTCTAAAGTTGTAGTTTAAGTATGGAAAGCCAATTGTGACATAAATCACTAACAGTAGAGATGTAATATTTCAGCTCAGTTGACTCTCAAATCATTCTCAATTGTCTAGGAGTTATGAATAGATAATTGTCTTCACAATCAAAGAACCAGGAAAGAGCAGAGTAAACAAGAAACATACAATGCAATATTAATTTTGACACTTTTGGCTTCCCATAACTTTAGCACAGACTTAGACCATGGTCTAAGTTAAACCTGACTTCAGAATACGGGCCAATGAGTCTATAGGGCTATATGACTAAATAAACGATGGACCTAGGTCCAGCTCCATGGTCCATGTATGCACTATTCATGGGCCACATTTTTAGAGAGTGCGAAAAATTCAAGATACGTATCGAATGTTAAACGATCTGGGCATTAGACCCCATGGCAGTTAGCCCCAATTGAGGGACAGATATACCAAAATTTAGCAAACGGGCTGAATTGATATGGGTTACCGTTTCCCTATGATGGGGTTAGTCGGTTTGATAAACACTGCTAGTAAACCAACGGCTCGATTCTCAACACCTTCATAAATCTAACTTTTTGACTTTATCGGAGATAGTGAGCTATACTTGTCTGATAACCGTTTTACGATGCCCTCTTTGCCAAGATCAGGGACAACAAACTGACGAAGTATTTAAGACACCTCCAACCCTGTCATAACTTCTTTTAGAATGACCATGGACCTTGTAGTAGGTCCATGGTAATGACGTAGTGGCATCACGTGGGGAAACTATGACATGCAAATGCGAAGTACCTAGAAATATGACAAATTATAATCTTATGTAATCAATCATAGAAGTGGAAATTCAATTGCAAAAACATGTGGGGTACCCGGTAGGATCATTCGATAATGTAATGCATAGAAACTATAAAAACCTTTAATAAAACGCCACAAAACCATTCATTTTAATCGATAAATTAAAGATTCTGGCCATCCATAATTTGACTGCTATTCTTTGTTTTGAGACCCTTATCAAGATTTTGATAAATTCTATCCGCTACTTTATGCATAAAAATTTGTCAAATCATTATATATCGGTATCTTGGGATTTATACAATTTATGTTACTCTATTTTGATGATATTTGGAATCATAAAAAGCGTAGAAGTACCACCATTTTACCAAAAAAAATTATGGTTCACTTCCATGATCTATGAAAAATTGATATCCCGGGGGTACCCATCTCAGCGTTCACATGTGATTTTTGAGTCATGAAATGAATTATTCATAATTTCATTTTCTCAGCAATTGAATGCTCAAGTTTCCGTGGTTTAAGTATGTATGATGCATATTTTGCCTCTACTATACAAGTATTATTATTAATATTATTAGTATTATTATATATCATTGTTATTAGTATTATATGCATTCCCCAATTCATCACAATAATTAAGTTTAATCATGGTTTTACTTTTTGAAAATTATGCTATTTTGTGACTAAGGCTACGTCTCGTAGCCTTAACTGGACGTTGTGGCGTGCGCCTGTAATCCAAGCTATGTGGGGGAAGTTACAAATTGATGCAGAGGTTCACGGTTCGAGCCCTGGTCACATCTTTCGGATGGTGACGTTAAAGGTCGGACCCAGACGTAAATAATCATATCTGATTGATACACGTCTGACAAAACTCAAATACACATCGTCTACTCTTTATGCCGATAGTATCGAGGATTCTAGTTAGGAAACCTTACGTGAAACGGTTTGGAGCTAACTCCGTCGGATAAAATGACTAACCTGTCCCGGTGTTGAGAAATGGGCCCAACGTGGATAAAAACCAATGTAACTACCTCCATCTCCATTCCATCATTCCATTCCTTGTTTTTATTTGGCAATAAGTCATGATTGACTATTTTTGCCACCCACTGTATGAAAAGTAGGGTAACAATTTTATTTATTATTATTATTTTTATATTACTTTTTTCCAATATTTCTTGTATATTCATTCCTTAAAAAAAAAAAAACATTTAAATACATATGAAACAAAAAACTGAGGAATAAGATATCAGCAAACAATAGGGGGATTACTTCCCGAAAACGATAAGGTTGTTGATCGACGATCTATGAGATATTATATAAAAGAAAATCATTCTAACAAGAGGGGATAACGTTTTAACAAGTTTTTCGGTACTTTGAATTCTTAGTGTACCAAGCACCATTTGTGATATATTCAGCCTTTTTTTTTTTTTTTTTTTTTTTGTTGTTGATTAGTTACAATTCAAATATTCTCAGTGGCCTAAGATATATTTCCTGGGGTTATATTGACCCATAAAGTAAAGACGGAGAGAGAAAGGATTTATGATATCAAGAAGTGATAAGATAGGAAAAAAAAACTGATTTGAAATGACTGAAAGAGAGACAGGCAAAGAAAGAAGAGCCCCCTCCCACACCCGTACCAGAGTTACGGGGTTACGGCTGTCCCGTCGGTGGATTCAGGTCCATCAACATCTTGAGGTTTGATCTTTCCAGGGTAAAACGCCTTTAACCTACCTACATGGAAAATAAAAAGGGGCCCTTGTGGGAGGAAGCCCTTCCTCCTCCTTGTGACCCTCAGTCAGTCGATTGACACTTGTCTGTATGGAAAAAGAGCCTTCAAACATGAAATCCAGCAAATACAAAAGGGAAGTGTCAATACACTTTGGTGGTTATTTTATTATTTTAATTTTGTTTCTATTACTTTTTTAATATATATTTTTTTGTCATAACTATTAATTTATCCTTTCTTCTCTCCCTCTTTTGCAAAGAAAAAAGAAAGAAGGAAACCCCAGCAAGACACAGGGAGATGTCTTCCTTTTTCTTTCTTAAAGTCAAAGCTTTAACAAAGATAAAACATAATCTATCACATTGCATAATATTGACAGTAAATTATATAGTGTGGGATGCTTTGCGACCAATCATCCAAGGTTAGTTGCAAGATATTGTGGGCGGTTAGAGATGAAAAAAGTATTATAACATATATCGTGTGTACATCCAACGCGCGACTGATTAAGTTAATGAATAATAATTGCAATAGTTATATAACTTCCAATAGCTGATATATATACATGCATATACCCACACAAATATATACATATATAAATTTTCAAATATAGTAGTATGTAAGATATGATTAAGTAAAGAAAATATATTTCTAAAATCATTTCGCTATTGAGCGGTGGCCACGAAGTCATTACATTTTGTAATACCTCAGAAAAGTCTTGCATTGATGACAAAAGTCTTCTCAGTGAAATATTAATTTCATAATCATGAGACAATTAACTGATAAAGAAGAGAACAAGATAGCAACCAAAATTCTGCATAGCTAGCTACCTAGATTTACCGTTTCTCAAACAATCGCTTTGTCCTTAAAGCGGACGATGGACTTTTGCTTTTTGTTTTGTGCACTTTTCAGTAAAGTCATTATTTCCTTAGTATCAGTTATATGGGTTTCGACAAGTAACATAGACCTTTCTATAATGTATTTTCGGCATTCAGTGAGGAAATGACTTACAGTTTCAATACACCCATTACAATTATTGCAACATCCTGTTGGATGCATTTTCAATTTAAAAAGATCTTCGTTCAAACCTACTACTCCGAGTCTTAATCCATGAACAATACTCTCCTCAAATCTTGTTAAAAAATACAAATGTGTTTTGTTAACGGCAGGTTGTACCTGTCTCAGAAAGGTGTGCGATGAATTCCACCTATCTTGCCAGAGGGTGATATACTTATCCGTAATAATACTCTTTATTTCAGAGAGAGATAGTTTATTAAATATTTCAATGTTGTTTTGTAGTGCAGCTTTGGCGTAATCATAGAGCTATTAACTGTTAATAGCTCCATGGCGTAATGATCTGCCATTTCATTCCCATGTAGACCACAATAGCTAGGGATCCATTCAAGGTGGATGTGTTTCCCTTGATAGTTTAATTTAGTAGATAAAATTATAATTTCCGTGACAAAGGATATATCCTTTTCTTCTTTTATGGCCTGTAATGCGCTCAATGAGTCAGAGAAAATCACAATTCCGACGAATACATCGATATCCTCGAGCCAGTTGAGTGCAAGGACGATGGCTGCTAATTCAGCTCTGAATGATGATGTATGGTTCACCAGCCTTTTTGCTTCATGGATGGAGAAAGCTGGTACATAAAAGGAAGTGGAGACTGTTCCATCGTTTGGAACTTTTGACCCATCTGTGAATATATGCAACTGATTTGACCATTTACTTCCTATAAGTTCTAAGCTACGTTGTTCTAAATATGAGGGGTTTTGTTGTTTATTCAGAACTTCACTCAATTCTAGAGAAACTATTGGAAGAATCATTGTCCATGGGGGGAGACAAGATACAGTATAAGTTTCAATTGGTTTTTCATTCATCAATGCTGTCCTACATCCAAAAGGTTTATAATTTTGTTGATGTTTTAATATCTCCATTTGCCAGTTTGGCTTGACGTTAACAGGATGATCACGATGTATAGCAATTTTTTGTTTTAGAATATCTGCAAGCATCTGCCTGCGTAAGTCTAGGGGCATTTCACCTAATTCTGTTTGTAAGGCAGCAAGTGATGTTAGGGGAAGAGCTCCTGCACATATTCTCAGAGACTGATATTGAATATTATCTAAGGATTTTTTAATCTATGACTGCGCACTATCATAAGCTTCGCAGCCAAAATCTAATAATGATATTATTAGTGCTTTATATACAATCAGTAACGATTTTGAGGAGCTTCCCCACGTCGTACCTGTTAAGCACCTCAAAATATCTTACGTTTACATTTTGAAATGATTATATCTATCTGATTTTTCCATGACAGTTTTTTATCAATTATCATTCCTAAGATTTGTTTTCTCAGATTTGAAGGTCAGGGCAGCATTGTTTAACCTGAGCTCCGGATATTTGATTTTCCTCTTCTTAGTAAAAAGTACTGGGACTGTTTTGCACTGTGAGAGACGAAGTCCCCATTTGGTAAACAAATTGTTCAATTTATTCAAATGATACTGTAATTGTTTTGAAATGAGCTCTATATCCGCACCCGATATCCAGACAGCACAGTCGTCCGCATATATGGATGTTGTAACAGATTCATCAGTCGGGATATCACACATCATTATATTGTAGAGCAATGGACTTAAAACACTACCCTGGGGCAGACCATTGTATATTTCGTGGCATTTTGATTTTTCCTGTCCAATATTTACATGAAAAGTTCGCCCCTTCAAAAAGTTATTCAAGAATTGTAGCTTATTGCCAGAGATATCATAATATGATGCTATAGTTTGTATATTAAGCTTTTGATATCGAGTCGATCATATGCTTTTTCAATATCAAGGAATACTACTAATGTATATTCACCAACATTAATACTTCTTTGAATCGTGTTCTCTAGAAGTATTATATTATCCACCAAACTACGTTTGGAGCGAAAACCTGTCATAAAGGTGGGAATATTTCTTTCTTTTCCAAGTACCACTGAAGTCTATTCTTTACAATCCGTTCAAGTATCTTAGCAAAGCACGAAGTTAGTACTATGGGTCGATATGATGATACAGTATGAGGGTCTTGGTCCTGCTTTAGTACAGGGATTAATATAGAATGTTTCATATTTGGGGGTATGGCCCCCGTGTCCCATATCCAATTCATGACCTTTAGCATATAATTCTTACTTTCATTCGGAAGTTTTTGATACACCTGGTAAGGGATCTTGTCTTCCCCAGGGGATGATTGTTTACAAGTATTGAGAGCCTTTTGTAATTCCTGAAACGTAAAAGGTTCATTCAAAACATGTTCCATTCCCGGGTTCATTGACTTGATTGCAATGTGTTCATTGCCTTTTATTCCCGTGCATTCTTCTACTTGACTTATAGATTGGAAAAAGGAAGAAAAAGCCTCAGCTTTTTCTTTATCACACAAAATTTCCTTTTCATTAACCACTAAGATTGGCATGTTTTTTTTTTTCGTTTGTTTTTGACCGACCCTTTCAGTCTTTTAATGGTGTGCCAGATCATGGATTATGGTACATAGGGATTTAGTCTTCGACAGAAATCTTCCGAATATCTTTTTTCTGATTGGCGCAGAATCTTTTGGGCTTCTGCTTTCTTCTTTAAATAAATGTTCAAATATTATGCGGATATATGTCTTTTCAATTTATTATTAGCCCTATTTCTTTCTTTGATGATTTTTGTGCATTCATCTGTCCACCAAGGAACGGGGTTGTGTTTCTTCTTGCCCTTCTTGGGCATTAATTCACTTATAATGTTTGTTAGTTCATTAATAAAATCACTATATATATCAGTTTGGTCGGTTAGGATATCTCTATCTCCTGTTAGACTTCTTTGACACTTTCTAGTGAAAGAATTCCAATCAAATTTCTTAAAAGACCAGTTTATTTCTTCATTGACCCTTTGATTATTTACCTGCCTGGTTCGATCCAGTAATATATTTGGGTAGATATGGGAAAATGATCACTCCCAAAAGTGTGCTGCAGAACTTCCCAAGTGCACTTACCAGATAGCAGAGGGGATGTGATACTGAGGTCGAGACAAGAAGTTTTCCCAGTATGTGGATCTATTCTAGTTCCTGTTCCATCATTTAAAAATACAAAGTTTCTTTCATGGATGAAGTTTTCAACCACTTTACCATTTTGGTCTGTTTTTGCACTGCCCCATACAGGATTGTGGCAATTGAAATCCCCAACTATAAGGAATAGGTTATCTATACCGTTGGTGATTTTGTTTAAGATAACATGATCCATTTTTTGGCATGGATTATAGAAATTTACAACGGAGACCGCTGTTCCGGCAATATGTATTTTAGTAAATTGCATTTCAATTTCTTTATCATTAATGGGGTATTCATAATTG